>NC_141767.1:30026966-30394466 GCF_051362555.1 Lingula anatina
AGGAGGATGGTTTACTCAAACACTTACTCTGTCTGCACTTGTTTTGTTGTGCCTAACTTTTGTTTGTAATAAATATATATACATTTAATAAAATTTAATTAGTTATTTGTCTATGCCCTATTGTTTTGTTTAAATGTCATGTTAAGGAATTATATAGATTTAGTATTTTTTTTAACTTTCTATATAATTGTTTTGTTACACTATTAAATAATGTTTATAACTGTAATGAATTATAAATTTATTATTCGGTTTAAATAGAACTTAATGAGCTTATCAATGTTATAACAAACATTTTTCTTTATTTACCCACATATCTTTGCATGTATTTTCACTTGTATGTATATATAATTTTCTTTTTTAGTTTGTTTGTAATAGGAATCATAAAATGTTAATAATATGGGAAGTGAGTATTATTAGTCTAAGAGTAAATATACTTGGTCAGTATCAGATAATGTATATTAAAGGGTTCAATTTAACATTATAAACTGAAGATGCTTAAATTAAATGAGTAATTTAACTGATAGTTTTATTATATGATAGGGATATATAGGTAAACAAATGATTAACATGTTTTTATTAAGTGAAATATGTTATGTTGCTTCATAAAACATAAACATTAGATGATTATTTCTGCTGAAATATGGACTGAATGGCAACTTAGAAACAATATATATGTATGCTGAAACATTTTAGTGGATTCATAAAATTTTCTCTTAAAACAAGGTAATGATTACAAGATGGATGTAATCACATCTGATTAATCATTGTATTAAAGGGAAGAAGGAGTATTAAATAGAAAGTACATAGCCAATTAATACAACGAAGATATGTTATGTTGAATTCTAGTTAGGCCACACTTTTTTATTTTTATGGATGACATCCTCTGGGGACCCCAAAGTCGGTGCGAGCGGGCGAAAAAAAAAAACAGTCCAAAAAAAAAAAAAACTGCTTAAGAAAAGTTATGTTTTCAGTACACAGCTGGAAACACTAATTTACCACAGAAACATGTATCAAACTAACAACATGTCTTTATCCATGCTCTCAAAATATTAAAGCTTTGTGAATAGGGCCTATTTCGTAGAAAGGTAAAAAGTCATGAATATATATGCTGCATATTACCAAATCTATTTAAGGTTATTTCATGCATTCTGTTGGTATAGCATCCAATAAAACAAATATCAAATAAACAGCGTGTCTTAATTTGTACTCTCAGAAAATTAAAGCATTGTAAACACTTCACAGAATTGTTAAAAAAAAGAAGCAAAGATAGGCCTATGCTTCCTACTACTAAGGTAATTTCGGTCGATGCCATTTTGTCTACTTCGACTCAAACGCTAGCAGCCAACTATCGGGTGGCCTGTCCGACTTTCAGTCCACCAAATACCAGGACGCTCTTGTCGACCCTTTTTTCGCTCCAAAAAGAAACTGGTATGTGCTGCTCTGGACAGAATGTCACTGAAATTTTCCGGGCGATGATCGCTGGCCGCGGCCAGCCTTTCGTATAATTGTAAAAGGGTGATATCTCCATGTCCAATATCAATGGCAAACTAATCCAAAAAGACGGCCCCCGTTCTCTTTATGACTTTAATTGTCGTGTATTTTGAAGTTAAAGCAATAATAACCCTTCGTTTCGGCCAAAAAATGAATTTTCCTGGAGTAAACAACAATTTTCCCATACTTACCAATGGTTATGAATCCATTTTTACATTCAAAGTTAGTCCCTGTTTTTTTTCTAAAAAGTTTGGTTTTTTGTTAAAATCTCTTAAGAGCTTGCGGAATTAGCCGAGAATTGCCGATTGCATTTTCCTGCAAATTCAATAACGATGTTTGCGACAACCAACTTCCTCGGGGGGGGGGGGGGGGGGGAGGGGGGGGGGGAGCGGTGGGAGCGGTTTGGGGGGGGGATTTTTTTTTTTTTTTTTTTGGAGAACGGACGAAAATCGGTGCGCGCGCAGGATGTCATCCATAAAATTAAAAAAGTGTGGCCTTATATTTACTGGAGGGAATGAATATTATATAATGTTACTTTTTTATGTTATTAATCCATTTGTGCATATAACAGTAATGAGAAGTTTCATATAAACAGAATATGATATGATCAAATAAATGTTTGGGTAAATTTTAATTAAGCCTGATTTTTAATAAAATGGTTATGATATAGAATTTTTTTGGAAATAGATTATTAAATTTTATTTGCGAAAGTTTTGAGGCGCAAATTATGTTTCAATCCACCATTAAGTAGCAAATGCACAGAACAATGTTAGTAAAGTCTTTTTACAGCTTATTAAATCTCATTTCTCAGCAGGTTCCTTGTTGCATAAGATTTTTAACAAAAATAACATTATAGCTGTTTGGACAATATTTCCCAAATCATTAAAGCTAAGAACAACAGTATAATTAATAACAGTAGGACTGTTGACAATGTGTCAGAAGTAAAAACTTGCAACTGTAGAATAAAAAGTGAATGCTCAATGAATGACAAATGTCTAGAAAAAATGTAATTTGTAAGGCAACAATGAGAATAGAAAATGAAACAAAAGAATACGATGGCATTTTTCAGCATGAATTCAAGTATAGATATAATTACCAACAGACCTCTTTCAACTGCCTAGCTAAATGCCATCTAACCTCATTAAGCAACTATATTTGGACTCTTAAGGACAAATAATAATGATAATATAATAATTTAAATAATAATAATAACAATAATAATAATAACAATAAAAAAAATAATAATTATTATTATTATAATGAACTGAAATGGACAATAACAAGGAACGCACCACCATACTCAAATATAACCAAATAACAGAACTCATGAACAATACAGACATTTTAGTAAATAGCTACTAACTAGACAGCAAAGCTGATAAATATATAGACACCACACAGGAAACAAGGTGGCAAATGTGAGAAATGTTCAGAAATTCAGATGCAAAAAAAAAAAAAAAAAAAAAAAAAAAAAAAAAAAAAAAAAAAAATTAAGAGTGCACCAAATAATGTTTTGGTCAATTTTCATGCACTATCAATGTATACTCGATTCCGCCTGGTGTCCATGTGATTAAGCCAAATGAATGTCTCCCCGAAGACCAAAATTGACTTCAGGAAAAATATGGAAGACTGAACCACCATTCTGTGTTGATTAGATCCAGTAGCAGATTTGATTGGGGGGGGGGGTCAGGGGGGTCCTGACTATCAATGTATACTCGATTCCGCCTGGTGTCCATGTGATTAAGCCAAATGAATGTCTCCCCGAAGACCAAAATTGACTTCAGGAAAAATATGGATGACTGAACCACCATTCTGTGTTGATTAGATCCAGTAGCAGATTTGATTGGGGGGGGGGGGGGGAGGGGGGGGGGGTCAGGGGGGTCCTGACCCCCTTCGATTTCTGAAAAAAATCGAAGAACATATAACTATATACTATGGGCGTATTTTTGCCAGTTTTGGAGAAAAAATCACACCAACAGTCCCATCTTGAAATTAGAATTTTGACTAGCTGAATTATATTGTTCTAAATTGTATCATTTTAAATGTTCTACACCGCTCGCCCTCTAAATTACCAAAAATTTCGGGCCCCTTCAGCAGGCTCCTAACCCCACATCAAGGGGGGGGGTTGGTCGGCTTCGCATCCGCTACCCTTCCTCCCCCCCCCCCCTTTCAAATAATCCTGGATGCGCCCCTGAAATCTGATTTTGTAGGATAAAAATGAAAGACGTGAATGTAGATAAGATTTATCTGTTATCAAAAACCATAAGTCTTACAGCATTTATCAGAAGGGAAGCAAATAGTCTTTATACTTACCCAATAAACTAAAATGCGCTCCTTTTCGATTGTGTTAATTTGCAAAACTACATGTATTCCACTCTTTCCCATCCCGAAAAATCTTCACTGAATCTTTGCATATGTAAGGCGAAGTGCCAGTGACGATTGAAAGGGAGAAGATGACATTTTCTTACGTCGTTAATATTCCTAGATATATTCCATTGTATGCAAAATGTTTGAAAATATAATTCCGATCCGTATGAACAAGTATCTTGGTGCAAAAAGAAGACCCGCTTTGACAGCGCAATCAAGATACCTGTCACAACTAACACACTACATCGGAGGAGAATCGGGGCACATTAAGCGCATCCCAGTCCAGCACTACTTTCAAGCTATTTCGGCCCAGATCTTCTGATTTTTAGTTCAAATATATATTGATAATATTTTGGTTGAAAAGAATTTGATTTTATAAACATTGTTCATTATTTAAAAGGAAAGGAAGTTATTTTTACACTCCTTTTTTGATTTCTTTTTTATCTTGTTTGATGACCATTGTCCTATATCGAACGATGCCCAAAATTGATTCACAGAGGAGTATTTCATAGATTTCTCGTAAACCTTCCCAAAATGACACCCTCGGTACTGTTGCAAATTCTTTTCAACCAAAATATTATCAATATATATTTGAACAAATTACCAAGTTTTTTGTTCACAGGCCGTCCTGGCTGCCCCCTCAAGCAGTCTACCACTGGTGACTCATGAAGACCGGCACGTTTTACAAATTTACCTTGTTTCATATTTTAAAAGACAAGTTTAAATTTGATATTCATGAGAAGAATTCTCTATCTCTATAAAACACGCACAAGTTCAGTTCTACACGTCGGCCTATAATAATCTCCAATCCACCCAAAGCGCATAATACAGACAGCTGTGGGTGCCGTGCGCTGGAAGTAACGGGGCAAAACGAACTTTCTCACTGCGCCCACATTAGGAAGAAAATCACTGTGGTAAATTGTTCCGAACGCATAGACAAATGGAGCCCATTATTACTATTTGCTTTAATACATTACATATATCTGTAGAGAAACCCTTTCGCTACACAATGGTGGATAGATCATTGTTGCATCTTCATGTAATGAACGATTTCCTTCCCCTTTCCACATTTTAAATGTTCTTATTTAAGGCCAAGTGTGTGATATAATGTTAAAGTAAACCACAATGATTTGTTCTGGGAAAATCTAGAAAAATTAAAACATCATGGATTAAGAAAATTTATCTTCACATTGCTTGTCAGGAGGTTTTACGTGCACCCCTTGTTCCAACCAGACTACTATCTTTCATCACTGTCTCCACTTGCACAATATGATGTAATTTGGGACATCGTCACAATCATGTTGAGATTGACCCTAAGACCAAATACTGCAGCCCCAGTACTTTTGCAGCTTCACTTTACCAAGATCTATTGTAACAAAATTTATCAAATTTTATACAGAAACATTTGCAAGTAATCATACTAGTTTGGTAATGTTTTTAATGAAACGGTGAATTATTTTGCCTTCACTTTACTGTTTTTAAACATCCTAAGCAACTCGACCCAGAGTTCAGTTGGCACAGGTGTCGGTGGTTGTTCTTAGATACTAATGCATGTGATGGCTTGGCGGTGTGTTTTAATGTAACATGCGGAGCAAAATCTGTATGTTATTTAATACTTGATATGAATTGTAGTTGAGTCCACCCCCTAGCCCTTTGTACCGCGTTATCCACCGTACGGGATCATATTTTTCCTTGTGAAATGTTGTATGCGTCTGGGTCTGGTCAATTTCGCATCTATGGGCATTATACCCCCTTCACACTAGAGGCGGAATGAGCGAGAATGCCGTCGGAAAGACAATTCTTTTTGCGCTCCTGGACATTCGAAGAGCATTCTAAAAATTCCGAGTGCATTCTAAATATTTTTACCCATTCTTGTGGCATCCCGAATGTTTTTGTCATGTCAAAAACTTTCGAAGTGCAGTCTAAGTTGAAATTCATCAAATGGCATTTGAACAGTATTCTAACTGCACTATGACTGCATTATAAACATTCTCACGGCATTCCGACAGCATTCGAAACATTCTGATCACATTAGAGGAATATTCGAACTGACAAGTGACTTAAAGGCCCCGTCAAACTTATTCGAAACCAGTAGGAATCAAGCCGGAATTACTAAATTAAAAAATTCGTACCATATTCGGGAGGGAATTTCAAATTATCGTAAAATATTACGGCTTTATAAGAATGCCTCTGGAATACTAAGAATGTACATCGAACCCGCCTGGAATGGTTCTTGCACATTCCAGGTATATTACCTCTCAAATGCAGCTCGAATGTAGTTGGAATACTGTAGGGATATTGCGATAAATTTCCTCTTGGAGTGCACTTCGAAAGTTTTTGACATGACAAAAACATTCGAGCCGGCCATAAGAATGGGTAAAAATATTTGGAATGCACTCAGAGTTTTTAGAATGTTTTTAGAATGCTCTTCGAATATCCTGGAGTGCACAAAGAATTGTTTTTCAGACGCCATTCTTAATCATTCCGCCTCTAGTGTGACGGGGATTTTATATCCCGCCAGAATGTTTCGAATGTGCCTCGGATGAGCTGAAATATTTATGTTGCCAGCAATCGAACTACCCTAGTGTGCCGTTCAAAGTATATTCTAAATATTCTTACTGCCTTCTTACAGCATTATAAATATTCCTAGTTTTCCAACTACATTCGAACTGCTTTTGAGAGCTACCTGTAATACAGTCGAAAGTTCCAGGCGAATTCAAGCGCATTCTGAGTATTCCAACGGTACTCTTACAATAATTTGAAATTTTTCCACGAATGTGGTGCGAATTTTAAAAATTCTTTGATCAGGCTCATTCTTCTTCATTCCTGCTGATTCCAAATAAGTGTGACGGGGGTATTAGTGAATGACGTTTTATAACATAGCCATTTCAAGCTCAAAGAAACGAACGCGACATGGGTTGTGTTTATCTCGCATCTATGCAGTTCAGTATGTGGCGAAACAGACTCAGCCATATCATTTTCGGGCCTCAAAGCTCTGTAGTAAAAGACGAAGGTGGTGTCAGTTTCGCTGCTATAGGGCTTAATAACGTATAAAATAGACGCGGTGCATGTTGTTTTCGTTTGTTAAGGGGCGTCTAAAAGACGCACGCGTAGGCTCCTATAGGCCATGGTAAAATTCAGTTTATTTGAATGTATTTCTGAATAACAAGTTAAGAAAATTCACTAGTTCACTAAAGACACAAAACAACTGTGACTTTTACTTTAAAACACCTTTTTTATTATTTTGATAAAGTTAGTTACAGAATTGATAAACAGAGTGTCACGTTTTCAACAATTAATATTTTAAATTACAATCCATGTCTGCAAGGTTGTGTCAATGAACAAAATACAACGTTGAGTCAACGTCACATTATGACGGTGTTTTGACGTGGCTGGATCAACGTTGATTTTACGTAAAATTGCTTGCCGGAGGTTACAATACAGAATAAACACAGCAAACAGAATATAAACAGACAAATAGACATACAGTGACAACACCATCATGCAGAGTAATAATAATGAATAAAAACAAATAGAGTGACAAAACTGACGTACATAGTGCTCACAATAAATACAAACACGAACAGTAACAACACCAACAAACAGTAATCAAAATATATACAAACAAACACGGTCACAATACAGACATACACAGTAGAAAGAAATTCACATGTACAGTGACAACAGTAATGTTCACCGTAATGATAATGAAAACAAGTAAAAAGAGTAAAAAACATAGCCGTTCACAGTCATCACAATATGTACAAACACATTCAGTAACAATACAAAATCGACACAGCAAACAGAATATAAACAGACACATAGACATATAGTGAACAACATTATCATGCAGAGTAATAGTAATGATTTAAAACAAATAGAGTGACAAACTGACATAAACAGTAATCAAAATAAATATTAACATGCACAGTGATAATAGTAACGTGCACAATAATCAAAATGACTACAAACAAACACAGACACCATACAGACATACACAGTGATCAGAATAAATTTTGACATGTACTGTTACAACACAACCATGCACAGTAAAAAGAATGAACACAAATTAATCAGGTAATTACACAGTTATACACAGTGATCACAGTATATATATACAAACAAATTCAATGACAAACAAATAGATCACAAACAAATAGAGTAACAAAACAGACATACATAGTGCTCACAATAAATACAAACACCAACAGTAACAACACAAACATACACTGTGATCACAAAAAAAAACCCAACCCAAACACTGACAAACAAACAGAATATAAACAGACACATGTACATACAGTGACAACACCATAAGGCAGATCTTTGTTAATCTACTTGTTTGTATTTATTGTGAGCGCTGGGTACGTCAGTTTTGTTACTCTATTTGTTTGTGGTCATTTTGATTACTGTGCATTTTAGTGTTGGCACTGTTTGTGTTTGTATTTGTTGTCAGCGATGTGGATGTCAGTTTTGTCAGGTTATTTATTTCTAGTCATTATTTGAACTGTGCATGTTGGCGTTGTCACTGTCACTGTCATATTCTGTTTGCTATGTCTATTCTGTATTGTTACTGAATGTGTTTTTACATATTGTGATGACTGTGTATGGCTATGTTTTCTCTCTCTTTTCTTGTGTTCATTGTCATTAGGGTGCACTTTACTATTGTCACCTTATATGATAATATTTATTTTGAGCACTATGTATGTTTGTGTTGCTACTGTTTTTGTCTGCATATAATTCTGATCAATGTTTAATTGTTTGTCCTTCTATTTGTTTATAATCATTATTATTACTGTGCATGTTTGTTTTGTCAGTGTTTGCGTTTCTATTTTTTGTGTTCACTATGTATGTTTGTGTTTTAACTGTGAGTGTTTGTATTTACTGTGAGCACTGTGTATGTCAGTTTGTGTATGTCATATTCTGTTTGCTGCGTCTATTCTGTATTGTTACTGAATGTGTTTGTACATATTGTGATGACTGTGTATGGGTATGTTTTCTTCCTTTTTTCTTGTGTTCATTGTCATTAGGGTGAACGTTACTGTTGTCTCTGTACATGTCAACATTTATTCTGATCACTGTGTATGTCTGTATTGTGACTGTGTTTCTTTGTATTTATTTTGATTACTGTTTGTTGGTGTAGTTACTGTTGATGTTTGTAATTATTGTGAGCACTGTGTATATCAGTTTTGTTAATCTGTTTGTTTGTGATCATAACTATTACTCTGCATGATGGTGTTGTCACTGTATGTCTATGTGTCTGTTTATATGGTATTTGCTGTGTCTATGTGTTTATTGTGTATTGTTACTGAATGTGTTTGTATATATTGTGATGACTGTGTATGACTTCATTTCACTCTTTTTCCTTGTGTTCATTCTTATTACGGTAAATGTTACTGTAGTCACTGTACATGTGAATTTTTTTTCTAATCACTGCGTATGTCTGTTTAGTGATTGTGTTTGTTTGTATTTATTTTGATTACTGTGTTTGTTGGTGGTGTTACTGCTCGTGTTTGTATTTATTGTGAGCACTATGTAGGTCAATTTTGTCACTCTATTTGTTTTTAATCATTATTATTACTCTGCATGATGGTGTTGTCACTGTATGTCTATGTGTCTGTTTATATTCTGTTTACTGTCCCAAATTATGTTGTTTTAACATTGAAACAACGTTGAACCATAACGTCGAGAAGACATTGGATAAACATTGGATTTGAAAATTGTGTCAACCGCAGATAACAATGTTATATCAACCCCACCCAGCAGGAAATTTTGTTGTTTCAACGTTGAAACAATGTTGAGCTTCAACGTTGACAAGATGTTGGATTAACATTGGATTTGAAAATTAGATCAACGTCAGATAACAATGTATCAAACCCAGTTGTTGGACAACATTCTTGCATAAAAAGACATTAAAATGACCTGAAATGTTTTTATTTTTGGTACAAAACACAGGTACACAATTATAACGTACACTGTAAAAACATCCAAGTGCCTGCTTTGTCTGATTTTTCAACGCATTTAGCTCCTAAGCATGTTTTGCACCTAAGCATGGTACACCCTTTTAGCCTGGATGTGTGTAGCAGTAGTACATGTTTGATGGCTAAATATATGTAGGGTATAAATGTATGTTAAAATTTCCTAGGTTTAGATTAATATATATATATATATATATATATATATATATATATATATATATATATATATATATATATGACCTGTTTATTGTGTATATATATTAACAGATAACTATAACTATATATATATATACTTAATCCACAGCTAGCGAGTAGAACAAAAGGCTTGACCGTGCTGTATTCGACATACAAGCACGTGATGTACGAGTGCATTCCATGGTCTGTTGCACTACTAGTGTATTAGCAAATCAGAGGCCGTGGTTTAAGCCAGATACAACACTCATCGCCAAGCTGTACGTGAAAATTACTCGTGTATTGGCTCGCCTGCGGCTCGCCAATACACTCGTAATATTTCACGTACAGCTCAGCGACTGGTATTGTATCTATCACAACAAAGTCACAGTCACCTCAACCTGTCTATCTATAATAGGTTACCAAGAACTGTCAACTTTATATCACTCCATCACATTTACAGCAACTTATTCATCCTAGTGTTAGCTGACCTTGCAAGGAATTTAGTTTATTGGAATGTATTTCTGAATAACAAGTTAATAAAATTCACTAGTTCACTAAAGACAAAACAACTGTCACTTTTACTTTAAAACCCTTTTGTTATTATTTTGTTATAGATAGGTTGAGGTGACCGTGACTTTCTCATATATATATATATATATATATATATATATATATATATATATATATATATATATATATATATCTTGGAGAATAAAGACAATACACTATGAAAAAGTGCTCTACCATTTATTATGCGGTTGATCTACCTAAGGGCGAGGCCTCAGGGCCGAAACGGCCATAGGGTATTTTTTATTAAAATGGAGAGAAAAGACTAATTTATTCGTATCCTCGATTTTATATATATATATATATATATATATATATATATATATATATATATATATATATATATATATATATAACTGAACATTGAAAATCCTAACTTAAAGGCCATACACATATACCCTACATATACAGACTTGACATTTAATATGGAATATTTCAGTTTTACGTAGGTAAAATGCATTCTTTATCAAAAAACTCAGATCTCATATAAGATATCTGACTGGAGAAGTGTGAAGTCAGGTGTGTCGCTACCAATTAACTGATTATCAAGTCTGTTGCACTGCTGCATTATGTAATATGCAGTGATTTAATTGGGTAGTGCTCCTTTGGGCTGGTCAAAGCTTGGCTTTGGCGAAGCATGGTTCTGTCAAAAAAGTATCCATATGTCAGCAACTACTGTATAGAAGAATTTAAAATTTTGCATGCAAGCGGTTGGTTTTGCAATGTGTAAAGTGAAATTAGCAGTGTTTTACAAAATTGTTAAGCTTTGCCAGAATGGCACGAAAAAGACAGACAATTGCTAGACGGATTATTGCGCCAAATGGAACGGTCTGCACAGTTTCATAGAGTAATGCCCAGACTTATATACTCACACAGAGACCTCGCCCAATGTATCGTTATCTTACCACCAGGGTATAGGACTCAATGTCCTTCAGGATATGCTGCTGCAATTAAACCCAAACCACCCAGTCCGTTTTGAATGAGGGGCAAATTGTCACCAAAACGCATTTTTCAAGGCTCTTAGCGAACACCAAACTGGTTTTAGCAGGTTAGAATACCAGGCCACCTCTGGGGAAGTCACTGTAAACAGCAAAACAGCGTAGTCTGTTTCTCTAATGATTTGGGGACCATGACATTTTCTGGGTAGAACATTGAAACCGCGTGGTTTTCTTTATTGAGGTCAGATTTCACCTGTACCGCTAAAGTGGTCAAAACAGAGTTTACAGAGGCCTACGACAAGGCGTGTGCCACTTCTGAAGTGACTTGGGTCATTGGCAGTGTCAATATTTGGAGTGGATACCACATTGGTGCCAAAACACCAATGGAAGTCATCAATGAAAACCAGATCACATAAAGGAATAATCTGGGAACCACTTGATTATCATTTGATAGGGGCACCTTAGGAACAGATTTAGGTTGCACGATCAGATTGCCGGTTCACACAGAGCACTTTCAATAGCAGATAACTTACAGAACCAAGGGAATGAACAGCTACCTTGGTCATCAAAATCGCCATATTTGAACCACATAGACAATATGGGGGTAGGTCATAAGTCGCCGAATCAATGGTCTGCATGTCCTAAAACAAAACGGAACCAAATTGGACAAGTTTAAACCGTTGCCTGGAATTTTATTCCAGATTGAATTTCAAAAACCTATCCTAAAGTATGCCTTGCTGCTTGAAAGCTCTGGTAGCAGGGAGATGAGGTCAGGCATAACAGCGACTGTTGCTGTGACTACACACTGATATTAGGGACCTTTGTGGGGCATGAAACTCTTTTAAAGACGATAATTTGGGAAATATGGAGATCCAAAATATCGTTTTTAATGGTTGTCGTATGACTTAAAATAGGCAATGTATTTTTAATTGCTTCAAGAGCGAATTCAATTAATGAACTGATGTCACAATGACATGGAATAGATTATCAGAAGTTATTAAAACATGATTTTAATCCTTATTTTCATTTATCAGTCTGCAATATAGAAAAAACTGTGACATACACAGTGATCAGAATAAATTTTGAAATGTACAGTGACAACAGTAACGTGCACCGTAATGATAATGAACACAAGTAAAAAGAGTAAAAAACATAGCCGTTCACAGTCATCACAATATATACAAACACATTCAGTAACAATACAAAATCGACACAGCAAACAGAATATAAACAGACACATAGACATATAGTGAACAACATTATCATGCAGAGTAATAGTAATGATTATAAACAAACAGAGTGACAAAACTAACATACACAGTGCTCATAATAAATACAAACACCAACAGTAACAACACAAGCACATGCAATGATGACAAAAAATACAAATGCAAATACCAACAAAACAAACATGCACAGTAATAATAATATTTATAAACAAATAGAAAGACAAACAGACTTAAACAGTGATCAGAATTATATGCAGACAAAAACAGTAATAACACAAACATACACAGCTCGAAATAAATATTATCACATAAGGTGACAGTAGTAAAGTGCATCCTAATGACAATGAACACAAGAAAAAATTTAGAGAGAAAACATAGCCATACACAGTCATCACAATATGTAAAAACACATTCAGTAACAATACAGAATAGACACAGCAAACAGAATATAAACAGACACAGAGATACATAAGATAAACACACAGGAATACAGTGACAACACAATCATGCAAGAGTTATAGTAAATATTACAAACAAATAGAGTGACAAAACTGACATACATAGTGCTCATAATAAATACAAACACAAACAGTGACAACACAAACATGCACAGTAATCAAAATATATAAAAACAAACACAGTCAAAATACAGACATACACAGTGATCAGAATAAATTTTGACATGTACAGTGACAGGAGTAACGTTCACCGAGGTAAGCGTATTATAAGATGGGCTAGGGAATTTTGCCAATAGAGCGGTTTGTGTGATAACTACTGTAGTTATTTTTCATACCACACGGTGTATTCCCACTCACAATATGATGATGTAGACGTATGACCCTTTTAGGCTCAACAAGTAGGGGTAAACTTACAGTTAATAGCAATGAATTTAATTTGTTTAGGTGTTATCTTGTGTGTGTGTGTGTTGTTTTAAAGAATCCCACATGTAATATGAGAACCGAATAACTGAAATGAGTTAAAACAGAGTTAGAAGGAGAAGATTTATAAATAAACATTATTATTTATTTATAAGCATTTTCACATGATTATTTTAAAATGAATGTTTGATAAAGATAACATGTTTTGGGGTATTGACTTTGGCAACTGAGAAATGGGGGAGGGCTCATCATACTGAGCTGGCACAATGCCTACATACGTGTCTATGCACGTAATTAATTTAATATATTAGTTTCCACATATAATATTAATGGGCAAAACAATCCACATCATTATATATATTATAAAATGTATATTGTATTATTTATAAATGGGCAAAACAATCCGCACAATCATAATATAGGCCTACATGTTACATTAACCAAGTGTATAGGCTACAAGTTGGGAATTAACGATGTTGTGAGGGGAATTAGTATGAGTACCCCCTCCCCCTCTCCCCCGTTAATTTACTCTTTTGTAGTTGAAATTGTCAGTTACATCTATGAACTTACATAATCTGAAGATACATGAAATTAAATGGATTAATTACACTTTATTAATCGATTTCAAATGAATAACATGCAGTGGTGGATTTAGGGCCAGGTGTGTGTTGGGTCCTGACCCCCCTTTGATGTTTTTAAAAAATAACATTATGTCGAGAAAAGTGGGAACAGTGTGGGTTGATTTGTCCCATAAATAGTTTATAATGGTAAACCTGTTAATTGTTTCTTGGTACCGATTTGTATATTTGATGCTAGCTCAGGAAGCAAAAAAGATATAACTGTTATTCTGCTAATTTATTGCCCACCAACGAAGTAGATTTTAACAATTTAATTGACCCATTCTTACCAAGAAAAATGTTCAAAGCAAAAATATAGTGGTATGCTCAGATGCTTTATTTACTACTTTTAAAATGTACATGTAGTTCTGTCTCATTTTTGTACTAGGTACCTAGCAATCTCTTAGGACGTATAAAATAAATGCTTAATCAAAATCAGGGATTCGATATGAAAGACATTTGTTGTAGATGAATATTTTTCTTTTGTTTACACACTCCTTTTTGTTAATTCAATTTTGTTTTGGTGTTTTTTCCTGTTAGGAATCCTGTAACTTAGTTTATAGAAGTGAATAATTTGTTCACTGGGTGCTGTTTTACTGAGCCGCACATATATAATCCACCGAGCTTAAACCTGTGAAACATTGGGTTGGGAGTTTTGCACATGCATGCCCACTATTAAGCAATGTTGGTGGTTACCAAATAATAGCAAAAACTAAAAAAGTGTAGTCCCAAAAAAACCAAAAATATATTTATTCACATAAGTCTTAGGGATCGTTCACATGTAAAATCTATTTTCTAAAAATCTGTTTTCTATTCGTGGTATCTTGTGATCATGGTCTGTGCCCTGAATACCCCGCAGCGTAATTACTGGCAGCGCGAGCCAGTTACTTCCAAAGCTGTAATTAATTCTCAGCTGCGCTCGGAGTGATCACAAGATACCGCGAATAGAAAATGGGGAGTCTCACTAATTTACTGTCAGATAATCTGGCTTAAATGTCCGTCCCGCCTACTACAAGCTGTAAGGGGGTAATTAACTTTCGTGCCCACTCGGCTGACAGCTATTTAGAGTGAATCCCCAGGGAGTTAGGTCGATTGTAAACAACTCAGACAAATATAATAAACTCTATTTTCCAATGCAATGTCATTGGTTACCAAATAATACCAAAAACTAAATAAATGTATTCCCCCCCCCAAAAAAAAAAACAAAAAAACAAAAATACATTTATTCACATAAGTCTTATAATACTTTTAGCATTACTATGTCACCCACAGAAAAAGTAGTTTTAGTTTTAGATTTATATTTTACATTGAATACAATGTAAACAACTCAGACAAATATAACAAATTCTATTTTACCACCATAATGGTGGTTCTTGCAATTATTCTGGAATCTGTGCTTGCCACTAAACCATATGTGACCTTCAATCTTCACAGATGATTAACCTCTGATAATCTCTTAAGAGATGGGGGAAACACTCTAAATTATTAGTACCACCGGCATGTATGCTGGCAATACTCATGTTTTTTGTGACACTCATTTGAATGCGCCTCTTGTCATAATTTTTGAAAATTCAATGCTAAATATCTCTTAAACCGAAGGAATTATGGGAAATTTTACTATAGAAGTCTGACCAAAAGTCATGTGGAGATTCCAAATATACCCTTGGATTTGACTTTTGCCCTTTATTTTAAGGTCAAACAGGCTCTTAGGTGTGTGTACTGCAGGTAATAAAGAGACCTACGATTTGGAACTGGAAAAAATGTTGCAAACCACCCAAAATTATTATTTTTTTTATTAAAAATTTAACTGTATTCCAGTTTATTAATTTTTCTCATAAAATTAACTAAGAGGGCTATGGCTTAACTTAAGTGGCTCTTTCACTTCACTTGCACAGTTTTGTTCAGATCTTAAAATAATTTTTCCCACAATTATATAAAAATGAAGACATAAATACAGTACAGTATTATACCCTTAATTCAGATGCTAGTGCACATGACTTTTTAACAAGTCCATCACCCAGACACCATTTTCAAAGATATACCAGCAACATCCCATTTGCACTTTATACAAAGGGTAATAATACAAACATATAAAAAGATGTAATGGAACCCCCACAGTTAATGCAAAAGTTTGAACCAATATTCTTCATATATAATATTTGATATAAGTGTATGGCAGTATATAATAGTAACACAATTTCCAGGATTTGATAGTAGTAGCCTCTTACAGAATTATACTGGATCCATTATCATTTCTGCATTAAATAAAGACATGCAATGCAGTTATAATCACTGGGCCAGTTAAAATTCCCTTTTGCACTTGTACAATTAAAAAAACTGTCACAAGTGTTGCATTATGACAAAGTTAACCTGCTCTTATGCCCAATAGGTATTATTTTGAAGTGCCTTTTGTCTGCAACAACTGAAAATCAAGAAAAAGATACTATTAGTTATTAGCATTATATTAATCATCAAACCAAAGGTATAACACAGTGACATTTCCAGACAGACAGGTGGGAAAACATGACCCCATCTATTTTGGAAGCGTCAAGAGTCCAGGAATTTTAAGTGTCAAAAACTGTGAGATCCTTAAAGGCTTTCTCTGGGCATAGTAAACTTTTAAGCAATTGTATGAATTTGCCAACTAAATCCATAAATATAAATATTAATGCATGTCTTGAAAATAAATAAGAATGCACATTACATCTTTCTTAGAATTACATTTTTGTTTTTTTTTAATGTAACATCCAACTCTTACTTGTAAATCAAAATATCTTAATTCTCATTATTATTATTTTAACAAAATTAAATTCCATATTCATACCAACATTTCTTAAAATCAAAATAAATATAGCCTAAGCACTAAAAAGTCTTGTGGGAGATCTTTGGTGTTTTGTCCAATCCATATTCCAACAGGTGCTCCATTGCCTGAATAAAAATAATAAAGATAACAAAAATACTATTAATACACCAGGAAAAAAAGGAAAATCCGTACACAATGTTTTAATGTATATATACAAATATGTCTATACAAAGTTAATTTTGTTGTTCAATACATTACAGATTAGTTGATGTTATTAATACTTCTATCACCAAATGTCATTGGTGATTTTCCATGTGACATTTAATGTTGTCATTTCATTATATTGCACATGTTGGTGCTTTGTGGAGGAACAGCATCTTCAATGATAACTTAAAGTTGTCATTTAATGTTGTCATTTCATTATATTGCACATGTTGGTGCTTTGTGGAGGAACAGCATTGATAAGTTAAAGCTTGTATAATTTCAAAGTGGAGAAAGCATTTGTTACATTTATAATATAAAAATATGAATGATTATGGTATTCATTTTAAAATAACACTTATCTCACAAATTGCACCATTCTCCCGTTCTCCTAACTCAAATGTACAGCAATCAACTCAGAAAAAAATAATTAAAAATTAGAATAAAAAATTATGGTCTGCAGTAATATGATTATTACAAAATCCACAGATAAAATCGACCAACATTGAGTATCGAGTGCCAGTTTGTCACCATGGCATTGACCATGAAAAACAACTAGATGGCTTCACTTGTAGACTATGAAGAAGAAACTGAACTGGCAAACAATTTATGAACAGATCATCATCATCATCATCATCATTTAGAGCCTATAATGTTCCACTGTTGGACAAAGGCCTCAGCATGCTTTTTCCATTGTTTCCTATCCTGAGCCTCAGATTTCCAGTTTGGCCAAGGTTTCTTCTTCCAAGACTTCCAGTAGTCATCTAATTCATCCCTCCATCATTTGACCGGCCTTCCTCTTTTTCTTTGTCCATACCTTGGGGTCCATTCTGTAAGCCTGATTGTCCATGCCACCTATTGTCCTTCATTCTTTTGACATGTCCTGCCCACCTCCATTTCATTTCTTTAACTGTGAGCAGTATGTCCTTAACTTTGGTCTGTTCACGTAACCATACATTCGTTTTCCGCTCTCTTGGACTGATGAACAGATAGAATTTTAAAAAGCAACACTAGTTTTTAAATCATTAAATGGACATTCACCAAAATACATCAGGGACTTACTGGGTACATGTACCAGTACTACGACCATGGACACTACAGACAGAATCATCTGATTACGTAATAAGGGAAATCTCTGGCATAAAGACACAATTAAGGTCCAATATGGGCTTTGGTTGAAATATGGGATTGCTTTAACTCTGAAATTAAAAACTCCAAAGACTTGGATACTATATATATATATATATATATATATATATATATATATATATATATATATACTCCCCCTAGTATGTGTGTGTGTGTGTGTAAGATAAATGTACACACATAATATGTTTTACCCTCTATAAATATAAATAAGTTTATTATTATTATTATTATTATTATTATTATTATTATCAAGCTAATTCTTTGTCCAAGTGGAAATTAACTAACACCAGTCTTGCAACTTCAAAAATAAAAGTGATCAATAAATTTATCACACATACACACACTCACACACGAAAACACATAAACATTAATTTAAATAGCGACCTTCATTGCTGTTAAGTTTACCCGCTATTTTCAGGTTAATGTCTACGTCATCATTTTGTGAGTGGGAATACAGTGCACCAAGTGGTATGAAAAATACCTATTTCTCACACAAAGCCCTCTATTGGCAAAATCCCCTAGCCCATCTTATAACACACTAACCGTTCACCATAATGAGAATGAACACAAGGAAAAATAGTGTAAATGAAGTTGTACACAGTCATCACAATATATATATATATACAAACACATTCAGTAACAATACAGAATAGACACAGCAAACATAAGATAAACAAACACACAGGCACACAGTGACAACACCATCATACACAGTAATAGTAATGATTATAAACAAATAGAGTCACAAACTGACATACACAGTGATCAAAATAAATATTAACATGTACAGTGATAATAGTAGCATGCACCAAAGTGAGAATGAACACAAGGAAAAAGAGTGAAAACAAAGCCGTATTTAAAGTCATCACAATATGTACAAACACATTCAGTAACAATACAGAATAGACACAGCAGACAGAATATAAACAGACACATACAGATACATAGGATAAACAAACACACAGGGATACAGAGACAACACAATCATGCAGAGTAATAGTAAAGATTTCAAACAAATAGAGTGACAAAATTGACAATAATGTTTACCTTAATGAGAATGAACACAACAAAAAAGAGTGAAAGTAGTACACAGTCATCTCAAAATGTACAAACACATTCAATAACATGACAAAATAGACACCGGAAACAGAATATAAAGAGACACATACACAAACAGTGACAACATCATCATGCAAAATAATGTGTTTGTTTGTATTAAATTTGATTACTGTGCATGTTTGTGTTGTCACTATTCATGTTTGTATTTATTATAAGCGCTGTGTATGTTAGTTTTGTCACTTTATTTTTTAATAATCATTGCTATTACCCTGCATGATGATGTTGTTCACTTTATGTCTATGTGTCTGTTTATATTCTGTTTACAGTGTCTATTTTGTATTGTTAGTGAATGTGTTTGTATATTAGATTGTGATGACTGTGTACGACTTCGTTTTCAATATTTTTCCTTGTGTTCTTTCTCATTATGGTGAATGTAACTGTTGTCACTGTACATGTGAAATTTATTTCTAAACACTGTGTATGCCTGTATTTTGACTGTGTTTGTTTATTTATTTAGATTACTGTGCATGTTTATGTTGTCACTGTTCGTGTTTGTATTTATTGTGAGCACTGTGTATGTCAGTTTTGTCACTCTATTTGTTTGTAATCATTACTATTACTCTGCATG
The DNA here is from genome assembly GCF_051362555.1 of Lingula anatina. NCBI lineage: Eukaryota > Metazoa > Brachiopoda > Lingulata > Lingulida > Lingulidae > Lingula > Lingula anatina. The sequence goes on from NC_141767.1 coordinate 30,047,046, forward strand.
TTGCTGTTGTCACTATATCTCTATGTGCCTGTTTATATTCTGTCTGCTGTGTCTATTCTGTATTGTTACTGAATGAGTTTGTACATATTGTGATGACTGTGTATGGCTATGTTTTTTACTCTTTTGCGTTGTGTTCATTCTCATTATGTTGCACGTTACTGTTGTCACTGTACAAGTGATGTTTTTTTAATGACTGTGTATGTATTTTTTCTGACTGTGTTTGTTTGTATTTTTTTATTACTGTGTTTGTTGGTGTTGTTACTGTTGGTGTTTGTATTTATTGTTAGCACTGTGTATGTCAGTTTTATCAGTTTATTTATTTCTAGTCATTATTTTAACTGTGCATGTTGGTGTTGTCACTGTCATCATAGTTTATGTGCCTGTTTATAATCTGATAACTGTTTCCATTCTGTATTGTCATTGAATGTGTTTGTATATATATTGTGTTCACTGTGCATGACTGTGTTTATTCTTGTTATTGTGCATGGTTGTGTTGTCACTGTACATGTCAAAATTTATTCTGATCACTGTGCATGTCTATATTGTGACTGTGTTTGTATGTATTCATTTTAAATATTGTGCAAGTTACTACTGTCACTGTACATGTTAATATTTATTTTGATCACTGTTTATGTCAGTTTGTCACTCTATTTGTTTGTAATCATTACTATTACTGTGCATGATGGTTCTGTCACTGTATGTCTATCTGTCTGTTTATATTCTGTTTCCTGTGTCTATTCTGTATTGTTATTGAATGTGCTTGTATATATATTAAGATGACTGTGTATGGGTATGTTTTCTTTCTTTTTTTATTGTGTTCATTTTCTTTAGGATGAATGTTACTGTTGTCACTGTACACGCCAAAATTTATTCTGATCACTGTGTATGACTGTATTGTGACTGTGTTTCTTTGTATTTATTTTCATTACTGTGTTTGTTGGTTTTGTTACTGTTGATGTTTGTATATATTGTGAGCACTGTGTATGTCAGTTTTGTTACTCCATTTGTTTGTAATCATAACTATTACTCTGCATGATGATGTTGTCACTGTTTGTCTATGTGTCTGTTTATATGCTGTTTGCTGTGTCTATTCTGTATTGTTACTGAATTTTTTTGTATATGTTGTGATGACTGTGTACGACTTAGTTTTCACTCTTTTTCTTTATGTTCATTCTCATTATGGTAAACGTTATTGTTGTCACTGTAGATGTCAAACTTTTCCTAATCACTGTGTATGTCTGTATTTTGACTGTGCTTGTTTTTATTTATTTTGATTACTGGGCATGTTTGTGTTGTCACTGTTCGTGTTTGTATTTATTGTGAGCACTGTGTATGTCAGCTTTGTCACTCTATTTGTTTGTAATCTTAACTATTGCTGTGCATGATTGTATTGTCACTGTATCCCTGTGTGTTTGTTTATCTTATGTATCTTTATGTGTCTGTTTATATTCTGTCTCCTGTGTCTATTATGTATTGTTACTGAATGTGTTCATATATATTGTGATGACTTTTTACGGCTATGTTTTCAATCTTTTTCCTTGTGTTTATTTTCATTACGGTGAATGCTACTGTTGTCACTGTACATGTGAAATTTTTTTCTAATCACTGTGTATGTCTGTATTATGACTGTGTTTGTTTGTATTTATTTTGATTACTGTGTATGTTTGTGTTGTCACTGTTCGTGTTTGTATTTATTGTGAGCACTGTGTATATCAGTTTTGTCACTCTATTTGTTTGTAGTCATTCTGATTACTGTGCATTTTAGTGTTGGCACTTTTTGTGTTAAAATTTATTGTAAACAATGTGGATGTCAGTTTTGTCAGTTAATTTATTTCTAGTTATTATTTTAACTGTCATCATAGTTTGTGTCTGTTTATACTCTGATGACTGTTTCTATTATGTATTGTCATTGAATGTGTTTGTATATATATATATAGTGATCACTGTGTAATCACCCGATTAATTTGTGTTTATTCTTGTTACTGTGCATGGTTTTGTTGTCACTGTACATGTGAAATTTATACTTATCACTGTGTATATCTGTATTGTGACTGTGTTTGTTTGTATTAATTTTGATTATTGTGCACGTTACTATTGTCACTGTACATGTTAATATTTATTTTGACAACTGTTTATATTCCTGTGCATGATGGTGTTGTCACTGTATGTTTATGTGTCTGTTTATATTCTATTTGCTGTGTCTATTCTGTATTGTTATTGAATGTGTTTGTACATATCGAGATGACTGCGTACGACTTCTGTTGTCAACTGTACATGCGAAATTTTTTCACTCTTTTTCATTTTGTTTATTCTCATTACGATGAATGTTACTGACTGTTGTCACTGTACATGTGAAAAATGTTTCTAATCACTGTGTATGTCTGTTTTGTGACTGTGTTTGTTTGTATTGATTTTGCTAACTGTCTTTGTTGGTGTTGTTACTGTTGATGTTTTTATTTATTGTGAGCACTTTGTATGTCAGTTTTGCTACTCTATTTGTTTGTAATCATTAGTATTACTGTGCATGATGGTGCTATCACTGTATGTCTATCTTCTATTATGTATTGTCATTGAATGTGTTTGTATATATATATATATATATATATATATATATATATATATATATATATAGTGATCACTGTGTAATCACCCGATTAATTTGTGTTTATTCTTGTTACTGTGCATGGTTTTGTTGTCACTGTACATGTGAAATTTATACTTATCACTGTGTATATCTGTATTGTGACTGTGTTTGTTTGTATTAATTTTGATTATTGTGCACATTACTATTGTCTCTGTACATGTTAATATTTATTTTGACAACTGTTTATATTCCTGTGCATGATGGTGTTGTCACTGTATGTTTATGTGTCTGTTTATATTCTATTTGCTGTGTCTATTCTGTATTGTTACTGAATGAGTTTGTACATATCGAGATGACTGCGTACGACTTTGTTTTCACTCTTTTACCTTGTGTTCATTGTCATTATGGTGAACGTTTCTGTTGTCAACTGTACATGCGCAATTTTTTCACTCTTTTTCATTGTGTTTATGCTCATTACGGTGAATGTTACTGACTGTTGTCACTGTACATGTGAAAATTTTTTCTAATCACTGTGTATGTCTGTTTTTTGACTGTGTATGTTTTTATTTATTTTGATTACTGTGCATGTTTTTGTTGTCACTGTTCGTGTTTGTATTTATTGTGAGCACTGTGTATGTCAGTTTTGTCACTCTATTTGTTTGTAATCATTACCATTACTCTGCATGATGGCATTGTCACTGTATGTCTATCTATCTGTTTATATTCTGTTTGCTGTGTCTATTCTGTATTGTTACTGAATGTGTTTGTATTTATTGTGAGCACTGTGTATGTCAGTTTTGTCACTCTATTTGTTTGTAGTCATACTGATTACTATGCATTTTAATGTTGGCACTGTTTGTGTTTATATTTATTGTCAACAATGTGGATGTTAGTTTTGTCAGTTTATTTATTTTTAGTCATTATTTTAACTGTGCATGTTGGTGTTGTCTTCGCGTCTGTTTATACTCTGATCACTGTTTCCATTCTGTATTGTCATTGAATGTGTTTGTATATATATTGTGATCACTGTGTATGACTGTGTAATCACCCAATTAATTTGTGTTTATTCTTGTTACTATGCATGGTTGTGTGGTCACTGTACATGTTAAAATTTTTTCTGATCACTGTGTATGTCTGTATTGTGACTGTGTTTGTATGTATTCATTTTAAATATTGTGCACGTTACTACTGTCACTTTACATGTTAATATTTATTTTGATCACTGTTTATGTCAGTTTTTTTATGTTGATGTTTGTATTTATTGTGAGCACTGTGTATGTCAGTTTAGTTACTCTATTTGTTTGTAATCATTACTATTACTCTGCATGATGGTGTTGTCACTGTACGTCTATGTGTCTGTTTATACTCTGATAACCGATTCCATTCTGTATTGTCATTGAATGTGTTTTTATATATATTAAAATTATTATGATCACTGTGTATGACTGTGTAATCACCCGATTAATTTGTGTTTATTCTTGTTACTATGCATGGTTGTGTGGTCACTGTACATGTTAAAATTTATTCTGATCTCTGTGTATGTCTGTATTGTGACTGTGTTTGTATTTATTCATTTTAAATATTGTGCACGTTACTACTGTCACTTTACATGTTAATATTTATTTTGACCACTGTTTATGTCAGTTTTTTTATGTTGATGTTTGTATTTATTGTGAGCACTGTGTATGTCAGTTTAGTTACTCTATTTGTTTGTAATCATAACCATTACTCTGCATGATGGTGTTGTCACTTTATGTCTATGTGTCTGTTTTTGTATATATTGTGATGACTGTGTATGACTTTGTTTTCTGTCTTTTTCCTTGTGTTCATTCCTGTTATGGTGAACATTACTGCTGTCACTGTACATGTGAATTTTTTTTGTAATCACTGTGTATGACTGTGTTTTGACTGTGTATGTTTTTATTTATTTTGATTACTGTGCATGTTTTTGTTGTCACTGTTCGTGTTTGTATTTATTGTGAGCACTGTGTATGTCAGTTTTGTCACTCTATTTGTTTGTAATCATTACCATTACTCTGCATGATGGCATTGTCACTGTATGTCTATCTATCTGTTTATATTCTGTTTGCTGTGTCTATTCTGTATTGTTACTGAATGTGTTTGTATTTATTGTGAGCACTGTGTATGTCAGTTTTGTCACTGTATTTGTTTGTAGTCATACTGATTACTATGCATTTTAATGTTGGCACTGTTTGTGTTTATATTTATTGTCAACAATGTGGATGTTAGTTTTGTCAGTTTATTTATTTTTAGTCATTATTTTAACTGTGCATGTTGGTGTTGTCTTCGCGTCTGTTTATACTCTGTAAGCTGTTTCCATTCTGTATTGTCATTGAATGTGTTTGTATATATATTGTGATCACTGTGTATGACTGTGTAATCACCCGATTAATTTGTGTTTATTCTTGTTACTATGCATGGTTGTGTGGTCACTGTACATGTAAAAATTTATTCTGATCACTGTGTATGTCTGTATTGTGACTGTGTTTGTATGTATTCATTTTAAATATTGTGCACGTTACTACTGTCACTTTACATGTTAATATTTATTTTGATCACTGTTTATGTCAGTTTGTCACTCTATTTGTTTGTTATCATTACTATTACTGTGCATGATGGTTCTGTCGCTGTATGTCTATCTGTCTGTTTATATTCTGTTTCCTGTGTCTATTCTGTATTGTTACTGAATGTGCTTGGATATATATTAAGATGACTGTGTATGGGTATGTTTTCTTTCTTTTTTTCTTGTGTTCATTTTCTTTAGGATGAATGTTACTGTTGTCACTGTACACGCCAAAATTTATTCTGATCACTGTGTATGACTGTATTGTGACTGTGTTTCTTTGTATTTATTTTCATTACTGTGTTTGTTGGTTTTGTTACTGTTGATGTTTGTATATATTGTGAGCACTGTGTATGTCAGTTTTGTTACTCCATTTGTTTGTAATCATAACTATTACTCTGCATGATGATGTTGTCACTGTTTGTCTATGTGTCTGTTTATATGCTGTTTGCTGTGTCTATTCTGTATTGTTACTGAATTTTTTTGTATATGTTGTGATGACTGTGTACGACTTAGTTTTCACTCTTTTTCTTTATGTTCATTCTCATTATGGTAAACGTTATTGTTGTCACTGTAGATGTCAAACTTTTTCTAATCACTGTGTATGTCTGTATTTTGACTGTGCTTGTTTTTATTTATTTTGATTACTGGGCATGTTTGTGTTGTCACTGTTCGTGTTTGTATTTATTGTGAGCACTGTGTATGTCAGCTTTGTCACTCTATTTGTTTGTAATCTTAACTATTGCTGTGCATGATTGTACTGTCACTGTATCCCTGTGTGTTTGTTTATCTTATGTATCTTTATGTCTCCTTGATCTAAAGGTTCAATACGATGCCGAGAAAGGAGCAATAAAGTGACAAACACAAGTATGATGTTCGAAACTTGGCCGATGCCGGCCGCTTTTATTGTGAATCCTTATACTAAAATGAATTAAATTTTGATGTTAAAATTAATTAATTGTGACAGTGCCAAAATACGTAATTTTTTACGCCTGAAAAGACTATTTTATATATAATTCCCAAAGAACATAGTGCAGACGTTTTAATTTGTGGGGTTGCAAAGAGGCCGAAAAGAAATCTAGCCAACGACCGGACGAAGCACGTCGATGTAAACTAAACTAGAGGACAAGCTAAATCGGCCGAAACGGTGGACGACAGATAAGCTGCGGCGTGCTACCCAACCCTAACTCCCTCATTTTGAGGGAGGGGGAGGTACGCTCTTTTCCTTATGATAGACGGGCCATACAGCGAGGAGTAGAGCTCTCCATTCTGTCATCCCTAGTTAGAGAAATTTAGAATTAGAAATTTCAAGTGTGCCCGCCGGTCTATTATGAATTATGTCTACCAAAAAACAGTAACTGAGCTCCTGAAATAAAGGGTATAATGGAGATAATAAATCACTGGTCAGCGTGAATTGCTGGACCGAACAAGTTACAAAAATTGAATGGGAAATTAAAAATAAAAGGAAACGGATGAGAATCTGCATGTCTTGCTAGATCTCTGAAGGGGTGGGGGGGTGAGGTCCGCATGTCTTGCTGGACCCAACAAGTAACGTCACTTGAAGTTAAACATATAAAAAGTTAAACATATAAAAATAAAAAGAAATGGGTGGGTGAGAATCTGCATGTCTTGCTAGATCTCCGGAAAAAGGGGTGGGTATGAGGGCCGCATGTCTTGCTGGCCTTCGGCATGAAAGCGAGATTGAATGTAAAATGATAAATGATAACTAATATAGCCTATGGACAGTGTCACTATGAAACTTGTGAAAGTCAGATTTGATAAATGTCACTAAACGTGCGCGGGTGAATCCTCCGTGCAAGTATATCAATGCGCTAAATAGTCCTATTCAAATTGTCCAGTTGCTTGGCTTGACCATAGTGTTGGAGTGCGGATGTATTTCTTGAAAGAGTCCGAGTTCCAACGACCGAGCCGTCTTATCTGAGCGTCCGACAGGTTATTCTGCACCGCCAGGGAAGCGGCTCCTATTCTGAAACTGTGTCCTTTAAAGCGCGTAGGGTCCAAGTGACAGAATCGAAGATCCCTTGCCAGCTGTTTGTTGAAGACGTCCCGATGAATGGGTGTGAAGTTCGGGTGACAGAAAAGTGGGCCTGGTGTGTCCCCCCTCAGCTTGATGTAGTGAGCTAAGGCACTTACCCCGCACAAGGGATTGCTTTGAGGGCCAATAACAATGGAAAAAGGAGAGCCTTTAGTGTTATGCTTGTAGTTTGAAATTACTAATTCGACTGACTGTTTCCCATCATGATTCAAAAAGAACTTTAAGTTTTCCCGGGAGAGGGAGGGGTTGGGGGCCCCCGATCCCCTAGCTGTCATCTCTCCTATACGTAAAAACCCGTGAAAGGCTGTGAGGTACATTGCCCTGAAGAGTGACATGGTGTAGGAATTGGAAAGGGTGAGTTCCAAAGCTCTAACAAGTTTTAGGAGTACCCCCACCGTGATGGGCAGTCTGGAATCGGCGGATGGGTTTAATTTGTGTACACCTATGAGTTGTTTCTTGACAATGAAGGCATTGGTGGGGTCAAAGTGGCCGGCCAGTTTGTGAAAATAGCTCAATTTTGAGATTTCTGACACAATTGTGTTGGGGGAGAGATTCTTATCTCGGAGGTGGGAAATATATAGAAGTATGTCGGCAATCGTGGCCGGGAAACGGGGGGAGGGGAGACCTATCGTGGCCGTCTGAAATGAAGAGAAGTTATGGAAAGCTTTATCATATGCCTTTTTGGAAGATGGTTCCAGGGCCGCATCCACTAGTTCCCTGGTAGACTCAACAAGTTTTGAGGTAGAAGATGAGCCGGGAGCATAGTCGGACATCTGGACATGGCTGGAGCAGATCGCTTGAATGATTGTACCTGAAGACGTGATAGGGAATCTGCTAAGTTATTCTCGCAACCTGGGATGTGTTTTGACTTAAACAGGATGTTATTCTTGAGACAGGAGAGGACAAAATATCGGACCAAGTGCATGATGTGGGGGTCCTTGGATGTCTGTTTGTTTATGATGTGAACTAAAGCTTCATTGTCGGTGAAGAGCATGACACACCTATTCCTTAACTCCGAGGCCCAAAGGTCAACTGCCGCGACAATTGGGTAAAATTCTAGCAAGGTGATATTGCAGTTTTGAAAATGCTTTGGCCAAGCCCCGAAAAACCAATTGTTCCTAAATATCGCCCCATATCCGAGGGAGGCTGCAGCATCAGTGTACAATTTCAGAGCGGGGGAGGTAAGCCATTTGAAATCAAGGAGGAATGATTTCCCGTTGTAGTCGGAAAGAAAGTTGGCCCAGGTCTCTAGATCCAGTTTAGCCTGTCTAGACAGCCGGATGAAGTGGTGGGGTTTTCTGATACCTATCGTTAGATCAATGAGTCTGCGGAGGAAGGCCCTGCCCGGTAGAACTACTGAACAGGTGAAATTCAAGAGCCCTATGAGCGATTGTAGCTGGTGTAATGTTACTTTTGCCCTACCCAGGAACTCGGATATGAGAGACCGGCATTTTGAGACTTTATCGTCAGGTAGCCTGGCTTCCATCAGATCAGTATCGAGCTCAATACCAGCGAAAGGAAGGACTCTGCTAGGGCCAAGCGTTTTCTCGCTTGCAATAGGTACGCCGAGATCACTACAGAGGGCCAGGAAATTTTGGAGGTCCTGCTGACACTTTTCAAACGTGGGGGCTATGAACAGAAAGTCGTCCAGAATGTGAACCATGGAGTGGGCCTTAAGTTTGTGCTCCGCAATCCATTGCAGAGAGGTACTGAACATTTCGAATATTCTACAGGACGAGGAGCATCCCATTGGTAGACGCGTGTCAAAATAATACTCATTGTTCCATGTAAACCCTAGAAGGTGATGATCGTCGGGGTGAACCATAAGAATTCTGAAAGCAGACTCCACGTCAGTCTTGGCCATCCAGGAAGATCTACCTGAGATATTGATGAGCTCTATTGCATTCTCTATAGAATGGTACTGCACGGAGGAGAATTCCCTGTCAATGCCGTCATTAACTGACTGTCCGTGAGGAAAGGAAAGGTCGTGGATGAGCCTAAACTTGCCAGGATCTTTCTTCGGGTGGAGACCAATGGGCGATATAGCTAAATTGGGGAAAGGTTTGGAAGTAAATGGACCGGCCAACCTACCTAGTTCTAATTCAGATGACAACTTTTCATTCACCACGTCGGGCCTGTCTAGAGCTGACTTGTGGTTACGAGTAGAAGACGGGGATTGAGACCCATTGTGACCTAACTTGAAGCCGATAGTGAAGCCCGAAACAAGTTGCTTTCTTAAATCAGAAGGATAACCAGAAAGATATTTATTGAGTTTGTTGGGGTCTACTGGGGTTTTTAGGACCCTGGGGGGTAGATGGTGAGTTTCTGTTGGCCCGTGAGGGGTAGGAGGGGCGGGCAGCTGCTCTATTCTCCGATCTGGGACACTGGGACGCTGGGTGGGTACCCCCTGAGCATCTGAAACATTTGTGGTCGTACGTGCAATCCCCCCTACAGTGGTTTCCGGAGTGAAATTTGTAGCAGACCCCTTGGGGAAATTTACGAAATGGCTGCCTAGATGTGAATGACCCCCTTGGGCGAAATTGCTGGACATTGTTATTTGGGCGAGAATTGAGAAGAGCCCTGTTCCAAAGATCCCAATTAGTATCCTCCCAAGGGTCACCAGACCTTTCTTTGTTAGCCCTGAAGTTGCGGTCATAAGCTAACCAGTCCCCCCTTAGCCCTGCTAAGACCCTGATGTCTTCAGCGTATTTAAGTAAATTGGGCGCCTCCTGGGGGTGTTTAAGGGTGTACACTGACATGAAAGTATGAAAGGCCGTTGTCCATTGGGACATGGAGGTGATCTGAGGCCTTCTACCCTGGGAGACTACCAGTGTGATTTTACCGTGGTTGTTTTCCATGGCCAATGGGAGGGGGTCGCCGGGTTGGGGCAATTGCGCTGACTGGTCTTGGAGGAGTAGTGACATGTCGACAAACTCGTTCCCCCAAATTCGATCTTTTAATTTGTCGTCGACTAGGGCGTGTAAGGGAATGGACTTAGTTGAATACCTATTAGTCTGGGGGGATACTATACCTGTGTCCGCTGAAGGAGGAGTAGGCGGAGGGTTTTCTGGCAGATTGCGCTGGCCCGACTGAGGTGCCACCGAGTTGGCTGCCAGTGTTGCCATGGCTTGTGACATCTCCTTCAGAATGTTGAAGATGGCCTGGTTGTCCACGGGCTGTGGGGTTGAATGTGAACTCCCAGAAGTTGAAGGTGAGGAAGTGTCCGCAGAGGAAGGTGCAGATTTACGAACAAGTTGCTTCCCCTTACTGACTCGCGGGCGTTTTTCCGATGCTGAAGAGGGGCCGGCGGAAGAAGTGCTCGCAGTAGAGGGAGTAGGGTGAGTTCTGCTTGCCCGGCGTTTGTTTGGAGTGCTCTCAGGAGCTGTTGAACTTCTTGATCTCTTGGGAGGCACTGAAAAGTGTAATGAAGAGAGCAGCAGACAGGTGAAATTATTTGTAAGTTCCCATGTAGTTTTTTATTACTCGGAGGAGACGGGGAAGGTGGCGGGTATCAAAATCGTACTGAGGCGAATTGAGCAGTGATCCGTTGATCGTTCTCTTGCGACTGTCGTGCGTGAGAGCAAAGTGAGAAAGAATACTATCGTACATTTCGTTAAACGCGACGGCGCGTACCTTGTGGAACACACCTGACCTAGTTCAACCTGATTGGGCAAAAATTAGTAACGAACCAAATACTCTGATTGGATAAGAAAGATTGGCCAATCACAGCCCATTGCCGATGCAGCACTAAATCCACGATTCTATGTGCAGCATTGAATCCGAGGCTCGTCAGTTCATGCAGCACTCAATCCGAGGTTTGTACAAGTATGGCAAAATTACAATGCGAATCCCGTCGGAACTAGGTTACAATCCGTCGCCATAAAACAACGTTTGACTCAGCCGCCAAACTTCCCTTTATGTCTCCTTGATCTAAAGGTTCAATACGATGCCGAGAAAGGAGCAATAAAGTGACAAACACAAGTATGATGTTCGAAACTTGGCCGATGCCGGCCGCTTTTATTGTGAATCCTTATACTAAAATGAATTAAATTTTGATGTTAAAATTAATTAATTGTGACAGTGCCAAAATACGTAATTTTTTACGCCTGAAAAGACTATTTTATATATAATTCCCAAAGAACATAGTGCAGACGTTTTAATTTGTGGGGTTGCAAAGAGGCCATAACCTTGGGATCGCAGAGGCCAAGGAAAACCCCACAAAGGACAAAGGAGCCTGCTGATAAGGACAGAAAGTTTCCAGATGAGTAAGTAGTGCGTAATGAGTAGCTATATAGAGGTCGGAAATGTAAAGACACAAAACGTGCCGCTCGCCTAGGCGAAGCTAGGCAGACGAAAATATGACAAAAATAAGGCATGAAAAGTTATGCCACTCAACCTGAAAACCAGGTCGGAAAGATAAAGACACAAAACGTGCCACTCACTCTGACGAAGCAGAGCGGAATATAAAGACACAAAACGTGCCACTCACCTAGGCGTAGCTAGGCGGACAAAAATATTGCAAAAATAAGGCATGAAAAATTATGCCACTCAACCTGGAAACCAGGTCGGAAAAGTAAAGACACAAAACGTGCCACTCACTCTGACGAAGCAGAGCGGAATATAAAGACACAAAACGTGCCACTCACCTAGGCGTAGCTAGGCGGACAAAAATATTACAAAAATAAGGCATGAAAAAATATGCCACTCAACCTGAAAACCAGGTCGGAAAAGTAAAGACACAAAACGTGCCACTCACTCTGACGAAGCAGAGCGGAATATAAAGACACAAAACGTGCCACTCACCTAGGCGTAGCTAGGCGGACAAAAATATTACAAAAATAAGGCATGAAAAAATATGCCACTCAACCTGAAAACCAGGTCGGAAAAGTAAAGACACAAAACGTGCCACTCACTCTGACGAAGCAGAGCGGAATATAAAGACACAAAACGTGCCACTCACCTAGGCGTAGCTAGGCGGACAAAAATATTACAAAAATAAGGCATGAAAAATTATGCCACGTCGTTGCCGACTGGAGTAGGATAGAGGATAAAAGGAAGGAAAATTACCGGTGGTCCTGAAAAGGTCGGGACCTGACAAAAGGGGGGAGATGCGCCTATGGGCCTGAAAAGGACATGTGATGAGGGTGACAATAGATATACAACAAGAAATCTCAAGGAAGTGATGTAGATATGGACTAAGAGCTATGGATAAAGGAAATGCTATGGGCCTGAAAAGGACACGTGTTGAAGGACAATTTAGGAAAGCGAAACGCGAAGCCGGGAGGCCTTCCTAATGATGGCGCCCCGTAGACTACGATAAAGTTTATACTGGCCCACATCCGAGAGATGCACCCCGTCTGGCTTGATGTGGAGCCGGTTAACTCTCCGCAGACCTACGTTCTTCCAAAAGGAAATGAATGGATTTCTTAGGGGCAAGTCTGCTAGGAGAATATTGAGCTGATCTACTTGGTCATTAAACGAAGGGTGAGGGGGACGTAGCCTGTGGTGAACTTGGTTCACCACCACATGTGAAACACCAAATACGTCGTGAAAACGACGGGCTAACTCCTCAATATCCTTACAGAGGTTTGAGGGAGAAACGTTACGATCGGACAGGTCATTAGAACCAATGATAAGAACGACCAGGTCGGGCCGTACCCGGCGAGTTCATGCAGCACTCAATCCGAGGTTTGTACAAGTATGGCAAAATTACAATGCGAATCCCGTCGGAACTAGGTTACAATCCGTCGCCATAAAACAACGTTTGACTCAGCCGCCAAACTTCCCTTTATGTGTCTGTTTATATTCTGTCTCCTGTGTCTATTCTGTATTGTTACTGAGTGTGTTCATATATATTGTGATGACTTTTTACGGCTATGTTTTCAATCTTTTTCCTTGGGTTTATTCTCATTACGGTGAATGCTACTGTTGTCACTGTACATGTGAAATTTTTTTCTAATCACTGTGTATGTCTGTATTATGACTGTGTTTGTTTGTATTTATTTTGATTACTGGGCATGTTTGTGTTGTCACTGTTCGTGTTTGTATTTATTGTGAGCACTGTGTATGTCAGCTTTGTCACTCTATTTGTTTGTAATCTTAACTATTGCTGTGCATGATTGTACTTTCACTGTATCCCTGTGTGTTTGTTTATCTTATGTATCTTTATGTGTCTGTTTATATTCTGTCTCCTGTGTCTATTCTGTATTGTTACTGAATGTGTTCATATATATTGTGATGACTTTTTACGGCTATGTTTTCAATCTTTTTCCTTGTGTTTATTCTCATTACGGTGAATGCTACTGTTGTCACTGTACATGTGAAATTTTTTTCTAATCACTGTGTATGTCTGTATTATGACTGTGTTTGTTTGTATTTATTTTGATTACTGTGTATGTTTGTGTTGTCACTGTTCGTGTTTGTATTTATTGTGAGCACTGTGTATATCAGTTTTGTCACTCTATTTGTTTGTAGTCATTCTGATTACTGTGCATTTTAGTGTTGGCACTGTTTGTGTTTAAATTTGTTGTAAACAATGTGGATGTCAGTTTTGTCAGTTAATTTATTTCTAGTTATTATTTTAACTGTGCATGTTTTGTTGTCACCGTCATCATAGTTTGTGTCTGTTTATACTCTGATGACTGTTTCTATTATGTATTGTCATTGAATGTGTTTGTATATATATATATATATATAGTGATCACTGTGTAATCACCCGATTAATTTGTGTTTATTCTTGTTACTGTGCATGGTTTTGTTGTCACTGTACATGTGAAATTTATACTTATCACTGTGTATATCTGTATTGTGACTGTGTTTGTTTGTATTAATTTTGATTATTGTGCACGTTACTATTGTCACTGTACATGTTAATATTTATTTTGACAACTGTTTATATTCCTGTGCATGATGGTGTTGTCACTGTATGTTTATGTGTCTGTTTATATTCTATTTGCTGTGTCTATTCTGTATTGTTATTGAATGTGTTTGTACATATCGAGATGACTGCGTACGACTTCTGTTGTCAACTGTACATGCGAAATTTTTTCACTCTTTTTCATTGTGTTTATTCTCATTACGATGAATGTTACTGACTGTTGTCACTGTACATGTGAAAAATGTTTCTAATCACTGTGTATGTCTGTTTTGTGACTGTGTTTGTTTGTATTGATTTTGCTAACTGTCTTTGTTGGTGTTGTTACTGTTGATGTTTTTATTTATTGTGAGCACTTTGTATGTCAGTTTTGCTACTCTATTTGTTTGTAATCATTAGTATTACTGTGCATGATGGTGCTATCACTGTATGTCTATCTTCTATTATGTATTGTCATTGAATGTGTTTGTATATATATATATATATATATATATATATATATATATATATATATATATAGTGATCACTGTGTAATCACCCGATTAATTTGTGTTTATTCTTGTTACTGTGCATGGTTTTGTTGTCACTGTACATGTGAAATTTATACTTATCACTGTGTATATCTGTATTGTGACTGTGTTTGTTTGTATTAATTTTGATTATTGTGCACGTTACTATTGTCTCTGTACATGTTAATATTTATTTTGACAACTGTTTATATTCCTGTGCATGATGGTGTTGTCACTGTATGTTTATGTGTCTGTTTATATTCTATTTGCTGTGTCTATTCTGTATTGTTACTGAATGAGTTTGTACATATCGAGATGACTGCGTACGACTTTGTTTTCACTCTTTTACCTTGTGTTCATTGTCATTATGGTGAACGTTTCTGTTGTCAACTGTACATGCGCAATTTTTTCACTCTTTTTCATTGTGTTTATGCTCATTACGGTGAATGTTACTGACTGTTGTCACTGTACATGTGAAAATTTTTTCTAATCACTGTGTATGTCTGTTTTTTGACTGTGTATGTTTTTATTTATTTTGATTACTGTGCATGTTTTTGTTGTCACTGTTCGTGTTTGTATTTATTGTGAGCACTGTGTATGTCAGTTTTGTCACTCTATTTGTTTGTAATCATTACCATTACTCTGCATGATGGCATTGTCACTGTATGTCTATCTATCTGTTTATATTCTGTTTGCTGTGTCTATTCTGTATTGTTACTGAATGTGTTTGTATTTATTGTGAGCACTGTGTATGTCAGTTTTGTCACTCTATTTGTTTGTAGTCATACTGATTACTATGCATTTTAATGTTGGCACTGTTTGTGTTTATATTTATTGTCAACAATGTGGATGTTAGTTTTGTCAGTTTATTTATTTTTAGTCATTATTTTAACTGTGCATGTTGGTGTTGTCTTCGCGTCTGTTTATACTCTGTAAGCTGTTTCCATTCTGTATTGTCATTGAATGTGTTTGTATATATATTGTGATCACTGTGTATGACTGTGTAATCACCCGATTAATTTGTGTTTATTCTTGTTACTATGCATGGTTGTGTGGTCACTGTACATGTTAAAATTTTTTCTGATCACTGTGTATGTCTGTATTGTGACTGTGTTTGTATGTATTCATTTTAAATATTGTGCACGTTACTACTGTCACTTTACATGTTAATATTTATTTTGATCACTGTTTATGTCAGTTTTTTTATGTTGATGTTTGTATTTATTGTGAGCACTGTGTATGTCAGTTTAGTTACTCTATTTGTTTGTAATCATTACTATTACTCTGCATGATGGTGTTGTCACTGTACGTCTATGTGTCTGTTTATACTCTGATAACTGATTCCATTCTGTATTGTCATTGAATGTGTTTTTATATATATTAAAATTATTATGATCACTGTGTATGACTGTGTAATCACCCGATTAATTTGTGTTTATTCTTGTTACTATGCATGGTTGTGTGGTCACTGTACATGTTAAAATTTATTCTGATCTCTGTGTATGTCTGTATTGTGACTGTGTTTGTATTTATTCATTTTAAATATTGTGCACGTTACTACTGTCACTTTACATGTTAATATTTATTTTGACCACTGTTTATGTCAGTTTTTTTATGTTGATGTTTGTATTTATTGTGAGCACTGTGTATGTCAGTTTAGTTACTCTATTTGTTTGTAATCATAACCATTACTCTGCATGATGGTGTTGTCACTTTATGTCTATGTGTCTGTTTTTGTATATATTGTGATGACTGTGTATGACTTTGTTTTCTGTCTTTTTCCTTGTGTTCATTCCTGTTATGGTGAACATTACTGCTGTCACTGTACATGTGAATTTTTTTTGTAATCACTGTGTATGACTGTGTTTTGACTGTGTATGTTTTTATTTATTTTGATTACTGTGCATGTTTTTGTTGTCACTGTTCGTGTTTGTATTTATTGTGAGCACTGTGTATGTCAGTTTTGTCACTCTATTTGTTTGTAATCATTACCATTACTCTGCATGATGGCATTGTCACTGTATGTCTATCTATCTGTTTATATTCTGTTTGCTGTGTCTATTCTGTATTGTTACTGAATGTGTTTGTATTTATTGTGAGCACTGTGTATGTCAGTTTTGTCACTCTATTTGTTTGTAGTCATACTGATTACTATGCATTTTAATGTTGGCACTGTTTGTGTTTATATTTATTGTCAACAATGTGGATGTTAGTTTTGTCAGTTTATTTATTTTTAGTCATTATTTTAACTGTGCATGTTGGTGTTGTCTTCGCGTCTGTTTATACTCTGTAAGCTGTTTCCATTCTGTATTGTCATTGAATGTGTTTGTATATATATTGTGATCACTGTGTATGACTGTGTAATCACCCGATTAATTTGTGTTTATTCTTGTTACTATGCATGGTTGTGTGGTCACTGTACATGTTAAAATTTTTTCTGATCACTGTGTATGTCTGTATTGTGACTGTGTTTGTATGTATTCATTTTAAATATTGTGCACGTTACTACTGTCACTTTACATGTTAATATTTATTTTGATCACTGTTTATGTCAGTTTTTTTATGTTGATGTTTGTATTTATTGTGAGCACTGTGTATGTCAGTTTAGTTACTCTATTTGTTTGTAATCATTACTATTACTCTGCATGATGGTGTTGTCACTGTACGTCTATGTGTCTGTTTATACTCTGATAACTGATTCCATTCTGTATTGTCATTGAATGTGTTTTTATATATATTAAAATTATTATGATCACTGTGTATGACTGTGTAATCACCCGATTAATTTGTGTTTATTCTTGTTACTATGCATGGTTGTGTGGTCACTGTACATGTTAAAATTTATTCTGATCTCTGTGTATGTCTGTATTGTGACTGTGTTTGTATTTATTCATTTTAAATATTGTGCACGTTACTACTGTCACTTTACATGTTAATATTTATTTTGACCACTGTTTATGTCAGTTTTTTTATGTTGATGTTTGTATTTATTGTGAGCACTGTGTATGTCAGTTTAGTTACTCTATTTGTTTGTAATCATAACCATTACTCTGCATGATGGTGTTGTCACTTTATGTCTATGTGTCTGTTTTTGTATATATTGTGATGACTGTGTATGACTTTGTTTTCTGTCTTTTTCCTTGTGTTCATTCCTGTTATGGTGAACATTACTGCTGTCACTGTACATGTGAATTTTTTTTGTAATCACTGTGTATGACTGTGTTTTGACTGTGTATGTTTTTATTTATTTTGATTACTGTGCATGTTTTTGTTGTCACTGTTCGTGTTTGTATTTATTGTGAGCACTGTGTATGTCAGTTTTGTCACTCTATTTGTTTGTAATCATTACCATTACTCTGCATGATGGCATTGTCACTGTATGTCTATCTATCTGTTTATATTCTGTTTGCTGTGTCTATTCTGTATTGTTACTGAATGTGTTTGTATTTATTGTGAGCACTGTGTATGTCAGTTTTGTCACTCTATTTGTTTGTAGTCATACTGATTACTATGCATTTTAATGTTGGCACTGTTTGTGTTTATATTTATTGTCAACAATGTGGATGTTAGTTTTGTCAGTTTATTTATTTTTAGTCATTATTTTAACTGTGCATGTTGGTGTTGTCTTCGCGTCTGTTTATACTCTGTAAGCTGTTTCCATTCTGTATTGTCATTGAATGTGTTTGTAAATATATTGTGATCACTGTGTATGACTGTGTAATCACCCGATTAATTTGTGTTTATTCTTGTTACTATGCATGGTTGTGTGGTCACTGTACATGTTAAAATTTATTCTGATCACTGTGTATGTCTGTATTGTGACTGTGTTTGTATGTATTCATTTTAAATATTGTGCACGTTACTACTGTCACTTTACATGTTAATATTTATTTTGATCACTGTTTATGTCAGTTTGTCACTCTATTTGTTTGTTATCATTACTATTACTGTGCATGATGGTTCTGTCGCTGTATGTCTATCTGTCTGTTTATATTCTGTTTCCTGTGTCTATTCTGTATTGTTACTGAATGTGCTTGTATATATATTAAGATGACTGTGTATGGGTATGTTTTCTTTCTTTTTTTCTTGTGTTCATTTTCTTTAGGATGAATGTTACTGTTGTCACTGTACACGCCAAAATTTATTCTGATCACTGTGTATGACTGTATTGTGACTGTGTTTCTTTGTATTTATTTTCATTACTGTGTTTGTTGGTTTTGTTACTGTTGATGTTTGTATATATTGTGAGCACTGTGTATGTCAGTTTTGTTACTCCATTTGTTTGTAATCATAACTATTACTCTGCATGATGATGTTGTCACTGTTTGTCTATGTGTCTGTTTATATGCTGTTTGCTGTGTCTATTCTGTATTGTTACTGAATTTTTTTGTATATGTTGTGATGACTGTGTACGACTTAGTTTTCACTCTTTTTCTTTATGTTCATTCTCATTATGGTAAACGTTATTGTTGTCACTGTAGATGTCAAACTTTTTCTAATCACTGTGTATGTCTGTATTTTGACTGTGCTTGTTTTTATTTATTTTGATTACTGGGCATGTTTGTGTTGTCACTGTTCGTGTTTGTATTTATTGTGAGCACTGTGTATGTCAGCTTTGTCACTCTATTTGTTTGTAATCTTAACTATTGCTGTGCATGATTGTACTGTCACTGTATCCCTGTGTGTTTGTTTATCTTATGTATCTTTATGTGTCTGTTTATATTCTGTCTCCTGTGTCTATTCTGTATTGTTACTGAGTGTGTTCATATATATTGTGATGACTTTTTACGGCTATGTTTTCAATCTTT
This sequence comes from Lingula anatina, assembly GCF_051362555.1. Lineage (NCBI taxonomy): Eukaryota > Metazoa > Brachiopoda > Lingulata > Lingulida > Lingulidae > Lingula > Lingula anatina. Next base: position 30,066,461 of record NC_141767.1, read on the forward strand.
TTCCTTGTGTTTATTCTCATTACGGTGAATGCTACTGTTGTCACTGTACATGTGAAATTTTTTTCTAATCACTGTGTATGTCTGTATTATGACTGTGTTTGTTTGTATTTATTTTGATTACTGTGTATGTTTGTGTTGTCACTGTTCGTGTTTGTATTTATTGTGAGCACTGTGTATATCAGTTTTGTCACTCTATTTGTTTGTAGTCATTCTGATTACTGTGCATTTTAGTGTTGGCACTGTTTGTGTTTAAATTTGTTGTAAACAATGTGGATGTCAGTTTTGTCAGTTAATTTATTTCTAGTTATTATTTTAACTGTGCATGTTTTGTTGTCACCGTCATCATAGTTTGTGTCTGTTTATACTCTGATGACTGTTTCTATTATGTATTGTCATTGAATGTGTTTGTATATATATATATAGTGATCACTGTGTAATCACCCGATTAATTTGTGTTTATTCTTGTTACTGTGCATGGTTTTGTTGTCACTGTACATGTGAAATTTATACTTATCACTGTGTATATCTGTATTGTGACTGTGTTTGTTTGTATTAATTTTGATTATTGTGCACGTTACTATTGTCACTGTACATGTTGTCAACTGTATTTTTATATATATTATGATCACTGTGTATGACTGTGTAATCACCCGATTAATTTGTGTTTATTCTTGTTACTATGCATGGTTGTGTGGTCACTGTACATGTTAAAATTTATTCTGATCACTGTGTATGTCTGTATTGTGACTGTGTTTGTATTTATTCATTTTAAATATTGTGCACGTTACTACTGTCACTTTACATGTACAATGACAATGAACACAAGGTAAAAGAGTGAAAACAAAGTCGTACGCAGTCATCTCGATATGTACAAACTCATTCAGTAACAATACAGAATAGACACAGCAAATACAGTTCTGTTGTCAACTGTACATGCGAAATTTTTTCACTCTTTTTCATTGTGTTTATTCTCATTACGATGAATGTTACTGACTGTTGTCACTGTACATGTGAAAATTTTTTCTAATCACTGTGTATGTCTGTTTTTTGACTGTGTATGTTTTTATTTATTTTGATTACTGTGCATGTTTTTGTTGTCACTGTTCGTGTTTGTATTTATTGTGAGCACTGTGTATGTCAGTTTTGTCACTCTATTTGTTTGTAATCATTACCATTACTCTGCATGATGGCATTGTCACTGTGTGTCTATCTATCTGTTTATATTCTGTTTGCTGTGTCTATTCTGTATTGTTACTGAATGTGTTTGTATTTATTGTGAGCACTGTGTATGTCAGTTTTGTCACTCTATTTGTTTGTAGTCATACTGATTACTATGCATTTTAATGTTGGCACTGTTTGTGTTTATATTTATTGTCAACAATGTGGATGTTAGTTTTGTCAGTTTATTTATTTTTAGTCATTATTTTAACTGTGCATGTTGGTGTTGTCTTCGCGTCTGTTTATACTCTGATCACTGTTTCCATTCTGTATTGTCATTGAATGTGTTTGTATATATATTGTGATCACTGTGTATGACTGTGTAATCACCCGATTAATTTGTGTTTATTCTTGTTACTATGCATGGTTGTGTGGTCACTGTACATGTTAAAATTTATTCTGATCACTGTGTATGTCTGTATTGTGACTGTGTTTGTATGTATTCATTTTAAATATTGTGCACGTTACTACTGTCACTTTACATGTTAATATTTATTTTGACCACTGTTTATGTCAGTTTTTTTATGTTGATGTTTGTATTTATTGTGAGCACTGTGTATGTCAGTTTAGTTACTCTATTTGTTTGTAATCATTACTATTACTCTGCATGATGGTGTTGTCACTGTACGTCTATGTGTCTGTTTATACTCTGATAACTGATTCCATTCTGTATTGTCATTGAATGTGTTTTTATATATATTATGATCACTGTGTATGACTGTGTAATCACCCGATTAATTTGTGTTTATTCTTGTTACTATGCATGGTTGTGTGGTCACTGTACATGTTAAAATTTATTCTGATCACTGTGTATGTCTGTATTGTGACTGTGTTTGTATTTATTCATTTTAAATATTGTGCACGTTACTACTGTCACTTTACATGTTAATATTTATTTTGACCACTGTTTATGTCAGTTTTTTTATGTTGATGTTTGTATTTATTGTGAGCACTGTGTATGTCAGTTTAGTTACTCTATTTGTTTGTAATCATAACCATTACTCTGCATGATGGTGTTGTCACTTCATGTCTATGTGTCTGTTTTTGTATATATTGTGATGACTGTGTATGACTTTGTTTTCTGTCTTTTTCCTTGTGTTCATTCCTATTATGGTGAACATTACTGCTGTCACTGTACATGTGAATTTTTTTTGTAATCACTGTGTATGACTGTGTTTTGACTGTGTATGTTTTTATTTATTTTGATTACTGTGCATGTTTTTGTTGTCACTGTTCGTGTTTGTATTTATTGTGAGCACTGTGTATGTCAGTTTTGTCACTCTATTTGTTTGTAATCATTACCATTACTCTGCATGATGGCATTGTCACTGTATGTCTATCTATCTGTTTATATTCTGTTTGCTGTGTCTATTCTGTATTGTTACTGAATGTGTTTGTATTTATTGTGAGCACTGTGTATGTCAGTTTTGTCACTCTATTTGTTTGTAGTCATACTGATTACTATGCATTTTAATGTTGGCACTGTTTGTGTTTATATTTATTGTCAACAATGTGGATGTTAGTTTTGTCAGTTTATTTATTTTTAGTCATTATTTTAACTGTGCATGTTGGTGTTGTCTTCGCGTCTGTTTATACTCTGTAAGCTGTTTCCATTCTGTATTGTCATTGAATGTGTTTGTATATATATTGTGATCACTGTGTATGACTGTGTAATCACCCGATTAATTTGTGTTTATTCTTGTTACTATGCATGGTTGTGTGGTCACTGTACATGTTAAAATTTATTCTGATCACTGTGTATGTCTGTATTGTGACTGTGTTTGTATGTATTCATTTTAAATATTGTGCACGTTACTACTGTCACTTTACATGTTAATATTTATTTTGACCACTGTTTATGTCAGTTTTTTTATGTTGATGTTTGTATTTATTGTGAGCACTGTGTATGTCAGTTTAGTTACTCTATTTGTTTGTAATCATTACTATTACTCTGCATGATGGTGTTGTCACTGTACGTCTATGTGTCTGTTTATACTCTGATAACTGATTCCATTCTGTATTGTCATTGAATGTGTTTTTATATATATTATGATCACTGTGTATGACTGTGTAATCACCCGATTAATTTGTGTTTATTCTTGTTACTATGCATGGTTGTGTGGTCACTGTACATGTTAAAATTTATTCTGATCTCTGTGTATGTCTGTATTGTGACTGTGTTTGTATTTATTCATTTTAAATATTGTGCACGTTACTACTGTCACTTTACATGTTAATATTTATTTTGACCACTGTTTATGTCAGTTTTTTTATGTTGACGTTCGTATTTATTGTGAGCACTGTGTATGTCAGTTTAGTTACTCTATTTGTTTGTAATCATAACCATTACTCTGCATGATGGTGTTGTCACTTTATTTCTATGTGTCTGTTTTTGTATATATTGTGATGACTGTGTATGACTTTGTTTTCTGTCTTTTTCCTTGTGTTCATTCCTATTATGGTGAACATTACTGCTGTCACTGTACATGTGAATTTTTTTTGTAATCACTGTGTATGACTGTGTTTTGACTGTGTATGTTTTTATTTATTTTGATTACTGTGCATGTTTTTGTTGTCACTGTTCGTGTTTGTATTTACTGTGAGCACTGTGTATGTCAGTTTTGTCACTCTATTTGTTTGTAATCATTACCATTACTCTGCATGATGGCATTGTCACTGTATCTCTATGTGCCTGTTAATATTCTGTCTGCTGTGTCTATTCTGTATTGTTACTGAATGAGTTTGTATATATTGTGATGACTGTGTGTAACACAAGTAGTGTTAGAAAAGGAATAGAGTCTTGTTGGGGTGATATAAGTTGTTTATTCTCCTCTCTGTCTGTACCAGTTATAAAATACTCGTCAATCAAGGAAAGTTTAAATTGAAATAAAAAATTGAATAAATAAATAAATGAAATACTTAACTACTTTAATGCAATAATTACAATGGAAATAATCTAGAATGCTGTAATTGAGAAATCTGCAATAGCACAATATGGCACAATTTAGGCACCCAACATCTTTGAGACAACTAGCACAATTTGTGTAACATGAGACAGCAGAGAAAGCATGAGGCGCATTACTCCTTCAGAATATCTAATTGAACCTTAAACATGTTTTACTTATAAAAATTCTACCACATAAGACAAGGTGTGTCATAAAAACCATTAAATTTCACAGCAAAGAACTAGTACAGTACGTGTAGATAAATCAATTAAAATCAATGTGGGTCAAACTGCTTCTCAGTAAGCGTTAAACTCAAAAACAAGCCAAAAACAACAATTCACTTAACTAAGCACATCTTAATTTCTCTCTAGTTACAAAAAATGACATTAAAAATAATTTTACTCACATTCCTGGTTGGACAGGGTTCTCAAAGGTATACACTTGGTTTAAACAACTTCTGGGATTATGAAAATGCATTTTCTTCCTCTCAAGAACAGAACAAAGGAATGTGCTGTGCTAGGAAATTTAAACCCCCTCAAGGAATCTCATTAAAAGACAATCAAAAGAAACTATTTGCTAGTTAATATTTTCTATCAGCAAAAGGGGTCAGCACCTTACAGCCTACTCTTATTAGTCATTGGCAATACAGGGTAAAACTTAATAGTTAGGTTAAATGTTCAGCTAGCTAAAATTTGCCAGGTGATACACTGTGTATGACTTTGTTTTCACTCTTTTTCCTTGTGTTCATTCCCATTATGATGAACGTTATTGTAATAAATTCCATTACTCTGCATGATGGTGTTGTCACTTTATGTATATGTATCAGTTTATGTGCTGTTGGCTGTGTCTATTCTGTATTGTTACAGAATGTGCTAATATATATTTTGATGACGATGTATGACTTTGTTTTCACTTTTTTTCCTTGTGTTCATTCCCATTATGGTGAACGTTACTGTTGTCACTGTACACGTCAAATTTTTTCTAATCACCGTGTATGTCTGTATTTTGACTGTGTTTGTTTTTATATATTTTGTTTACTGTGCATGTTTGTGTTGTCACTGTTTGTGTTTGTATTTATTGTGAGCACTGTGTTTGTCAGTTTTTTTTTACTCTATTTGTTTGAAATCATTACCATTACTCTGCATGATGGTGTTGTCACTTTATGTCTATGTGTCTGTTTATATGCTGTTTGCTGTGTCTATTCTGTATTGTTACTGAATGAGTTTGTACATACTGTGATGACTGTGTGCAGCTAGGTTTTTTATTTTTTTTTCATTGTGTTCGTTCTCATTATGGTGCACGTTACTGTTGTCACTGTACATTTGATATTTTTTCTAATCACTGTGTATGTCTGTGTTTTGACTGTGCTTGTTTTTATTTATTTCCATTCTGTGCATGTTTGTGTTGTCACTGTTCGTGTTTGTATTTATTGTGAGCACTGTGTATGTCAGTTTTGTCACTCTATTTGTTTGTAGTTATTTCGATCACTATAAATTTACATGCATTTTAGCATTGGCACTGTTTGTGTTTATATCTATTGTCAGCAATGTGGATGTCAGTTTTGTCTGTTTATTTATTTCTAGTCATTATTTTTACTGTGCATGTTGGTGTTGTCACTGTCATTATAGTTTATGTGTCTGTTTATACTCTGATAACTGTTTCCATTCTGTATTGTCATTGAATGTGTTTGTATATATATTGTGATCACTGTGTATGACTGTGTAATCACCCGATTAATTTGTGTTTATTCTTGTTACTATGCATGGTTGTGTGGTCACTGTACATGTTAAAATTTATTCTGATCACTGTGTATGTCTGTATTGTGACTGTGTTTGTATGTATTCATTTTAAATATTGTGCACGTTACTACTGTCACTGTACATGTTAATATTTATTTTGACCACTGTTTATGTCAGTTTTTTTTATGTTGATGTTTGTATTTATTGTGAGCACTGTGTTTGTCAGTTTAGTTACTCTATTTGTTTGTAATCATTACTATTACTCTGCATGATGGTGTTGTCACTGTATGTCTATGTGTCTGTTTATATTCTCTTTGCTGTGTCTATTCTGTATTGTTACTGAATGTGTTTGTACATTATGAGATGACTGTGCACAACTTTGTTATCTCTTTTTTGTTGTATTCATTCTTATTATGGTGAATGTTACTGTTGTCACTGTACATGTCAAAATTTATTCTGATCACTGTGTATGACTGTATTGTGACTGTGTTTGTTTTTATATATTTTGATTACTGTGTTTGTTGATGTTGTTACTGTTGATGTTTGTATTTATTGTGAGCACTGTGTATGCCAGTTTAGTTACTCTATTTGTTTGTAATCATTACCATTACTCTGCATGATGGTGTTGTCACTATATGTTTATGTGTCTGTTTATATGCTGTTTGCTGTTTCTATTCTGTTTTGTTACTGAATGCGTTTGTTTATATCGAGATGACTGTTTATGACTTTGTTTTCACTCTTTTACCTTGTGTTCATTGTCATTAAGGTGAATGTTACTGTTGTCCCTGTACATTTGAAATTTTTTCACTCTTTTTACTTGTGTTCATTCTCATTATGGTGAACTTTACTGTTTTCACTGTACACGTCAAAATTTATTCTGATCACTGTATATGTTTATATTTTGACTGTGTTTGTTTGTATTTAATTTGATTATTGTGCATGTTTGTGTTGTAACTGTTCATGTTTGTATTTATTATGAACACTGTGTCTATTTGTTTTCTCACTCTATTTGTTTATAATCTTTACTTTTACTGTGCATGATTATGTCGTTCACTATATGTCTGTATCTGTTTATATTCTGTTTGCTGTGTCTATTTTGTATTGTTACTGAATGTGTTTGTATATATAGTAATGACTGTGTACTGCTATGTTTTTTACTGTTTTTCCTTGTGTTCATTTTCATTACGGTTAATGTTACTGTTGTCACTATACATAGCAAATTTTATTCTGATCACTGTGTCTATTCTGTATTGTGACTGTTTTTGTTTGTATTTATTTTAATTACTGTGTTTGTTGATGTTGTTAGAGTTTGTGTTTGTATTTATTGTAAGCACTAGGTACATCAGTTTTGTCACTCTTATTTGTTTTTATTCATTATTATTACTCTGCATGATGGTGTTGTCACTGTATGTCTATGTGTCTGTTTATGTTCTGTTTGCTGTGTCTATTCTGTATTATTACTGTACATATTGAGATGACTTTGTTTTCACTCTTTTTCCATATGTTTATTATCATTACTATGAACGTTACTGTTGTCACTGTACATGTGAAATTTTTTTTTCTAATCACTGTGTGTCTGTATTTTGAATGTTTTTATTTATTTTGATTAATGTGCATGTTTGTATTGTTACTGTTTGTGTTTGTATTTATTATGAGCACTGTTATGTCAGTTTTGTTACTCTATTTGTTTGTAATCATTACTATTACTCTGCATGATGGTGTTGTAACTGTATGTCTATGTGTCTGTTTATATTCTGTTTGCTGTGTCTATTCTGTATTCCTACTGAATGAGTTTGTACATATTGAGATGACTATGTATGTCTATGCTTTCACTGTTTTTCCTTGTGTTCATTCTCATTACTGTAAATGTTATTGTTGTCACTGTACATGTAAAGTTTTTTTCTAATTACAGTGTACATCATTGTCTGTTTGTTTTGTTCCTCTATTTGTTTGTATTCATAACTATTATTCTGCATGATGGTGTTGTCATTGTATGCCTGTGTTTTTGTTTATCTTATGTTTGCTCTGTCTGTTTTGTTACTGAATGTGTTTGTATATATTGTAATGACTGTGTATGGCTATGTTTTTTACTTTAATTCCTTGTGTTCATTCTCATTATGGTGAACGTTACTGTTGTCACTGTACACATCAAAATTTATTCTGATCACTGTGTATGTCTTTATTGTGACTGTTTTTGTATTTATTTTGATTACTGTGTTTGTTGGTGTTATTACTGTTTTTGTTTGTATTTATTGTGAGCACTATGTACGTCAGTTTTGTCACTCTTATTTGTTTTTATTCAATATTATTACTCTGCATGATGGTGTTGTCACTGTATCCCTGTATGTCTGTTTATATTGTTTGCTGTGTCTTTTCTGTATTATTACTGAATGTGTTTGTTCATATTGAGATGACTGCGTACGACTTCGTTTTCACTCTTTTTCCTTGTGTTCATTCTCATTACGGTGCACTTTAATGTTGTCACTGTACATATGAAATTTTTTTCTTATCACTTTATATGTCTGTTTTGTGACTGTTTGTTTGTAGTCATTTTGATTACTGGCATTTTCGTGTTGGCAATGTTTATGTATATATTTATTGTCAGCCATGTGGATGTCAGTTTTGTTATTTTATTTATTTCTAGTCATTATTTAAACTGTGCATGTTGGAATTGTTACTGTCATCATAGTTTATGTGCCTGTTTATACTCTGATAACTGCTTCCATATATATATATATATATATATATATATATATATATATATATATATATATATATATATATATATATTGTGATCACTGTGTATGACTGTGTACTCACCCGATTAATTTGTGTTTATTCTTGTAACTGTGCATGGTTGTGTTGTCACTGTTCATGTTAAAATTTATTCTGATCACTGTGTATGTCTGTATTGTGACTGTGTTTGTTTGTATTTATTTTGATTTGTGTGCACATTACTATTGTCACTGTACATGTTAATATTTATTTTGATCACAGTTTATGTCAGTTTGTCACTCTATTTATTTGTTATCATTACTATTACTGTGCATGATGTTGTTGTCACTTATGTTTGCTGTGTCTATGCTGTATTGTTACTGAATGTGTTTGTATATTGTGATGACTGTGTACAGTTATGTTTTCACTCTTTTTTCCTGGTCTTCTTTGTTGTTACAATGTACGTTACTGTTGTCACTGTACACGTCAATAATTTTTCTGATCACTGTGTATGTCTGTATTTTGACTGTGTTTGTTGGTGTTGTTACTGTTTGTGTTTGTATTTATTGTGAGCACTATGAAAGTCAGTTTTGTCTCTCTTATTTGTTTTTATTCATTATTATTACTCTGCATGATGGTGTTGTCATTGTTTGTCTATGTGTCTGTTTATATTGTTTGCTGTGTCTATTCTGTATAGATAAAGTACAAGGCACTGAGCTTTACGAGAAATAGAGCAGATAATTGGCAAGGCGAAGCTGAGACAATTATCTGCTCTATTTCTCTTAAAGCTTAGCGCTGAGTGCTTTATCTGGCTTAAAGCACGATTAATTAACCCTGTCCACTGGTGCGTGGAACGCATTCGTGGATGATGTGACTTTTCACGAAATAAAGCACGGCGGGACCTATTGTCTTTTGACAGGAGGGTGCTTTAAGGTATAGATAAAGTACCAGGTGCTGAGCTTTAGGAGGAATAGAGCAGTTATCTGCTCTATTTCTCGTAAAGCTCAGCGCCGAGTGCTTTATCTGGCTTAAAGCACGATTAATTAACCCTGTGCACTGGTGCGTGGAACGCATTCATGGATGACGTGACTTTACACAAAATAAAGCACGGCACGACCTGTTGTCTTTTGACAGGAGAATGCTTTAAGTATTATTACTGAATGTGTTTGTTCATATTGAGATGACTGTGTACGACTTCATTTTCACTATTTTTCTTTGTGTTTTTTCTCATTACGTTGAACATTACTGTTGTCACTGTACATGTGAAATTTTTTTTTTGTAATCACTGTATATGTCTGTTTTTTGACTGTGTTTGTTTCTATTTGTTTTGATTATTCTGTTTGTTGGTGTTGTTACTGTTTGTGTTTGTATTTATTATGAGCACTGTGTATGTCAGTTTTGTCACTCTATTTGTTTGTAGTCATTATTATTACTCTGCATGATGGTGTTGTCGCTGTATGTCTATGTGTCTGTTTATATTCTGTTTGCTGTGTCTATTCTGTATTATTACTGAATGTGTTTGTATATATTATGATGACTGTGTATGACTTCATTTTCACTCTGTTTCCATATGTTTATTCTCATTACTATGAACGTTACTGTTGTCACTGTACATGTGAAATTTGTTTTCTAATCACTGTGTATGTCTGTTTTGTGGCTGTGTTTGTTTGTATTTATTTTGATTACTGTGTTTGTTGGTGTTGTTACTGTTTGTGTTTGTATTTATTATGAGCACTGTGTATGTTAATTTTGTCACTATTTGTTTGTTATCATTACTATTACTCTGCATGATGGTGTTGTAACTGTATGTCTATGTGTCTGTTTATATTCTGTTTGCTGTGTCTATTCTGTATTGTTACTGAATGAGTTTGTACATATTGAGATAACTATGTATGTCTGTGTTTTCACTCTTTCTCATTTTGTTCATTTTCATTACAGTGAATGTTACTGTTGTCACTGTTCTTGTGAATTTTTTTCTAATCACTATGTATGTCTGTTTTGTGACTGTGTTTGTTTGTATTTATATTGATTACTGTGTTTGTTGGTGTATTTACTGTTTGTGTTTGTATTTATTATAAGCACTGTGTTTGTCAATTTTGTCATTCTATTTGTTTGTAATCATTACTATTACTCTGCATGATGGTGTTGTAACTGTATATCTATGTGTCTGTTTATATATTCTTTTTGCTGTGTCTATTCTGCATTTTTACTGAATGAGTTTGTACATATTTAGATAACTATGTATGTCTGTGTTTTCACTCTTCTTCTTTGTGTTCATTTTCATTACAGTGAATGTTACTGTTGTCACTGTACATGTGAAATTTTTTCTAATCACTGTGTATGTCTGTATTTTGTTTTAATTTATTTTGATTAATGTGCATGTTTGTGTTGTCACTGTTCATGTTTGTACTTATTGTGAGCACTGTGTATGTCAGTTTTGTCACTCTTTTTGTTTGTAATCATTACCATTACTCTGCATGATGGTGTTGTCACTGTATGTCTATGTGTCTGTTTATATTCTGTTTGCTGTCCCAGATAGCATGCAAATGTTGGCCCAACGTTGCATTGGTTGACCATTCATACGTTGGCCCAACGTTGGGTTTCCATCTAAATGCTCACTTTGGCCAATGGTTGGCTGAACGTATTTGGCCAACCTTAGTCTATTTCAAAGCTATTGCATTGCCAACGTATTCCCAACCAAACTACGTTGGCCCTACATTGGGCCAACTAATATTCAACATTGGCCCAACAATTACCCAATCTGTAACCAACAGCGTATTTACGTTGGTTCTACTAATAACCAACATCGGTCCAACGATTACCCAACCTCAAACCACCATTGCATTGACATTGGGCCAACGGTAGGCCATCTGGTCACCGAGGTATCTGCAATTTGCACAATGATTAATGACCCAACCTAAAACCAGGGGCACAGTGATTTACATCATTGAACCAAAGGCAAAATAATTTTATCCCGAATCACATACGTAGTAGGGCACTGTAATACATGTCTGATGCACAGGCAGATCAATGTCCTGATGAAATATCTTAAGCATCTGAAATCTGCAGACTGCAAGGTATAACTGAAAAATTAACAAGCTGATTAATGGATGAATTCTTCAGAGGACTTGATATGCCTGTGTTGCAGTTGAAACAAAAAGATTAGTGATATATTTTAAACTGTTTAATTAATTCATAACATTACACTGAACAAATACCTTCAACCAACTAAATGTGATGTGAATGGAAAAATAATACAAAAAGACATCTCAAAGAAACTTTTTATAAAGATATTATAATATTAAATTTAAACAATCATAAAGGTGTTTTATATGAATTGTCAAATGATTAATGTCAAGAAAATTATTACCAGTCCTGTGAAAGAACTTTCCACCTTATTACTGGAGTCAAGGCAGTTTTTTCACCCAATCCAAGATTCACAATTATTTTAATTTTTAAAAAATCTTCATTAAATTAAATTTAAATCCAGAAAAAGTGCCACTGAAAGAGCTGAAGAAATTAGTAGGACATAGCAATCCCTGCTAGTCATAGATGATACATGTATCAGGATTCCAGACCCATTCATGGTGGATTCATGGACAGGAGAACCAAAGAGCATTGAGCTATGGCCTCCCATATCACAATCTATGACATTTCAGAATTTTTAAAAGAACATGATGTTGCAATATCAAATGCCTGTTTAAGAACACATCTGTTGAGGGACTATAAAGAGCAGAAAGCTTATTCATATTTTGCCTCCAACTGGGCGTTTGAAGTGAAACATTTTAATGTCCCAAATTCTTCTATTATACTACCAATAAGAGCAAATGTCACTCCCTCTCAAAGGCTAAATGACCCACCACACCAGGCCTGGATTGCTAGCAGTAAGGATGGCAAAATATTGAGGGCCTATTGCACATGCTTTGCTGGACTTGGACAGGCATGTAATCATGTGGCTGCCATTTTGTTTTAAGTGGAGTATGGATGGAGATCTGGGCTATGCCAGCCAGCTAGCACATCCAAAGAATATGTTTGGCGAGCACCAAAGCAGTCGAAGGCCATCCTGACCCCAAAGCGGATTCAAGATATGGCTTGGAAGTCTCCCTCTATGGCAAATTCTCTACTTCATATCATCAGTCAAATAAGCAATGGAAATTATTTGATCTATGTATATACAGTACCAGAACTGCTATAATAATATTATATTTTAAATATTATAGAATGTTTTTAGTTTATTATATACAACGAACTATATAGTACAATCTGTGAAGCTGACGTTATATGTTGTCAATAGAAACTAAAAATATTATTTTATTATGCTTTTGAATTCAGACAGCTCCAAGGTAATAAACCCAGAGCATCGGGCAAAGTACCAACCAGAGGTAGATCTGAGCAAGGGCCAGAGTCTCGAGGAATTCATAGATGTCCTTAAGATCATCCAAGATGATGCTGTTTTCCTTAAAGAGAGGGAGGAAGGCCACTTTTTGCCTGAAACTAATCAAAGTCTACCCCCACCATGCCAAAAAGTACAGCACAGAGGAAGACTTCATTGAAAATCTCCCCAGTTACGTCAAGGATGAAATAAAAGGAAACACACCTATTTTTTAATTAATAGACATAATTATGCAGTTTTTAGCATAGGTTAATATTTGTTATGCAACTTCTATTTTCATATCAAATGCTTGCTAACATGTGAGTGTTATTTTATTTTCAGATAAAGAAAAGGCAACAAGGGGTCAAGCAAGAAATTCAGTCTGGTTTGAGCAGAGGGAAGGCTCCTTGACAGCTTCATGTTTTGATGATATTCACACAAAAATGGAGTCATCCAAAAAGACAGAGGTCGACTTTAACCCCCTCATAAGTAGATTAATTACTTTATATCAGCCCCCCCCTTCTGATTTACCTGCATTAAAGTATGGACGTTACATGGAACCTGTTGCTGCCACAGAATTTGAGAAGATGATGCATAGTGAAGGGCACAGGGACTTGAAGGTTACAAAATGTGGTTTCTTTACAAGTGCAAGTTTTAGTTTTTTAAGGGCCTCTCCTGACCGCATTATTGATGATGCTTGCTGTGGCAAGGGGACTGTAGAAATTAAATGCCCAATCTCTGCAGCACACACAGTCCCCAATTCAGATAGTTTAGACTATTTAGTTATATGTGGTGATAGAGACATATTGAAAGAAAATCACAGGTACCTAACACAGATTCCACATCACCGTCTAGTGACGTACTAGGCTTCACATGAGAGATGCGCGTGCAGCTCAGCGTCATTCATTGCGCTGTTTCTCAGCGAAGTGAACGCAGATTTACAAGCTGCATGAAATTAATATTTCTGCAGTGTTTTGAGCTATTTAAGCGCTTAAGAGCGCATTCTCAACGAATTAAGCCAGGCTTTACAAAGCCGGTGACCTAAAAATGGCGGACGTACATAAAAGAAAAACCACCTAATCTTTTAATAGTCTCTCCGCCTCTCACACGCCTCCCCACACGTCGTCCCTACGGGGTACACTAATTAAATCTCGGCTCCGAACATTAATATTTCCGTGAATATCTCTGGTGATATTATCTCCGTAGATAGTCGATTCATTGCTGCTCTACGGGCCAAATTATTCCTTTTTCGTCTCTGTTTTCAAAGATAATAGAACAGAAGAGCTTTTTTCCTTCGATCGCCTTCAGCCGCCATGCTTTCCTCACCACGAGTTTAACTGATGAGCATGCGCACTTAATATTTCTCAGGTAGCTTCCGCATGGCGAACGGAGACGCGATTTAATTACTGTACCCCGCAGGGACGACGTGTGGGGAGGCGGAGAGACTATTAAAAGATCAGGCGGTTTTTCTTTCATGTACGTCCGCCATTTTTAGGTCACCGGCTTTGTAAAGCCTGGCTTAATTCGTTGAGAATGCGCTCTAAGCATGTCTGCTTACATACTGTTAATACAGTGATATGTGGTTTAATACCCATTAATACAAGTTTATCGCAATAAATACACTAAATCGTGCTAGCTATTGTACTCGTGTCTTGGGAGTAGTGTTTACAGACTGTTCTGTGGCTACATCTGCGCACATTGTTACTGCGCTTCAATTAATATGTGCAAAAGTGTACTGCGCAGTAAAAGAATATGGAGCGAGGTAAAAGTTTTATACAGTGACACCGATAAAAATGGTGGATAAAAATTCCGAATGTAACAATCAGCCCGAAAAAACTAGTAAAGTTAGCGCTAGAGAGTCTAGACCAAAACAAAAGACTGACAAGGAAATAAAAACACATGCAAAACGGGTTTGTCAGTTCGTCTAGGGAGACTTCAAAAGAGACGAAAGTGCCGGCACCACATGCTTTGGCTAGCACATCAAATGACATCTCTGACACCTCTAATGAAGGGAATGTCGATATTTTGGGTCAGATTCTCCAAAAAATGGAGCTTATGCAAAAACAGATAAATGAGAACAGTAAGCGTCCTCTGGAAGTCGACGAAGACCATTTGCTGGCCCTCAGCGATGAGGAGTTGCTGGATATGGATTTAGAAGTTAACAACCTATTGACTAATACTGAGATCCACAGTGAAACGGAAGGGAATATAATTCTTGAGAAGAGTTCCCAAGAATTAATAGACGAAGAAGCAACATCTCCTAGTATTATGCCAGAATTGGCTGATATTCTCAACAGGATAACGTCAAAAAGAAATTCGGATGAGAAAATTAAGGAATTCTACCTGCTACCAGAGGTAAGGATGTTAGATTACAGAAAGCGCAAACCAGGGTGGTCAGAGCGCTCACACCTCTGGCCCAACTTGCGAATATGTTTCTGGAGGCTAAAAACAAAAAGGAATCATTGGATATTCCAGCTGGTCTGTCTCTTGTATTAAATGCGTTTTCATTTGTTGCCAATGGCAGCATTGAGATGCCCTCAGGAGGAGGGAACTAATAAAGCCAGACTTGCACAGGGAGTACAGAGACGTTTGTTCACCGGACACCCCCATTACCGATTGGTTATTTGGCGATGATTTTGCCGTGGTTGTGAAAGGTATCAATGAAACCAACAAGGTAGCAACAAAAGTTGGAAGCCGTAAAGATTACCATGGGCGTAATCACGCAGCATATAGGCCAAGAGGTTTTCAAAAGTACACACCTCCAAAAAAAAGCTACAGAAATTTCAGGAAATCAAGGCCAAATCACGCAGGCAAGACCAAGCTGGATTAGAGAGAAAAAATGAAGCACCTAAAGAGGTCAGTATCAATTGGTCATCATATATTGATGCTTTAAAAGATAAATTGGTCACTGAGATAGCAAATTTTACTGCAGCTAGTTTACAAAAGTGCAAGAAGTTTTGGCCAAATCTTACATCAGATAAGTATATACTGAATACTGTTTCATATGGTATCAATATTGAAATAGACAAATCAACAGAACAATCAAGAATTTCTCAGACCTAAGCTTTCAATAAAGTAGAATCTGATATAATTCATACTGAAATCCATCAACTTTTAGAGAAAAAAGTGATACAAAAGGTCAAACACTGTGCAGGTGAATTTATTTCCAATATTTTCTTAAGAGAAAAAAAAGACGGAAAGTTCAGATTGATTTTAAATCTGAGGAAACTTAATGCTTCTGTTGTATATCATCATTTTAAGATGACTAGTTTGCAGTCAGCCATTAATCTTATGACACCTCAGTGTTTCATGTCAACCATTGATTGGAAAGATGCTTATTATTGTCTGGCAGTTTGTGATGAACACAAGAGACTGTTAAGATTTGAATTTGATGGGAACTTGTATGAATATCAGGTTTTACCAAATGGCTTGGCAAGTGGACCACGTGTTTTTACTAAAGTTACTAAACCAATTTTTTCCTATTTGAGAAAATTAGGTCACATGAATTGTCCATACATTGATGACAGTCTCTTAGTTGGGGAATCTTTGCAAGATTGCAGAGAGAATGTGATGCAAACAGTTAAAGTTTCTACTCAAGCAGGGTTTACTGTGCATCCAACTAAGTCTGTTTTAGAACCAACGCAAAAGTTGGATTTTTTAGGCTTTACATTGGATTCTGTAAAAATGAGAGTGTCTTTAAACAAGAGACAAGCAGATAAAATATTTTCTGCATGTACCAACCTCTAACAGCAGGACCGTATTACTATTCTGCAATTGGCAAAAGTAGTAGGATTATTGGTAGCATCTTTTCCTGGTGTAGAATATGGGCCTCTTTATCATAGGTCACTGGATATGAGAAAAAAATCAAGCTTTGAAAGCTAGTAAAGGAGATTTTCAAGCAAAATTGCAGATTGCCAGTGATGATGCCTTGAAACTAGACTTGACTTGGTGGATAGAAAATATCCATTCAAGTTTTAAGTTGATTTCACATGGAAACCCTTCATTAGTTATTTATTCTGATGCATCAGAAAAAGGATGGGGGGGGGGGGGGGGGGAGCATGCAAGGGCATCACATCAGGAGGGAACTGGTCAGCAGTTGAAAGTGCTTTCACATTAATTATCTTGAACTATTAGCTGCATGGTTTGCTCTAAAATGCTTTGCACAAGATGAAACAAATATTCACATTAAAATGTGTATAGATAATATAACTGCTTTGTCATATATTGCTCGAATGGGAGGGAAAATACCCTCGCTAAATAACTTGGCCAGAAAAATTTGGTTATGGTGCAAGGGAAAAAATATATGGTTATCAGTTGCATATATTGAATCAGAAAATAATGTAGAAGCTGATAAAAAAAGTAGACTTGATCATGATAATCTTGAATGGAAGTTGCACCCAACAGTATTTAAAGATATATAACTAAGCAGTTTTATCTACCAGAAACGGATCTGTTTGCTTCAAGGCTGAATAATCAACTACCTAAATATGTATCATGGAAACCTGATCTGTTTGCTATGACAACGGATGCCTTGTCTATTGACTGGTCACAGATGAATGCTTATACATTTCCACCTTTTTCTTTAATAGGAAAGATGTTAAGCAAAATTGAGTTTGATCAAGTGGATAGTTACATAGTGGTAGTGCCATATTGGACAACTCAAATATGGTTAATTTCATGCAGCTTGTAAATTGAGCCATATGTTAATATCTTGTCCTTTTTTACTTCCCAGGAATCAAGAATTGCTGTGGCACCCACACAAAAACATGGCCAATCATCTTCCAAAGTTAAAGCTAATGGCTTGTGTATTGTCAGGAAAAGTTTCGAAGACAGGGCATTTTTGCCAACAGCTGTCAAATTGGTCATGTCCTCATGGAGAGATACAACTGTCAAGCAATATGAATTTTACATTTCCAGATGGATTCAATATTGTAGTGAGAGGAACATTAATACCTTGTCACCAAATGTAACTGATGTTGTAATTTTTTTAGCCCATTGCTTTGATATGAGACTTGGATATTCTGCTCTAAATACAGCAAGATCAGCACTTTCAACTTTTATTATGGTGGATAAGTGTCCAGCAGGTGCTCATCCTCATGTGGTTAGACTGATGAGAGGAGTTTTTACTTCTAGACCTGCATTACCAAGGAACAATATGATATGGGACACAAGTTTGCTTTTGAATTACCTCAAAAAACTTTCACCAGTGAAAAAACTTAATCTTTCACAACTGAGCAAGAAAGCAGTGACATTGACTATTTTATTGACAGGTCAAAGAACCCAATCGTTGCATCTTATTGACATTTGGAACATCACAATTAATAAGTCTTAAGTCACATTTAGATATGGTGATTTACTGAGGCAGTGAAGACCAGGTCACCACATTGGTGAAATAACAGTGACAGCATATGCACCAGATAGACAATTATGTTTATGTACTGTCTTAATGGAATACATGGACAGAGTCAAACATTTAAGAGGAAATATCACAAGATTGTTTTTAACATCTGTAAAGCCATTTAAGGCAGCAGCCAAATCTACCATATCTAGATGGATTAAGCAAACTATGAATACGGCTGGTATAGACATGGAGATATTTACTCCACACAGCACACGCAGTGCAGCATCTTCACAAGCAAAACTTGCTAAAGTGCCATTAGACACTATTTTGAAGACGGCAGGCTGGTCTAAAGATTGCACATTTGCTAAATATTACGATAAAGAAATTCAACAGGGCCAGTTTGCAGATGCAATTTTGTCTGGCACTGGTGTCTGACATGGACATTCATATTTGTAGGGAGCTGTTTTATGAGCTTTTTATTTGATTTACCTTTTTAAGCTGCAACTTGTGCAGTTACAGTTGTTACCTGCAATTTGTGCAGATGGAGTTCTTTTGAACATTTAAATATGCTGTTTATAACTGCAACTTGTGCAGTAAGAGTTGTTTCCTGCAAATTGTGCAGATGAATTTCTATTTTGCATTGAATATGCTGTTACAAGTTGTTTGATAAACAAGTTTATTGTTCTTTGCAGTAAATACATGTTGATTTAATTAAACACATAGTGTTTGTGCCTTTAATTTGCTGGTTTCAAAAAACCTGGTAAGGTGTTGTGTCTGGACCACACTTTGAACGTCTCATGTGGAGCCCATTACGTCACTAGACGGTGATGTGGAATTAGAGGGTTAAATAGACTTACCATAGGTGAGTTGATATCTAGGCGCATTTTGAAAAGCAGAATCGAATCCAACAATCATGACAGGGTACTAGTTTCTACCAGTACAAAAGTAAAAGCAAAGAAGTCTGTGAAAACAAAAACCAGAAAAACCCCAGTGTACATATGTAGAATTTGCAAGAGTAAATGTATAGAAAATGCTGAAGCAAGAAGCATATAGCATATTGTGTTCAATGTGTGATAAGTGGTTTCACTGGACTTTTGTTGAAATTGACAAGGACTCTGAAGAAGCAAATGATGAGGATGTCCTGTAGCTTTGTACAATTTGTCCACAGATGAAATAATTGCACTTTTATGCTTAAAACTTTTTCTCAAATTTTGTTGCAGTAATGAAAATACTATCATGTAAATGTCCTATTCAACATCAAATATATTGAACAAAAATGTGGAAAATGATATATACTTTACATAGAGCAGGTGCATTATTAACAAGAGTATATACAATGCAACCTACTGTGAAAATAAAAAAGTGAATAAAAAGCTGCTATAAAATTAACCAGATATGCAGTTCATTAGTGTAATCAACATTAGATAAATAAGGATCATTATTATGACAAAATGCAATGAACACCTAGTATTTGGCACAGATTCAATTTGATTTTCCCAGTGTCAAAATGCATGTTTAGCAGAAATACTGCATTGAATTTTATGTAGAGTTGTAATAACATTCACTTTGGCACAAGTATCAAGAGCACAAATACTGATTATAATAAATATATGTCGAGCATGAACAGAACAAGTGAGGTTTCAAATACAATAAGGAATACATTAGTTGTATTTTGTAATGATTTTCATTTCAAATACTGAGCATTGTTAAATTGCACTTAACAAAAATGTAAACAAATATTACAAATATTGAACATAATAAACATATATTGTACTGTACATAAATACTGTACATGTTAAAATTTATTCTGATCACTGTGTATGTCTGTATTGTGACTGTTTGTTTGTATTTATTTTGATTATTGTGCACATGTCTATGTTTTTACTCTTTTTCCTTGTGTTCATTCTCATTACGGTGAACGTTATTGTTGTCACTGTACATGTGAAATTTGTTTCTAATTACTGTGTTTGTCTGTATTTTGATGGTGTTTGTTTGTATTTATTTTGATTACTGTGTTTGTTGGTGTTGTTAATGTTGTCGTTTGTATTTATTGTGATCATTGTGTATGTCAGGTTTGTCATTTTTTTGTAATCATTACTATTACTCTGCATGATGGTGTTGTCACTGTATGGGTATGTGTCTGTTTATATTCTGGTTACTGTGTCTATTCTGTGTATATTGTTGCTGAATGTGTTTGTATATATTGTGATGACTGTATATGACTTCGTTTTCACTCTTTTTCCTTGTGTTCATTCTAATTATGGTGAACTTTACTGTTGTCACTGTACACTTCAAATTTTTTCCAATCACTGTGTATGTCTGTATTTTGACTGTGCTTGTTTTTATTTTTTTTTATTAATGTGCATATTTGTGTTGTCACTGTCCCTGTTTGTTTTTATTGTGAGCACTGTGTATGTCAGTTTTGTCACTATTTGTTTGTAACCTTTACTATTTCTCTGCATGATTGTGTTGTAAGTGTATCCCTGTGTGTTTGTTTATCTTATGTATATCTATGTGTCTGTTTATCTTTGTTTGCTGTGTCTATTCTGTATTGTTACTGAATGTATTTGTATATATTGTGATGACTGTCTACAACTTTGTTTTCACTCTTTTTCCTTTTGATCATTCTCATTACGATGAACATTACTCTTGTCACTGTACACATCAAAATTTATTCTGATCACTGTGTATGTTTATATTTTGACTGTGTTTGTTTGTATTTAATTTGATTGCTGTGCATGTTTGTGTTGTCACTGTTTGTGTTTGTATTTATTGTGACCACTGTGTCTATTTGTTTTCTCACTCTATTTGTTTATAATCTTTACTTTTACTCTGCATGATGATGTTATTTACTATATGTGTGTCTGTTTATATTCTGCTGCTGTGTCTATTTTGTATTGTTACTGAATGTGTTTGTATACATTGTGATGACTGTGTACGGCTATGTTTTTTACTCTTTTTCCTTGTGTTCATTTTCATTACGGTGTACGTTACTGTTGTCACTATACATTTCAAATTTTATTTTAATCACTGTGTATGTCTGTATTTTGACTATCTGTTTGAATTTATTTTGATTACTGTGTTTGTTGGTGTCGTTACTGTTTGTGTTTGTATTTATTGTGAGCACTATGTACGTCAGTTTTGTCACTCTTATTTCTTTTTTATTCATTATTATTACTCTGCATGATGGTGTTGTCACTGTATATCTATATGTCTGTTTATATTGTTTGCTATGTCTTTTCTGTTTTATTACTGAATGTGTTTGTTCACATTGAGATGACTGTGTACGATTTCGTTTTCACTCTTTTTCCTTGTGTTTATTCTCATTACGTTGAACATTACTGTTGTCACTGTACATGTGAAATTTGTTTCTAATTACTGTGCATGTCTGTACTGGGACTGTGTTTATTTGTATTTTTATCAATAATATGTCTTCATTTTTATATTATTGTGGGAAAAATTATTTTAAGATCTGAACAAAACTGTGCAAGTGAAGTAAAAGAGCCACTTAAGTTATGCCAGAGCCCTCTTAGTTAATTTTATGAGAATCAGGAATACAGTTAAATTCTTAATTAAAATAAAATTAATTTTGGGTGGTTTGCAACATTTTTTCCAGTTCCAAATCGAAGGTCTCTTTATTACCTGCAGTACACGGACCTAAGAGCTTGTTTGACCCTAAATAAAGGTCGAAAGTCAAATCTAAGGGCATATTTGGAATCTCCACATGACTTTTGGTCAGACTTCTATAGTAATTTTTCCCATAATTTCTTCGGTTTGAGAGATATTTAGCACTGAATTTTCAAAAATTATGACAAGGGCGCATTCAAACGAGTGTCACTAAAACCATGAGTATTGCCAGCATACATGCTGGTGGTACTAATAATTTAGAGTGTTTCCCCCATCTCTTAAGAGATTATCAGAGGTTGATCATCTGTGAAGATTGAAGGTCACATATGGTTTAGTGGCAAGCACAGATTCCAGAATAATTGCAAGAACCACCATTTCGGTGGTAAAATAGAATTTGTTATATTTGTCCAAGTTGTTTACAATGTATTCAATGTAAAATATAAATCTAATATATATATATATATATATATATATATATATATATATATATATATATATATAAGTATGTATGTGTAATATATGCCATGACGGAGATTTATTTAAACTTTCTTTATAAACTGTATCTTTTTCTTCCTTTTTTTTTTCAAACTATTTTTTCTGTGGGTGACATAGTTATGCTAAAAGTATTATAAGACTTATGTGAATAAATGTATTTTTTTTTTTTTTGGGGGGGGGGGGGACTACACTTATTTAGTTTTTGCTATTATTTGGTAACCAACGACATTGCTTAATAGCGAGCATGCATGTGCAAAACTCCTGACCCAATGTTTCACAGGTTTAGGCTCGGTGGATAATATATGTGTGGCTCAGTAAAACAGCACCCAGTGAACAAATTATTCACTTCTACAATCTAAGTTACAGGATTCCTAACAGGAAAAAACACCAAAACAAAATTGAATTAACAAAAAGAAGTGTTTAAACAAAAGAAAAAATATCCATCTACAACAAATGTCTTTCATATTGAATCTCTGATTTTGATTAAACATTTATTTTATACGTCCTGAGATATTGCTAGGTACCTAGTACAAAAATGAGACAGAACTACATGTACATTTTACATAAGGCATCTGAGCATACCACTATATTTTTGCTTTGAACATTTGTCTTGGTAAGAATGGATCAATTAAATTGTTAAATTCTACTTTGTTGGTGGGCAATAAATTAGCAGAATAACAGTTATATCTTTTTTGCTTCCTGGGCTAGCATCAAATATACAAATTGGTGCCAAAAAACAATTAACAGGTTAATCATTATAAACTATATATATGGGACAAATCAACCCACACTGTTTCCACTTTTCTCAACATAATGTTATTTTTTACAAACATCGAAGGGGGGAGTCGGGACCCAACACACACCTGGCCCTAAATCTGCCACTGCATGTTATTCATTTGAAATTGATTAGTAAAGTGTAATTAAGCCATTTAATTTCATGTATCCTCAGATTATCTAAGTTCATAGATGTAACTAACAATTTCAACTACAAAAGAATAAATTAACGGGGAGGGGAGGGATGTACTCATACTAATTCCCCTCACAACATCGTTAATTCCCAATTTGTAGCCTATAAACTTGGTTAATGTAACATGTAGGCCTATATTTTGATTTTGCAGATTGTTTTGCCCATTTATAAATAATATAATATTCATTTTATAATATGTATAATGATGTGGATTGTTTTGCCCATTTATATTATATGTGGAAATGAATAAAATTAATTACATGCATGTACACGTATGTAGGCATTGCGCCAGCTCAGTACGATGACCCCCCCCCTCCCCACTTCCTCAGTTGCCAAAGTCAATACCCCGAAACGTTATCTTTATCAAACATTCATTTTAAAATAATCATGTGAAAATGCTTATAAATAATAACGTTAATTTATACAGCGCACAAATCTGCTCCTTCTAATGCTGTTTCAACTCATTTCAGTTATTCGGTTCTCATATTATATGTGCGATTCCTTAAAACAACACACACACACACACAAGATAACACCTAAATAAAATAAATTCATTGCTATTAACTGTAAGTTTACCCCTACTTCTTGAGCTTAAAAGGGTCATATCTCTACATCATCATATTGTGAGTGGAAATACATACCAAGTGGTATGAAAATAAACTAGCTCTCACACTAACCCCTCTATTGGCAAAATCCCCTAGCTCATCATATAATACGCTAACGCTAACATTACTGTTGTCACTGTACACGTCAAAATTTATTCTAATCACTGTGTATGTCTGTATTTTGACTGTACTTGTTTTTATTTATTTTGATTACTGTGCATGTTTGCGTTGTCACTGTTCATGTTTGTATTTATTGTGAGTACTGTGTATGTCAGCTTTGTCACTCTATTTGTTTGTAATCTTTACTATTACTCTGCATGATTGTTTTGTCACTGTATCCCTGTGTGTTTGTTTATCTTATGTATCTTTATGTGTCCGTTAATATTCTGTTTGCTGTGTCTGTTCTGTATTGTTACTGAATGTCTTCATATAATTTTGATCACTGTTAAAGTCTGTTTGTCCTTCTGTTTGTATATAACCATAATCATTACTGTGCATTTTTGTTTTGTCAGTGTTTGTGTTTGTATTTTTTGTGATCACAGTGTATGTTTGTGTCGTTACTGTTGATGTTTGTATTTATTGTGAGCACTGTGTATGTCAGTTTTGTCACTATTTGTTTGTAGTCATTTTGATTACTGTGCATTTTAGTGTTGGCATTGTTTGTGTTTGTATTTATTATCAGCAATATGGATGTCAGTTTTGTCAGTTAATTTTTTTCTAGTCATTATTTTAACTGTGCATGTTGGTGTTGTCACTGACATCATAGTTTATATACATGTCTGTTTATACTCTTATTACTGTTTCCATTGTCATTGAATGTATTTGTATATATATATATATTGTGATCACTGTGTATGACTGTGTAATCACCCGATTAAATTGTGTTCACTCTTGTTACTGTACATGGTTGTGTTGTCACTGTACATGTCAAAATTTATTTTGATCACTTTGTACGTCTGTATTATGACTGTGTATGTTTGATAATTGTACACGTTACTATTGTCACTGTACATGCCAATATTTATTTTGATCACTATTTATGTCAGTTTGTCACTATTTGTTTGTAATCATTATTATTACTGTGCATGTCACTGTATGCCTGTGTGTTTGTTTATCTTATGTTTGCTGTGTCTATTCTGCATTGTTTCTGAACGTGTTTGTATATTGTGATGACTGTGTAGGGTTATGTTTTCACTCTTTTTCCTTGTCTTCATTCTTATGCTGCACGTTACTGTTGTCACTGTACATATCAAAAATTTTTCCGATCACTGTGTATGTTTGTGTTGTTACTGTTTGTGTCTACATAAAATTCTGATCACTGTGTAATTCTGTTTGTCCTGCTATTTGTTTGTATTTATTTTTATTACTGTACATATTTCTGTTGTCACTGTTTCCATTTGTATTTATTGTGATCACCGTGTATATTTGTGTCGTTACTGTTGGTGTTTGTATTTATTGTGAGCACTCTGTATGTCAGTTTTGTCACTGTTTGTATTTATTTTTATTACTGTGCATGTAAGTATTGTCACTGTGTCTGTATTTATGGTGAGCACTGTGTCTGTTATTTTTGTCACTCTACTTGTTTATAATCATTACTATTACTCTGCATGATGATGTTGTTCACTTTATATCTATGTGTCTGTTAATATTCTGTTTGCTGTGTCTATTTAGGATTCCCCATAGGGGAATACTATTGTTTTTGGTAGTATTATCATTATTATTATTATTATTATTATTATAGTTATTCTTTCCGCACGTTTTTTTTTGCAAAAAATCTGAAATAATTTACATAGGTAGCCTATGGTAAGAATATGCCATAGACCCAGTTTCAGTGACCTTGACCTACTTTTCAAGGTCACAGTGGCTTTTAAAGACAAAATTTGTAAAATTTGAAATTGCCAATATGCCCTTATTATAAGCCCTATGACTAAGGGCCGTATGGACTATAATACTGAGCTAAATCGATCTCCAGATGTTGACCTACTTTCATGCAAGTAGGTCAAGGTCAAGGTCGCTAATGGCCAAACGGGCTCAAAAAAGGTTTGTTTCCAAGATCTCAAAAACCGGAAGGCCCAGAGCCATGATCATAGTGGCATATGATGCCCTATATATGTATCTAAAATTAGCTGTACTTTGGTAGCGACTGCTTAATTACTTTTTTTAATATAGATTTTTAAATATTTATGACATTGCAGAAATCTTGAGTTTGGCAATTTCTCCATGAAGCACTGGTTTTTGGTCATAGCATGCTATAGTAAACTACCCCAAACATATACCCAAAACCCCCAAATCAAATGTCAAATTTGACCTTGACCCTCATTTTTAAGGTCATTCGGCTATTTCATGGAGAAATATTGATGTGGGCTAAAAGTGATATTTTGTTGACCCCCCAATTTGCATATGCACTTTCAGAATATGGTATCAAATTTAACCCATGACCTTCACATGACCTTGTAAGAGCATTTCCACGCCTATTTTGCAGGGGAATCCTCCGCCACTGGCTTTAGCCAGTTGCAGTCTAGTTTGTATTGTTACTGAATATGATTGTATATATTGTGATGACTGTGTGTGACTATGTTTTTTACTCTTTTTACTTGTGTTTATTATCATGCACGTTACTGTTGTCACTGTACATGTGAATTTTTTTCTAATCACTGTGTATGTCAGTTTTGTCACTCTCTTTGTTTGTAGTCATTCTGCTTACGTTTATTTATTTCTAGTTATTATTTTAACTGTTAATGTTGGTGTTGTCACTGTCATCATAGTTTATGTGTCTGTTTATACTTTGATAATTGTTTCCATTCTGTATTGTCATTGAATGTGTTTGTATATTTATTGTGATCACTGTGTATGACTGTGTAATCACCCGATTAATTTGTGTTCATTCTTGTTACTGTGCATGGTTGTGTTGTCACTGTGCATGTCAAAATTTATTCTGATCACTGTGTATGTCTGTATTGTGACTGTGTTTGTTTGTATTCATTTTGATTATTGTGCACGTTACTATTGTCACTGTACATGTTAATATTTTTCGTCACTGTGTATGTCAGTTTGTCACTTTGTTTGTAATCATTACTATATCTTAATTGTAGTTTTATTTTGATTACTGTGTATGTTTGT
Organism: Lingula anatina; assembly: GCF_051362555.1. NCBI lineage: Eukaryota > Metazoa > Brachiopoda > Lingulata > Lingulida > Lingulidae > Lingula > Lingula anatina. Next base: position 30,093,605 of record NC_141767.1, read on the forward strand.
GTTGGTTCTTTTTGTGTCTTTATTTAATTCTGATCAATGTTTGCTGTGTTTATTCTGTATCTTTACTCAATGTGTTTGAACATATCGAGATGACTGTGTACGACTGCATTTTCAATCTTTTTCTTTGTGTTCATTGTCATTACTGTGAACGTTACTGTTGTCACTGTACATGTCAAATTTTTTCACTCTTTTTCCTTGTGTTCATTCCCATTACGATGAATGGTACTGTTGTCACTGTACATGTGAAACTTTTTTCTAATCACAGTGTATGTCTATGTTTCTTTGTATTTATTTTGATTACTGTGTTTGTTGGTGTCACTCTATTTGTTTGTAATCATTACTATTACTCTGCATGATTGTGTTGTCACTGTATCCAAGTGTGTTTGTTTATCTTATGTATCTCTGTGTGTCTGTTTATATTCTGTTTGCTGTGTCTATTCTGTATTGTTACTGAATGTGTTTGTATATATTGTGATGACTGTGTATGACCTTGTTTTCACTCTTTTTCCTTGTGTTCATTCCCATTATGGTGAACGTTACTCTTGTCACTGTACACGTCAAAATTTGTTCTGATCACTGTGTATGTCTGTATTTTGACTGTGCTTGTTTTTATTTATTTTGATTACTGTGCATGTTTGCGTTGTCACTGTTCATGTTTGTATTTATTGTGAGCACTGTGTATGTCAGCTTTGTCACTCTATTTGTTTGTAATCTTTACTATTACTCTGCATGATTGTGTTGTCACTGTATCTGTGTGTTTGTTTATAGACACAGCAAGCACCATATAAACAGACACATAGACAATAACAATACACAGTGATCACATATATATATATATATATATATATATATATATATATATATATATATATATACAAACACATTCAATGACAATACAGAATGGAAACAGTTATCAGAGTATAAACAGACACATAAATTATATTCTAATTCGCTTATGCTTAAACGTATATAAATTATTTATCGTGTAATAACTCTCAAGGAATAAAACCACTTCATCTTCAAACATCAAATCATTTATTTATAAATAGGAATGAGTCGATGTGCCTCTGCCTGTGTACAGACGATACAATATTACATACAAACGTTTGTTCCGTCACCAGTTAGATTTTCCGCATAGCCTAATTCCAATTCCGGTAGAGTTCTTACTTATATGAATCTGATAATTTTATAACGCATAATCAAACCCCATTTTTATACAAATGTTTTTATACAAAAACTTTTATTTGGAATAAACTGGAATGTCTGTACAGTAGCGTAGCTCGACTTGGAATGATCGTTTCCCATCCTCACGTGATCTGTTCACCTTTTGAATACAGCGCCCCCTGTACCTCCTAATGACCTTCCCCCTAAGACACGTCATCGTTGACCCGTTAAACGACAATAAATACATTTATATTCTAATTCGCATACGCTTAAACGTATATAAATTATTTATCGTCTAATAACTCTCAACAAATAAAACCACTTCATCTTCAAACATCAAATCATTTATTTATAAATAGGAATGAGTCGATGTGCCTCTGCCTGCTTCGACCACAAAGAACGGGCCTCCTCTGTGTATCATTACTTTATCCTAAAAAAGAAAACAAATACAATTTCATCTACTTAAATATGTACATAATTTATTAATCCACATTCACTCTGGATTCATATTGGCATCACATTCTTGTCCTACAGTATCGACAAACAAAATGTAAAAGCATATCAAATACCAAAGTTTAAAGATACACTCATTCTTTGCAATATATTGTCTTTAATATAACCGTCTTTCTCTTTATTCGATTTCCAGTGACCATGTTTTTTGAATGATCGTTCTTTTATCCCGCAATTTGCTGCAGCTGATGCACCACCTGCTCGTAGACTATGTAGACCAAATTTACTTTTATCAAAACCCAATTCTTCAAATTTTTGTAAAACTGTTTCTCGAGCTCTCATACGTGTACACGACAATTTTCCAGTATCCCTTAAAACATGTTTTCCAGATTTCTTTAAATACTTGACCGATCTGAAAATATACTTCTCTGAATCGTCCTCTATGTCTGCGGCTCTTAGATATCTTTGTGAGAAAGCATATGTGTATGAAGTCTTACCTGTTCTGGCTATATTAAAACATTAGAGCCATCTCTGTACAAATCAGTTTTGCTTTTTTCAATAATAACTTCAAAATATGAATCTTTGAATATAATATCTGTTCTTCTAATTGAGGATACCTCGCTATATCTTAAAAATCCTGAAAATGATAATAAAGGAAAGTTTGGCGTAGTCAAACGACATTTTATGGCGACAACAATCTCCAGAGCTTAATTATGCACATGTGCATTCCACACATGCTCAATTGTGCCCTAGAGGGGTAATCTCCATTGAGGCACATGTTGCTTCTTATACCATGGGGCATCACTGCCTGGCCTCATTCTGCTTGATTCATTCTGTTCATGCGCATAATACAATTAAGCTACAAGTTATCTCAAATCTTCAACTGAAATCTTCAGTTCAAAAAATTTCATTTTACATTTGATATATAATTTTTATTCCTAAGGCCATAACATTTAATACAGGCAACAATTTGCTACATTGTTATTATTGTTAAAACGATTAGGATAGAAGGGTTATATAATAAAAGCGGCCTTGTTTGGCCAAATCACAAACAATCAATACTCTTTGTTGCCTTCTTTCTTGCTATGAATGAGACCATAAAGATAAACATATTCTGCAGACATCTCTCAAATTGGGCAAACTGGCGTTAGGTTTTGCAAATCTATTAACAAGTTTATTAAGCATGTCCCTGGTTACTATTTCCTTTTATATTGTTCTGTTACATGACATTCTTTTTGCTGCTTCCACAATATTACTGATCAAAACGTTATCACAAGAATTTCATGTTATTCCAGCAATATTATGAACCCACTTTAACCCTCAATCACCTTTCAGGGGCCTCGCAGGCCCGGACCCATGTATCTTTTGCTCTCTCTTCGTTTGCATGAGGTTTTGAGCCTGTTCCTTTCATGTAATCCTCAAGCAACTTATACCCCATCAATGGATAAATAATTAGTTTTGAAATAATTTACAACATATGTAGAAATTTTTCCAAAAGTTAGTCCCATTTCCTGGAAACCGGGCCTCTGAGGCCCGGTCGCTTGATAATTTTACTTCCACATGGGATAAATAAGTCCATGTTACCTCAAATAGCTTTGCTATAAAATGTTTTACACAAGCAATATCATGTGTGCTATGACTATCAGTATGGTCAATGAAATCTGCCTGTGAAAGATTCAAGACCTGGAGAAATTATTATTTATGAGTATTCGGTCACCTTGGTCACCTGATATGCAGATATCAGTTTAAATCTATCATTATTACATACCTGATAGACTGCGCTACCTTTGCGAAACTTTCCATTTTGAGGAAAAAAAAACGTTTTTCCGCATTTTCCATACACAGTGTATACTCATGCACCCAGGTAGAGGTAAAGCGAGCAAGGGACTGGTGTAACATGAAAATCTGACTCCCCCAGTCAGATTTTCATAATGAAAATATGACTCCCCATGAAAATTTGACCCCCCCTCCACAAATGTTCATAAATCTTATTTAATTTGAGTATATGACTGTGATATTGTAGTATGTAAAATGGAGGATACTTTGGCACTTTTTTTTTAAGTTTGCAGGTGAATATTTTCATGAAAAAAATATGAAAATTAAAAATGTGCACTTAACCGCCCATTGTCTCCCCTTTGAAAAAGCTATTTATTTAATATTGGATGATCATTTCTACATCTTTCCTTTAAATTTACTTTATGAAGATTATATTGGAAATATTTGAAAGTTTGATGGTAAACTATTGGGTGAAAAAAACTAAAAAAAAACATGAAAAATAGAAAATTAAAAATGTGCATTTTATCACCCAATAACTCCCCTATGAAAAAGCTATTTATTTGATATTTGATGATCATTCTGACATCTTTTCTATTAGGATACTTTATGAAAAATATATTGGAAATATTTAAAAGTTTGATGATAAAATAGTGAGTGAAAGAGTGAAAAATAAATCATGAAAATCTTCATTTTTATACCCATGAGATTTGGATTCCCATAAAGAAAAGGACCTATTTTATATTCAGTCACCATACCATTGTTTTCTACATAGTTTGCAAAGAGATGTACATTTTGTTATTATTTGAAAGTTTGGTGGTGAAAATTTTGGTTAATTTTTTTTTAAACAATAGGGGAGACCGGGGCTAGTTGGCCCAGTTAGACACTTTTGGCCTTGTAGAGCCAACTAGGAGTGGGTTAGAGTAACAAAACCGGTTTCAAAGTAAGCACCATGAACTAAGCTACGTATGCAACGTCATTATTTTTCAAATATAATGCCAGGTGGCTCACAATTTGACAAAAAACGCAGTTGACGTCAGGGGGGGCCAACTTGCCCGCCAATGGGGCAAGTTGGCCCCAGGGTTGGGGCAAGTTGGCCCCCCTATACGAAAATGAGGTAAATATCCCATGTAAACTCCTTGAAATACATTTTTATAAAATTTTAATTTATTTAATTGATTTTTGAGTCTTTGATGAATAAACAGTTCAAATGAGGCAGATTTATTGAGGTTTCCGTACGTCACGTTGGTGGGGGGGGGGGGGGGGGGGGGGGGGTATGCGTTGCAAGAACCAAAATATCTATCTATAAAATGTTTTGTTTTAATTAAGAATAAATAAATAATGGTATAAAGAAGGTTTTTAATGAATGAAAACGAATAATAAATTTTCTTTTTAAAAGAAAGTAACAAATTCAGTTTTAAACCATTGAGTTTGTTTCAACAATGGTCTCTAGCTAGGGAGGGGTAGAAAATCCCCTTGGGGCCACATATAACACTATAAATACAAAGAGAATCCCCTTACAATGAATTAAGGCAAAATAAATATTTTTCTACGGAAAGTCCAATGGATTTGCTTTTTAATACTTACAATCAACAGAATATTTCTAATATAAATTTTCAAAAAGACACCAGAGAGAACATTTAAAAAAATCAATCAGACGGTAATAGACACCGGCAAGCTTTGTCAATTTCACCAACTTGTTTATTTCAAACAGCGTTGCGCGCAAAGGTTTGTGGGTAATATGAGGGTCCAACTTGCCCCGAGTCAAGGGGGCCAACTAGCCCCGGGTGCACATTATTTATTTTAAAGAATGGTAGCCATTTATGGTGCTAGAATGAGCAACGATGATACATCTCAAAGTAACAAATTCAGTTTTAAACCATTGAGTTTGTTTCAACAATGGTCTCTAGCTAGGGAGGGGTAGAAAATCCCCTTGGGGCCACATATAACACTATAAATACAAAGGGAATCCCCTTACAATGAATTAAGGCAAAATAAATATTTTTCTACGGAAAGTCCAATGGATTTGCTTTTTAATACTTACAATCAACAGAATATTTCTAATATAAATTTTCAAAAAGACACCAGAGAGAACATTTAAAAAAATCAATCAGACGGTAATAGACACCGGCAAGCTTTGTCAATTTCACCAACTTGTTTATTTCAAACAGCGTTGCGCGCAAAGGTTTGTGGGTAATATGAGGGTCCAACTTGCCCCGAGTCAAGGGGGCCAACTAGCCCCGGGTGCACATTATTTATTTTAAAGAATGGTAGCCATTTATGGTGCTAGAATGAGCAACGATGATACATCTCTGTGAAACTTGAAACAATGAGCTTCAGTTTGATGCCCTATACATATCTTATATTCGATCAAAAGCCTATGAAAGTAGATTTTTAAATCTCTTAAACAAAATTACTTTTAGGTGCAAAAATCATTTATTTCGACTCACCGCTTAAGTAAAACATTTTAACGTCCGACACTTCCTTAGCATTGTAGGATACGGTCACTTTGCAAGAGTATGTGGCCAATTTTTTTACCTCGTAGTTACTTTTTCATAAATTGACGGGGGGCCAACTTACCCCGGGGTCCAACTAGCCCCGGTCTCCCCTATTCATCTTACTACCTGTAGGTTTTGCACTTCCATGTCAAAATGCTACATTTTTAACTCAAGAAATTGGCCCCATCGCCTTTTTACTTAATTCTTCTTATATAGCATACCCAGTATTTTACCATTCAAACTTTCAAATATTTCCAATATATTCTTCTTTAAGTATCCTTAAAGAAAAGATGTCAGAATGATCATCAAATATCAAATAGATAGCCTTTTCATAGGGGATGGGTGTTAGAACACAAATCTTTAATTTTTCTTATTTTGCATGTGTTTTTTTATTATTTTTTTCACCCAATTTTTTAACCATCAAACTTTCAAGTACTTTCAATATATTCCTCATAAAGTATCCTCAAAGAAAAGATGTCAGAATGATCATCAAATATCAAATAAATAGCTTTTTCATAGGGGGGCCATTGGGTGTTAGAATATAAATCTTTAATTTTTTCTTATTTTTTAATGTGTTTTTTTTTATTATTTTTTTTCACCCAATTTTTTAACCATTAAACTTTCAAGTACTTTCAATATATTCCTCATAAAGTATCCTCAAAGAAAAGATGTTGAAATGGTCATCAAATGTCAAATAAATAGCTTTTTCATAGGGGAGTCCTTGGGTGGTAAAATACAAATCTTTAATTTTTTTTATTTTTTCATGAAAATTTTCACCTGCAAACTAACAAAAAGTGCCAATGTGTCCTCCATTATACATACTACAAGATCATAGTCATTTACTCAAATTAAATTAGATTTTTGAATGTTTTTTGGGGGGAGTCAGATTTTCATGGTACACTGGGCCTCTGAGGCCCGGTTTCAGGGTTTACGTAGGGTTTCATTTCCTTGTGGATGAGGGTTAAGGCATATTTCACATCCTGTATTGCTCCTGGTTTACTCTCTTGTTGAATTAAACTTAACATATATAGTGCAATGTGATTTGTGGATGCCGGGAATATGTTAACCTCTGTAAATTTCCTTGCCCAATTCTTCCACTTTTGAAATATATAAGTATTTTTTTCACCGTATTATCTGTTCTAGATTTCAATACAATACTTGTTAAACTCTTTACCCAATCTTCATAAAGTTGCATTATTGAAATCCTTTAATTCCATCCAAACTCCAGATTGGAATACCTGTAAATACAAATAAAGTATATTGATGAAAACAAACCAGTTTATGTTTACTAATGTAAACCCCAACTTTAAAACAGTTCAAATGTTCTTTTAATGCGTTATACTGTTTTCAAAAGCCAATCCAGGCAATCCTTCATTTTCTCTTTTAACAAAAAACCTGAATTATTCATTTACTCTTAACCATCGTTAAAAATAAACAATTAAAAACCCTTTCATTGCCTTTTTTAATTTAAAATTCTATATACCTGTACCTAGCTTTGTTTGTACTTTTACCAGCTAATATTGTATTTGACAATCATGAAACAAAATAAATCAATACGATCATGTATAAAAATTTTGTACACTGTCAATCCTGATTATCAACTTTCATAATAACACACCTTCATGCCACCAGACCTTTCAAATATATGAATTTCAATTATTGTATAACATTTGTTGCATTGTAGATCCTGACTAGCAAACTATATTATAATTCACCTTTATCTCATCAAATGAACTTTTTAGTTCTGTATAACAATTGTTGCAGTGTCCATCTGGACTACAAACCTTTATAAAATATACCTTCATCCCATAACGCTTTTCTATTATAAATTTCAAGTCTGTATAACATTTGTTGCAGTGTCAATCCTGACTAGTAACCTTCCTAAATTATACCTTCATTCCATCATGTTTTTTCCCAATATAATTTTCAGTTTTGTATAACATTTGTCGCAGTGTCAATTCTGACTGGCAACTTTTATAAAATACATCTTCATTCCATAACAACTTTCAAATATATATTTCAATTCTGTATAACATTTGTTGCATTGTCAATCCTGACTGGCAACCTTCATAAAAATATACCAACATGCCATAAAAACTTTCAAATATATATATTTTATTTCTGTATAACATTTGTTGCAGTGTCAATCTTGACTGGCAAGCTTCATAAAAATACACTGTCATTCCATCACGCCTTCTACATATAAATTTCAATTCTGTATAATGTTTGTTGCAGTGTCAATCCTGACTCGCAACCTTCATAAAAATACGTCCTCATCCCATCACGCCTTATACATATAAATTTTTAATTATTATAATGATTGTTGCAGTGTCAATCCTGACTGGCAACTTGCATAAAAATACGCCTTCATCCCATCTCGTCTTTCAATTATAATTTTCTAATTTTCAATTCTGTCTAACATTTGTTATATTGTCAATTCTGACGGGTAAAAATACACTCATCCCATCAGGACATTCAATTACACCATCCCATCACTCCTTTCAAATACATATTTCATCCTTTATAATATTTGTTACCTTTTAAATTCTGACTTACAACCTTCACAAAAATACAGCATCCCATCACGCCTTGAAATATAACCTTGGTTTTTAGAAAATATCCTTGTATTAAAATCCTGTCTCCCTGTCAATCCTGACTGCCATTTAAAAATAGATGTCTTTTATTTAGACGATGAATGTTTGACAACCAAAAATGTAACTCATTCAGAATTTCTGTATTTGAACGAACATTTTTGCATTCGTCCCAACTGTTTCTATCATTGATTGCGTGATACATATTTCTTGTCATTAATCTACTAATATCTCCAATAACTGTTGACATTGATATAATTTTTCCTGTAATTCAAGCCAATTCACGTGCTGATGTCATATTAATATTTTGCATTAGTTTTCTAATATCAATTTTCAATTCTGAAACCCTTTTTTCTGTGATTGATATCGTACCCTGTATCAAATTCCAATGAATACCTAACCAATCAATCTCTTGAACTGGTCTCCATATACTCTTTTCATTGTTTACTACAAAATCCGATTTTTTCAAATCTCCCCTCATTTTGCCTGAATATTTTTTGCACAGCTCAAAATCATCACTAAATCCAAAGCCATCATCCAAATACAACACTATAGGTATATACCATGCTCTCCAGTGTTTAACCAAACACCTTAAAACAATAATAACTCTTCCTTTGAGATTAAAAATTCCGCAAGAAATACATTGTAAACAATGCATGGAAATATGTTCTGTTGTATTTTATATTTACGCATCTCAAATCTAAAACCAAACGTTTCTTTTTCCCACCGTCAAAGGATTAACAACTTGTGGTATCCCGTTAAATTCTTTGATACGACCTGATTTTAACAAATCTAATATTGATTCTTCTACATTATTGTCTAATGCAGACTTGTTGTTTTTCATAATCATTTTTGGTGGTGTATTTATAAAAGGAATAACATATCCTTGTTTTATTACATCTAATACATACGTATTGGCATGAATACTTTCCCAAAAAAGCTACATTCTTCTTCAATCTACCTTTCACATTGTCGCTATTATACTTATCTTTTAGAGTTGTATCTTTCTTATTGACTGCTGACCTGTGCGTAGCTGTAGTAGCTTGGGTTTGGTTGCGTGCTGTTTTGAAAATATGACTGCTTTTGCTGTTTAAATTTGTAGCATTCTGCTCGCCAGTGACCGTATTGTCCGCATCCAAAACACTGGTCATGCTTGGACGGTTGACTTCTTTTGGCTCGAAAAAGCCTTTTGAATGGCCCTGAACCTGAAAAATTGGTTGAGGCTGTATATTGAGCAGGCATATTGGAATAGCTATTATAAACACCAGATCTACGTTGACCAACATTGTTGCGTTTCTGTTTTTTCTGGCGCAATTTTCTATTTGCTCTTATCTGGGCTGAACGAATTTTCTTTTCGTCTTCACTATCATCTGCAAGTTCATCGGATTGATATTCTTCCACAGCTTCCCAACCAGTATCCAATTTGTCCGCCAACCTTATAAGCTTGTTATGTTTCTTGATTTGATCTATGGACCTTTTCAGTAACTGTCTAAGAGACTTCACTTCCCCTTTTCTAAAAGTAACTCTCCGCAAGCTCAAGATTGTCAAGTGCTTTCTGTTTCCTGTAAACTTGAATTCAGTGTCATGGGATGACCTCATTTTTTTGTTCTCTGCTATATTTTCTCAGACAGTTCTCTTTTTAATCCTTTAAACTTTTGATCCATATAGGATTTAAACAAATTGAAAGTATCAGCAAGATTTGAGCCAACTTCATCTGATATTTCTTGGCCGCTCCCTTCATTTTCAAGCTCTCCACTCTCCTCGGCCGAGTAGTTTTTAGCCTCTTTGTTTGATGCCACACCCTCTGCATCCGACTGTATCAGCTCAGGTTCGCTCACCTCAGGCTTCTCAAGTTCTTTCTCAGTATGTTCAGAATCCGACACAAACACTTTCACTATCCTTTGTGATTTTCTTCCCTTTGGCATAATAGAAGTTTAAAATATGAAATTCAAGCTTAGGAAAACTGGAATGTCTGTGCAGTAGCATAGCTCGACTTCGAATGATCGTTTCCCATCCTCACGTGATCTGTTCACCTTTTGAACACAGCTCCCCCTGTACCTCCTAATGACCTTCCTCCTAAGACACATCATCGTTGACCTGTTAAACGACAATAAATACATCTATAATGACAGTGACAACACCAACATGCACAGTTAAAATAATGACTAAAAATAAATAAACTGACAAAACTGACATCCACATTGCTCACAATAAATACAAACACGAACAGTGACAACACAAACATGCACAGTAATCAAAATAAATAAAAACAAGCACAGTCAAATTACCGACATACAAAATGATTAGAAAAAAATATCAAATGTACAGTGACAACAGTAACATTTACCATAATAAGAATGAACACGACGAAAAAGAGTGAAAACAAAGTTGTACACAGTCATCTCATAATGTACAAACATATTCAGTAACAATACAGAATAGAAACAGCAAACAGCATATAAAAAGACACATAAACATAGTGACAACAGCATCATGCACAATAATAGTAATGATTACAAACAAATAGTGACAAAACTGACATACACAGTGCTCACAATAAATACAAACACGAACAGTGACAACACAAACATGCACAGTAACCAAAATAAATACAAACAAATGCAGTCACAAAACAGACATACACAGTGATTAGAAAAAAAATTTCACATGAACAGTGACAACAGTAACATTACCGTAATAAGAATGAACACAACGAAAAACAGTGAAAACGAAGTTGTACACAGTCATCTCATAATGTACAAACACATTCAGTAACAATACAGAATAGACACAGCAAAGAGAATGTAAACAGACACATAGACAATACAGTGACAACACCATCATGCAGAGTAATAGTAATGATTACAAACAAATAGAGTGACAAAACTGACATACACAGTGCTCACAATAAATACAAACATCAACAGTTACAACAGCAACAAACACAGTAATCAAATTAAATGCAAACAAAAACAGTCACAAAACAGACATACACAGTGATTAGGAAAAAAATTCACATGTACAGTGACAACAGTAACATTCACCGTAATAAGAATGAACACAACGAAAAAGAGTGAAAACGAAGTTGTACACAGTCATCTCATAATGTACAAACATATTCAGTAACAATACAGAATAGACACAGCAGACAGAATATAAAGAGACACATAGAGATACAGTGACAACACCATCATACAGAGAAATAGTAATGATTACATAGAAACACAGTCACAATACAGACATGCACAGTGATCAGAATAAATTTTAACATGTACAGTGACCACACAACCATGCATAGTAACAAGAATAAATTAAAACAAACACAGTAAAAATATAGACAAACACAGTAATTAGAAACAAATTTCACTTGTACAGTGACAACAGTAACATTTAACGTAATAAGAATGAACACAATGAAAAACAGTGAAAATGAAGTTGTACACAGTCATCTCATAATCTACAAACACATTCAGTAACAATACAGAATAGACACAGCACACAGAATATAAGAGACACAGAGATACACTGACAACACCATCATGCAGAGTAATAGTAATGATTACAAACAAATAGAGTGACAAAACTGACATACACAGTGCTCAAAATAAATACAAACACGAATAGTGACAACACAAACATGCACAGTAACCAAAATAAATAAAAACAAACAGTAAAAATACAGACAAACACAGTAATTAGAAACAAATTTCACATGTACAGTGACAACAGAAACATTTATCGAAATGAGAATGAACACAACGAAAAAGAGTGAAAACGAAATTGTACACAGTCATCTATAATGTACAAACACATTCAGTAACAATAAAGAATAGACACAGCAGACAAAATATAAAGAGACACATAGAGATACAGTGACAACACCATCATACAGAGAAATAGTAATGATTACATAGAAACACAGTCACAATACAGACATGCACAGTGATCAGAATAAATTTTAACATGTACAGTGACCACACAACCATGCATAGTAACAAGAATAAATAAAAACAAACACAGTAAAAATATAGACAAACACAGTAATTAGAAACAAATTTCACTTGTACAGTGACAACAGTAACATTTGCCGTAATAAGAATGAACACAACGAAAAAGAGTGAAAACGAAGTTGTACACAGTCATCTCATAATGTACAAACATATTCAGTAACAATACAGAATAGACACAGCAAAGAGAATATAAACAGACACATAGACATACAGTGAAAACACCATCACGCAGAGTATAATAGAAATGATTACAAACAAATAAGAGTGACAAAACTGACATACACAGTGCTCACAATAAATACAAACATCATCAGTAACGACAGCAACAAACACAGTAATCAAATTAAATGCAAACAAAAACAGTCACAAAACAGACATACACAGTGATTAGGAAAAAAATTCACATGTACAGTGACAACAGTAACATTCACCGTAATAAGAATGAACACAACGAAAAAGAGTGAAAACGAAGTTGTACACAGTCATCTCATAATGTACAAACATATTCAGTAACAATACAGAATAGACACAGCAGACAGAATATAAAGAGACACATAGAGATACAGTGACAACACCATCATACAGAGAAATAGTAATGATTACATAGAAACACAGTCACAATACAGACATGCACAGTGATCAGAATAAATTTTAACATGTACAGTGACCACACAACCATGCATAGTAACAAGAATAAATAAAAACAAACACAGTAAAAATATAGACAAACACAGTAATTAGAAACAAATTTCACTTGTACAGTGACAACAGTAACATTTGCCGTAATAAGAATGAACACAACGAAAAAGAGTGAAAACGAAGTTGTACACAGTCATCTCATAATGTACAAACATATTCAGTAACAATACAGAATAGACACAGCAAAGAGAATATAAACAGACACATAGACATACAGTGAAAACACCATCACGCAGAGTATAATAGTAATGATTACAAACAAATATAGTGACAAAACTGACATAAACAGTGCTCACAATAAATACAAACATCAACAGTAACAACACCAACAAACACAGTAATCAAAATAAATACAAAGAAACACAGTCACAATACAGTCATACACAGTGATCAGAATAAATTTTGACATGTACAGTGACAAAAGTAAGATTCACTATAATAAGACTGAACAAAACGAAAAAGAGTGAAAACGAAGTTGTACACAGTCATCTCATAATGTACAAACATATTCAGTAACAATACAGAATAGACACAGCAGATGGAATATAAAGAGACACATAGAGATACAGTGACAACACCATCATGCAGAGTAATAGTAATGATTACAAACAAATAGAGTGACAAAACTGTCATACACAGTGCTCACAATAAATACAAACACGAACAGTGACAACACAAACATGCACAGTAACCAAAATAAATAAAAACAAGCCCAGGCAAAACACAGACATACACAGTGATTAGAAAAAATATCAAATGTACAGTGACAACATGTAGGGGTCTATGTTCCACCCTACCCAGGTTTTTCTAATATTTTGCATTTCACTGATGCATGGGAGAGGGAATATAACCAGACTCGCATATTCAGTTCCAAGTCTAAAAGTCTTTATTAGGTCCCAACATTCAGCATTTATACACATTATCTACAGGGAATCTATCTGCATGCCACAGTGGCAGCAACTCATTTAAATACTAATTGCAATGCAATAGATAACAAGTGAGAGCTTCTACTTTTAAGTTATTTCATTCAAGACTGAAGCAAGGTGAATGATAATATGCTGACTGACTGTATAAACATAATATGTAAATGAGTGATTTCATCACATGCATTTAGTGGACCTTAACATGTTCCTTCTTTTTCCACAAAAAAAATTATGGTTACATAATTTTTTGAAATAAAGATTCCACAGCATACTCAAAGATAAAATTTAAACAGCTAAATACTTATACAAAATATCTATCTCATGATTCAATCAAAAAAAAAAAAAAAAAAAAAAAAAAAAAAATTAAAATAGATATCATTACTTTTTCTAACAATTGTAATAAATTCAGTTCATTGTCTATTCCATTGCTGTACAAAGACGTCATTATTCTAATGAAATTTAATTTGAATTTTTATGCTTCCAAAATATTTTGACAGAGATAAATGTCCAGTTATCATACAGATTGTTTAAACAGCTTTTCTAATGGACTGTACATTTAAAATCTCATCAGTTAAACAATTCAGTATCAGGTATATCATGAAACTGTATTCTTTCTTCCATAATACATATCTTGGGAATCTCCCTACATGTTGGAAATTTACCATTTTTGAATAAAAAAACCTACTGTCACATATTCTTTATAATTCAATTTAACCTTATCTGTAAACACAATTTATGTTATTATTTTCAAATATGTAAGTCATGAATCATTTGGTGCAATTTTACTTAAAACATTGAAACAAGAATATTAAATACTGAGCCAAGTGTAAAATATAGATCTATAAATCCCCCGAACCTACAGTACAGCTCTAACTGATGCACTATCCTTTAAATGAATAAAAAAAAATCATATCTTAATTTGAGAGAACAGTTTCATTAGCTCTGTATGTATAAATTCAAATTATTTTCTTTTTATCAAGAGCTTGTAAAATATGTGGGTATTACCTCCAATATTTCTGTGACTGTCAGTCACCATCATCAGGGAGTAAATGACTAGGGTCATTTCACCTGGAATGAAAATCCAGGATATCTTAATTTGCAGTGTGGAAGAAGTGTCCATTTTAGTTTCTTTGCCATAAACTTTCTCTGCACCTTTTTGTTGTCTCTGTGAAATTCCCATTTTACATCTGTCCATTCTTTTGCATTCTCATAAACATTTTCTGTGTCTGAACCTTGTTTGTCTTCATTCTCTACAACTTTAAGTACCTCCTCACCTGCACTTTGTTTCATCTCTACTTAAGTAAGTTTGTCTCTGTCTGTATCTTTGAAATTAGAAAAATCCATTTCCATCGGTTCATCATTAAGTCCTTCATCAGCATTCTTTACATAATCCGTTACAGCCTTTTCATCTACACCATGTTTCTCCACATACTTTGGGTCATCATCATCATCAAGTCCTTCATCTGTATTCTTTACATCATCTGTTAAAGCCTTTTCAAATACATCAGGTTTCTCATAATACTTTAGTTCACCTATTCTACTCTCTCTTTCAATTAATCTGTTGTCATCATCATCATCAGTTTTCAATCCTGGCTCTTGTTCTTGTTCTTTCTCGACATACCCTTTACATTTCACATTTCTGCACTTTCATGAAATCGGTTCCCTTTTCTACCTCTTGTTCCTTTATAATCATAATGTCCTTGCTGAGTTCATTTCAATCATTTTCCTCACCTGCATCACGTTCCTTTACAAACTTCATCTGATTCATACATTCATCCTCATTAGCCATAGTCAGTGTCTCCTGTATAAACATAATATGTAAATGAGTGATTTCATCACATGCATTTAGTGGACCTTAACAAACAGTAACATGCACCACAATGAGAACGAACACAACGAAAAAAAGTAAAAAACATAGCTGCACACAGTCATCACAGTATGTACAAACTCATTCAGTTACAATACAGAAAAGACACAGCAGACAGAATATAAACAGACACATAGAGATACAGTGACAACACCATCATGCAGAGTAATAGTAATGATTACAAACAAATAGAGTGACAAAACTGACATACACAGTGCTCACAATAAATACAAACATCAACAGTAACAACACCAACATGCACAGTAATCAAAATAAATGCAAACAAAATGTCACAAAACAGACATACACAGCGATTAGAAAAAAAATTCACATGTACAGTGACAACAGTAACATTCACCGTATGAACACAACGAAAAACAGTGAAAACGAAGTTGTACATAGTCATCTCATAATGTACAAACACATTCAGTAACAATACAGAATAGACACAGCACACAGAATATAAAGAGACACAGAGATACACTGACAACACAATCATGCAGAGCAATAGTAATGATAACAAACAAATAGAGTGACAAAACTGACATACACATTGCTCACAATAAATACAAACACGAACAGTGACAAAATTGTGTGACAAACACAGTAAAAATACAGACAAAAACAGTAATTAGAAACAAATTTCACTTGTACAGTGACAACAGTAACATTTACTGTAATAAGAATGAACACAACGAAAAAGAGTGAAAACGAAGCTGTACACAGTCATCTCATAATGTGCAAACACTTTCAGTTACAATACAGAATAGACACAGCAGACAGAATATAAAGAGACACATAGAAATACAGTGACAACACCATCATACAGAGTAATAGTAATGATTACATACAAACACAGTCACAATACAGACATACACAGTGATCAGAATAAATTTTAACATGTATAGTGACCACACAACCATGCATAGTAACAAGAATAAACACAAATTAATCGGGTGATTACACAGTCATACACAGTGATCACAATAAATAGAAACATTAACATAAAAAAACTGACATAAACAGTGGTCAAAATAAATATTAACAGGTACAGTGATAATAACATGCACAATAATCAAAATGAATACAAACAAACACAGTCACAATACAGACATACACAGTGATCAGAATAAATTTTAATATGTCCAGTGACCACAGAACCATGCATAGTAACAAGAATAAACACAAATTAATCGGGTGATTACACAGTCATACACAGTGATCACAATATATATATATACAAACACATTCAATGACAATACAGAATGGAAACAGTGATCAGAGTATAAACAGACATATAAACTATAATAATAGTAACAATACCAACATGCACAGTTAAAATAATGACTAAAAATAAATAAACAGACAAAACTGACATCCACATTGCTGACAATAGATATAAACACAAACAGTGCCAACGCTAAAATGCACAATGATCAAAATGACTACAAATAGAGTGAAAAAACTGACATACACATTGCTCACAATAAATACAAACATGAACAGTGACAAAACAACCATGCACAGTAATCAAAATAAATAAAAACAAGCACAGTCAAAACACAGACATACACAATGATTAGAAAAAAAAATTAAATGTACAATGACAACAGTAACGTGCCACATAATGAGAACAAACACAACGAAAAAATGTAAAAAACATAGCTGCACACAGTCATCACAGTATGTACAAACTCATTCAGTAACAATACAGAATAGACACAGCAAACAGCATATAAACAGACACATAGACATACAGTGACAACACCATCATGGAGAGTAATAGAAATGATTACAAACAAATAAGAGTGACAAAACTGACATACACAGTGCTCACAATAAATACAAACATCATCAGTAACAACAGCAACAAACACTGTAATCAAATTAAATGCAAACAAAAACAGTCACAAAACAGACATACACAGTGATTAGAAAAAAATTTCACATGTAGTGACAACAATGACATTCACCATAATGAAAATGAACACAAGGAAAAAGAGTAAAAAAATTTCAAACATAAAGGGACAACAGTAACATTCACCTTAATGACAATGAACACAAGGTAAAAGAGTGAAAACGAAATCGTAAACAGTCATCTCGATATGAACAAACACATTCAGTAACAATACAGAATAGAAACAGCACACAGAATATAAACAGACACATAGACATACAGTGACAACACCATCACACACAGTAATAGTAATGATTACAAACAAATAGAGTGACAAAACTGACATACACAGTGCTCACAATAAATACAAACATGAACAGTAACAACACCAACAAACACAGTAATCAAAATAAATACAAACAAACACAGTCACAAAACAGGAACACAGTGATTAGAAAAAAATTTCACAAGTACAGTGAAAACAATGACATTCACCATAATGAGAATGAACACAAGGAAAAAGAGTAAAAAAATTTCAAACGTACAGGGACAACAGTAACATTCACCTTAATGACAAGAACACAAGGTAAAAGAGTGAAAACGAAATCGTAAACAGTCATCTCGATATGAACAAACACATTCAGTAACAATACAGAATAGAAACAGCAAACAGCATATAAACAGACACATAGACATATATTGACAACATCATCATGCAGAGTAATGGTAATGATTACAAACAAATAGAGTTAAAAAAACTGACATACACAGTGCTCACAATAAATACAAACACGAACAGTGACAACACAAACATGCGCAGTAACCAAAATAATAAAAACAAACACAGTAAAAATACAGACAAACACAGTAATTAGAAACAAATTTCACTTGTACAGTGACAACAGTAACATTTACCGTAATGAGAATGAACACAACGAAAAACAGTGAAAACAAAGTTGTACACAGTCATCTCATAATGTACAAACACATTCAGTAACAATACAGAATAGACACAGCACACAGAATATAAACAGACACATTTACATAGTGACAACACCATCATGCACAATAATAGTAATGATTACAAACGAATAGAGTGACAAAACTGACATACACAGTGCTCACAATAAATACAAACATCAACAGTTACAACACCAACAAACACAGTAATCAAAAAAAATACAAATAACACAGTCACAAAACAGAAACACAGTGATTAGAAAAAAATTTCACATGTACAGTGACAACAATGACATTCACCATAATAAGAATGAACACAAGGAAAAAGAGTAAAAAAATTTCAAATGTACAGGGACTACAGTAACATTCACCTTAATGACAATGAACACAACGAAAAACAGTGAAAACGAAGTTGTACACAGTCATCTCATAATGTACAAACACATTCAGTAACAATACAGAATAGACACAGCAAAGAGAATATAAACAGACACATAGACATACAGTGAAAACACCATCACGCAGAGTAATAGTAATGATTACAAACAAATAGAGTGACAAAACTGACATAAACAGTGCTCACAATAAATACAAACATCAACAGTAACAACATCAACAAACACAGTAATCAAAATAAATACAAAGAAACAGTCACAATACATTCATACACAGTGATCAGAATAAATTTTGACATGTACAGTGACAAAAGTATGATTCACCATAATAAGACTGAACAAAACGAAAAAGAGTGAAAACGAAGTTGTACAAACATATTCAGTAACAATACAGAATAGACACAGCAGACAGAATATAAAGAGACACATAGAGATACAGTGACAACACCATCATGCAGAGTAATAATAATGATTACAAACAAATAGAGTGACAAAACTGACATAAACAGTGCTCACAATAAATACAAACATCAACAGTAACAACATCAACAAACACAGTAATCAAAATAAATGCAAACAAAAAGTCACAAAACAGACATACACAGCGATTAGAAAAAAAATTCACATGTACAGTGACAAGAATGAACACAACGAAAAACAGTGAAAAGGAAGTTGTACACAGTCATCTCATAATGTGCAAACACATTCAGTAACAATACATAATAGACACAGCAGACAGAATATAAAGAGACACATAGAGATACAGTGACAACACCATCATACAGAGTAATAGTAATGATTACATACAAACACAGTCACAATACAGACATACACAGTGATCAGAATAAATTTTAACATGTATAGTGACCACACAACCATGCATAGTAACAAGAATAAACACAAATTAATCGGGTGATTACACAGTCATACACAGTGATCACAATAAATAGAAACATCAACATAAAAAAACTGACATAAACAGTGGTCAAAATAAATATTAACAGGTACAGTGATAATAACATGCACAATAATCAAAATGAATACAAACAAACACAGTCACAATACAGACATACACAGTGATCAGAATAAATTTTGATATGTCTAGTGACCACAGAACCATGCATAGTTACAAGAATAAACAAAAATTAATCGGGTGATTACACAGTCATACACAGTGATCACAATATATATACAAACACATTCAATGACAATACAGAATGGAAACAGTGATCAGAGTATAAACAGACACATAAACTATAATGACAGTGACATCACCAACATGCACAGTTAAAATAATGACTAAAAATAAATAAACAGACAAAACTGACATCCACATTGCTGACAATAGATATAAACACAAACAGTGCCAACGCTAAAATGCACAATGATCAAAATGACTACAAATAGAGTGACAAAACTGACATACACAGTGCTCACAATAAATACAAACACGAACAGTGACAAAACAAACATGCACAGTAATCAAAATAAATAAAAACAAGCACAGTCAAAACACAGACATACACAATGATTAGAAAAAAATCAAATGTACAGTGACAACAGTAACGTGCAACATAATGAGAACGAACACAACGAAAAAATGTAAAAAACATAGCTGCACACAGTCATCACAGTATGTACAAACTCATTCAGTAACAATACAGAATAGGCACAGCAAAGATAATGTAAACAGACACATAGACATACAGTGACAACACCATCATGGAGAGTAATAGTAATGATTACAAACAAATAGAGTGACAAAACTGACATACACAGTGCTCACAATAAATACAAACATCATCAGTAACAACAGCAACAAACACAGTAATCAAATTAAATGCAAACAAAAACAGTCACAAAACAGACATACACAGTGATTAGAAAAAAAATTCACATGTACAGTGACAACAGTAACATTCACCGTAATAAGAATGAACACAACGAAAAAGAGTGAAAACGAAGTTGTACACAGTCATCTCATAATGTACAAACATATTCAGTAACAATACAGAATAGACACAGCAGACAATATAAAGAGACACAGAGATACAGTGACAACACCATCATACAGAGAAATAGTAATGATTACATAGAAACACAGTCACAATACAGACATGCACAGTGATCAGAATAAATTTTAACATGTACAATGACCACACAACCATGCATAGTAACAAGAATAAATTAAAACAAACACAGTAAAAATATAGACAAACACAGTAATTAAAAACAAATTTCACTTGTACAGAGACAACAGTAACATTTGCCGTAATAAGAATGAACACAACGAAAAACAGTGAAAACGAAGTTGTACACAGTCATCTCATAATGTACAAACACATTCAGTAACAATACAGAATAGACACAGCAAAGAGAATATAAACAGACACATAGACATACAGTGAAAACACCATCACGCAGAGTAATAGTAATGATTACAAACAAATAGAGTGACAAAACTGACATAAACAACATCAACAAACACAGTAATCAAAATAAATGCAAACAAAAAGTCACAAAACAGACATACACAGCGATTAGAAAAAAAATTCACATGTACAGTGACAAGAATGAACACAACGAAAAACAGTGAAAAGGAAGTTGTACACAGTCATCTCATAATGTGCAAACACATTCAGTAACAATACATAATAGACACAGCAGACAGAATATAAAGAGACACATAGAGATACAGTGACAACACCATCATACAGAGTAATAGTAATGATTACATACAAACACAGTCACAATACAGACATACACAGTGATCAGAATAAATTTTAACATGTATAGTGACCACACAACCATGCATAGTAACAAGAATAAACACAAATTAATCGGGTGATTACACAGTCATACACAGTGATCACAATAAATAGAAACATCAACATAAAAAAACTGACATAAACAGTGGTCAAAATAAATATTAACAGGTACAGTGATAATAACATGCACAATAATCAAAATGAATACAAACAAACACAGTCACAATACAGACATACACAGTGATCAGAATAAATTTTGATATGTCTAGTGACCACAGAACCATGCATAGTTACAAGAATAAACAAAAATTAATCGGGTGATTACACAGTCATACACAGTGATCACAATATATATACAAACACATTCAATGACAATACAGAATGGAAACAGTGATCAGAGTATAAACAGACACATAAACTATAATGACAGTGACATCACCAACATGCACAGTTAAAATAATGACTAAAAATAAATAAACAGACAAAACTGACATCCACATTGCTGACAATAGATATAAACACAAACAGTGCCAACGCTAAAATGCACAATGATCAAAATGACTACAAATAGAGTGACAAAACTGACATACACAGTGCTCACAATAAATACAAACACGAACAGTGACAAAACAAACATGCACAGTAATCAAAATAAATAAAAACAAGCACAGTCAAAACACAGACATACACAATGATTAGAAAAAAATCAAATGTACAGTGACAACAGTAACGTGCAACATAATGAGAACGAACACAACGAAAAAATGTAAAAAACATAGCTGCACACAGTCATCACAGTATGTACAAACTCATTCAGTAACAATACAGAATAGGCACAGCAAAGATAATGTAAACAGACACATAGACATACAGTGACAACACCATCATGGAGAGTAATAGTAATGATTACAAACAAATAGAGTGACAAAACTGACATACACAGTGCTCACAATAAATACAAACATCATCAGTAACAACAGCAACAAACACAGTAATCAAATTAAATGCAAACAAAAACAGTCACAAAACAGACATACACAGTGATTAGAAAAAAAATTCACATGTACAGTGACAACAGTAACATTCACCGTAATAAGAATGAACACAACGAAAAAGAGTGAAAACGAAGTTGTACACAGTCATCTCATAATGTACAAACATATTCAGTAACAATACAGAATAGACACAGCAGACAATATAAAGAGACACAGAGATACAGTGACAACACCATCATACAGAGAAATAGTAATGATTACATAGAAACACAGTCACAATACAGACATGCACAGTGATCAGAATAAATTTTAACATGTACAATGACCACACAACCATGCATAGTAACAAGAATAAATTAAAACAAACACAGTAAAAATATAGACAAACACAGTAATTAAAAACAAATTTCACTTGTACAGAGACAACAGTAACATTTGCCGTAATAAGAATGAACACAACGAAAAACAGTGAAAACGAAGTTGTACACAGTCATCTCATAATGTACAAACACATTCAGTAACAATACAGAATAGACACAGCAAAGAGAATATAAACAGACACATAGACATACAGTGAAAACACCATCACGCAGAGTAATAGTAATGATTACAAACAAATAGAGTGACAAAACTGACATAAACAGTGCTCACAATAAATACAAACATCAACAGTAACAACATCAACAAACACAGTAATCAAAATAAATACAAAGAAACACAGTCACAATACATTCATACACAGTGATCAGAATAAATTTTGACATGTACAGTGACAAAAGTAAGATTCACCATAATAAGACTGAACAAAACGAAAAAGAGTGAAAACGAAGTTGTACAAACATATTCAGTAACAATACAGAATAGACACAGCAGACAGAATATAAAGAGACACATAGAAATACAGTGACAACACCATCATGCAGAGTAATAATAATGATTACAAACAAATAGAGTGACAAAACTGACATAAACAGTGCTCACAATAAATACAAACATCAACAGTAACAACATCAACAAACACAGTAATCAAAATAAATGCAAACAAAAAGTCACAAAACAGACATACACAGCGATTAGAAAAAAAATTCACATGTACAGTGACAAGAATGAACACAACGAAAAACAGTGAAAAGGAAGTTGTACACAGTCATCTCATAATGTGCAAACACATTCAGTAACAATACATAATAGACACAGCAGACAGAATATAAAGAGACACATAGAGATACAGTGACAACACCATCATACAGAGTAATAGTAATGATTACATACAAACACAGTCACAATACAGACATACACAGTGATCAGAATAAATTTTAACATGTATAGTGACCACACAACCATGCATAGTAACAAGAATAAACACAAATTAATCGGGTGATTACACAGTCATACACAGTGATCACAATAAATAGAAACATCAACATAAAAAAACTGACATAAACAGTGGTCAAAATAAATATTAACAGGTACAGTGATAATAACATGCACAATAATCAAAATGAATACAAACAAACACAGTCACAATACAGACATACACAGTGATCAGAATAAATTTTGATATGTCTAGTGACCACAGAACCATGCATAGTTACAAGAATAAACAAAAATTAATCGGGTGATTACACAGTCATACACAGTGATCACAATATATATACAAACACATTCAATGACAATACAGAATGGAAACAGTGATCAGAGTATAAACAGACACATAAACTATAATGACAGTGACATCACCAACATGCACAGTTAAAATAATGACTAAAAATAAATAAACAGACAAAACTGACATCCACATTGCTGACAATAGATATAAACACAAACAGTGCCAACGCTAAAATGCACAATGATCAAAATGACTACAAATAGAGTGACAAAACTGACATACACAGTGCTCACAATAAATACAAACACGAACAGTGACAAAACAAACATGCACAGTAATCAAAATAAATAAAAACAAGCACAGTCAAAACACAGACATACACAATGATTAGAAAAAAATCAAATGTACAGTGACAACAGTAACGTGCAACATAATGAGAACGAACACAACGAAAAAATGTAAAAAACATAGCTGCACACAGTCATCACAGTATGTACAAACTCATTCAGTAACAATACAGAATAGGCACAGCAAAGATAATGTAAACAGACACATAGACATACAGTGACAACACCATCATGGAGAGTAATAGTAATGATTACAAACAAATAGAGTGACAAAACTGACATACACAGTGCTCACAATAAATACAAACATCATCAGTAACAACAGCAACAAACACAGTAATCAAATTAAATGCAAACAAAAACAGTCACAAAACAGACATACACAGTGATTAGAAAAAAAATTCACATGTACAGTGACAACAGTAACATTCACCGTAATAAGAATGAACACAACGAAAAAGAGTGAAAACGAAGTTGTACACAGTCATCTCATAATGTACAAACATATTCAGTAACAATACAGAATAGACACAGCAGACAATATAAAGAGACACAGAGATACAGTGACAACACCATCATACAGAGAAATAGTAATGATTACATAGAAACACAGTCACAATACAGACATGCACAGTGATCAGAATAAATTTTAACATGTACAATGACCACACAACCATGCATAGTAACAAGAATAAATTAAAACAAACACAGTAAAAATATAGACAAACACAGTAATTAAAAACAAATTTCACTTGTACAGAGACAACAGTAACATTTGCCGTAATAAGAATGAACACAACGAAAAACAGTGAAAACGAAGTTGTACACAGTCATCTCATAATGTACAAACACATTCAGTAACAATACAGAATAGACACAGCAAAGAGAATATAAACAGACACATAGACATACAGTGAAAACACCATCACGCAGAGTAATAGTAATGATTACAAACAAATAGAGTGACAAAACTGACATAAACAGTGCTCACAATAAATACAAACATCAACAGTAACAACATCAACAAACACAGTAATCAAAATAAATACAAAGAAACACAGTCACAATACATTCATACACAGTGATCAGAATAAATTTTGACATGTACAGTGACAAAAGTAAGATTCACCATAATAAGACTGAACAAAACGAAAAAGAGTGAAAACGAAGTTGTACAAACATATTCAGTAACAATACAGAATAGACACAGCAGACAGAATATAAAGAGACACATAGAGATACAGTGACAACACCATCATGGAGAGTAATAGTAATGATTACAAACAAATAGAGTGACAAAACTGACATAAACAGTGCTCACAATAAATACAAACATCAACAGTAACAACATCAACAAACACAGTAATCAAAATAAATGCAAACAAAAAGTCACAAAACAGACATACACAGCGATTAGAAAAAAAATTCACATGTACAGTGACAAGAATGAACACAACGAAAAACAGTGAAAAGGAAGTTGTACACAGTCATCTCATAATGTGCAAACACATTCAGTAACAATACATAATAGACACAGCAGACAGAATATAAAGAGACACATAGAGATACAGTGACAACACCATCATACAGAGTAATAGTAATGATTACATACAAACACAGTCACAATACAGACATACACAGTGATCAGAATAAATTTTAACATGTATAGTGACCACACAACCATGCATAGTAACAAGAATAAACACAAATTAATCGGGTGATTACACAGTCATACACAGTGATCACAATAAATAGAAACATCAACATAAAAAAACTGACATAAACAGTGGTCAAAATAAATATTAACAGGTACAGTGATAATAACATGCACAATAATCAAAATGAATACAAACAAACACAGTCACAATACAGACATACACAGTGATCAGAATAAATTTTGATATGTCCAGTGACCACAGAACCATGCATAGTTACAAGAATAAACAAAAATTAATCGGGTGATTACACAGTCATACACAGTGATCACAATATATATACAAACACATTCAATGACAATACAGAATGGAAACAGTGATCAGAGTATAAACAGACACATAAACTATAATGACAGTGACATCACCAACATGCACAGTTAAAATAATGACTAAAAATAAATAAACAGACAAAACTGACATCCACATTGCTGACAATAGATATAAACACAAACAGTGCCAACGCTAAAATGCACAATGATCAAAATGACTACAAATAGAGTGACAAAACTGACATACACAGTGCTCACAATAAATACAAACACGAACAGTGACAAAACAAACATGCACAGTAATCAAAATAAATAAAAACAAGCACAGTCAAAACACAGACATACACAATGATTAGAAAAAAATCAAATGTACAGTGACAACAGTAACGTGCAACATGAGAACGAACACAACGAAAAAATGTAAAAAACATAGCTGCACACAGTCATCACAGTATGTACAAACTCATTCAGTAACAATACAGAATAGGCACAGCAAAGATAATGTAAACAGACACATAGACATACAGTGACAACACCATCATGGAGAGTAAAAGTAATGATTACAAACAAATAGAGTGACAAAACTGACATACACAGTGCTCACAATAAATACAAACATCATCAGTAACAACAGCAACAAACACAGTAATCAAATTAAATGCAAACAAAAACAGTCACAAAACAGACATACACAGTGATTAGGAAAAAAATTCACATGTACAGTGACAACAGTAACATTCACCGTAATAAGAATGAACACAACGAAAAACAGTGAAAACGAAGTTGTACACAGTCATCTCATAATGTACAAACATATTCAGTAACAATACAGAATAGACACAGCAGACAATATAAAGAGACACAGAGATACAGTGACAACACCATCATACAGAGAAATAGTAATGATTACATAGAAACACAGTCACAATACAGACATGCACAGTGATCAGAATAAATTTTAACATGTACAATGACCACACAACCATGCATAGTAACAAGAATAAATTAAAACAAACACAGTAAAAATATAGACAAACACAGTAATTAAAAACAAATTTCACTTGTACAGAGACAACAGTAACATTTGCCGTAATAAGAATGAACACAACGAAAAACAGTGAAAACGAAGTTGTACACAGTCATCTCATAATGTACAAACACATTCAGTAACAATACAGAATAGACACAGCAAAGAGAATATAAACAGACACATAGACATACAGTGAAAACACCATCACGCAGAGTAATAGTAATGATTACAAACAAATAGAGTGACAAAACTGACATAACAGTGCTCACAACAAATACAAACATCAACAGTAACAACACCAACATACACAGTAATCAAAATAAATACAAAGAAACACAGTCACAATACATTCATACACAGTGATCAGAATAAATTTTGACATGTACAGTGACAAAAGTAAGATTCACCATAATAAGACTGAACAAAACGAAAAAGAGTGAAAACGAAGTTGTACACAGTCATCTCATAATGTACAAACATATTCAGTAACAATACAGAATAGACACAGCAGACAGAATATAAAGAGACACATAGAGATACAGTGACAACACCATCATGCAGAGTAATAATAATGATTACAAACAAATAGAGTGACAAAACTGACATAAACAGTGCTCACAATAAATACAAACATCAACAGTAACAACATCAACAAACACAGTAATCAAAATAAATGCAAACAAAAAGTCACAAAACAGACATACACAGCGATTAGAAAAAAAATTCACATGTACAGTGACAAGAATGAACACAACGAAAAACAGTGAAAAGGAAGTTGTACACAGTCATCTCATAATGTGCAAACACATTCAGTAACAATACATAATAGACACAGCAGACAGAATATAAAGAGACACATAGAGATACAGTGACAACACCATCATACAGAGTAATAGTAATGATTA
Organism: Lingula anatina; assembly: GCF_051362555.1. Classification (NCBI taxonomy): domain Eukaryota; kingdom Metazoa; phylum Brachiopoda; class Lingulata; order Lingulida; family Lingulidae; genus Lingula; species Lingula anatina. Next base: position 30,122,470 of record NC_141767.1, read on the forward strand.
CATACAAACACAGTCACAATACAGACATACACAGTGATCAGAATAAATTTTAACATGTATAGTGACCACACAACCATGCATAGTAACAAGAATAAACACAAATTAATCGGGTGATTACACAGTCATACACAGTGATCACAATAAATAGAAACATCAACATAAAAAAACTGACATAAACAGTGGTCAAAATAAATATTAACAGGTACAGTGATAATAACATGCACAATAATCAAAATGAATACAAACAAACACAGTCACAATACAGACATACACAGTGATCAGAATAAATTTTGATATGTCCAGTGACCACAGAACCATGCATAGTTACAAGAATAAACAAAAATTAATCGGGTGATTACACAGTCATACACAGTGATCACAATATATATATACAAACACATTCAATGACAATACAGAATGGAAACAGTGATCAGAGTATAAACAGACACATAAACTATAATGACAGTGACATCACCAACATGCACAGTTAAAATAATGACTAAAAATAAATAAACAGACAAAACTGACATCCACATTGCTGACAATAGATATAAACACAAACAGTGCCAACGCTAAAATGCACAATGATCAAAATGACTACAAATAGAGTGACAAAACTGACATACACAGTGCTCACAATAAATACAAACACGAACAGTGACAAAACAAACATGCACAGTAATCAAAATAAATAAAAACAAGCACAGTCAAAACACAGACATACACAATGATTAGAAAAAAATCAAATGTACAGTGACAACAGTAACGTGCAACATAATGAGAACGAACACAACGAAAAAATGTAAAAAACATAGCTGCACACAGTCATCACAGTATGTACAAACTCATTCAGTAACAATACAGAATAGGCACAGCAAAGATAATGTAAACAGACACATAGACATACAGTGACAACACCATCATGGAGAGTAATAGTAATGATTACAAACAAATAGAGTGACAAAACTGACATACACAGTGCTCACAATAAATACAAACATCATCAGTAACAACAGCAACAAACACAGTAATCAAATTAAATGCAAACAAAAACAGTCACAAAACAGACATACACAGTGATTAGAAAAAAAATTCACATGTACAGTGACAACAGTAACATTCACCGTAATAAGAATGAACACAACGAAAAACAGTGAAAACGAAGTTGTACACAGTCATCTCATAATGTACAAACATATTCAGTAACAATACAGAATAGACACAGCAGACAATATAAAGAGACACAGAGATACAGTGACAACACCATCATACAGAGAAATAGTAATGATTACATAGAAACACAGTCACAATACAGACATGCACAGTGATCAGAATAAATTTTAACATGTACAATGACCACACAACCATGCATAGTAACAAGAATAAATTAAAACAAACACAGTAAAAATATAGACAAACACAGTAATTAAAAACAAATTTCACTTGTACAGAGACAACAGTAACATTTGCCGTAATAAGAATGAACACAACGAAAAACAGTGAAAACGAAGTTGTACACAGTCATCTCATAATGTACAAACACATTCAGTAACAATACAGAATAGACACAGCAAAGAGAATATAAACAGACACATAGACATACAGTGAAAACACCATCACGCAGAGTAATAGTAATGATTACAAACAAATAGAGTGACAAAACTGACATAACAGTGCTCACAATAAATACAAACATCAACAGTAACAACACCAACATACACAGTAATCAAAATAAATACAAAGAAACACAGTCACAATACATTCATACACAGTGATCAGAATAAATTTTGACATGTACAGTGACAAAAGTAAGATTCACCATAATAAGACTGAACAAAACGAAAAAGAGTGAAAACGAAGTTGTACACAGTCATCTCATAATGTACAAACATATTCAGTAACAATACAGAATAGACACAGCAGACAGAATATAAAGAGACACATAGAGATACAGTGACAACACCATCATGCAGAGTAATAATAATGATTACAAACAAATAGAGTGACAAAACTGACATAAACAGTGCTCACAATAAATACAAACATCAACAGTAACAACATCAAAAAACACAGTAATCAAAATAAATGCAAACAAAAAGTCACAAAACAGACATACACAGCGATTAGAAAAAAAATTCACATGTACAGTGACAAGAATGAACACAACAAAAAACAGTGAAAACGAAGTTGTACACAGTCATCTCATAATGTACAAACACATTCAGTAACAATACAGAATAGACACAGCAAAGAGAATATAAACAGACACATAGACATACAGTGAAAACACCATCACGCAGAGTAATAGTAATGATTACAAACAAATAGAGTGACAAAACTGACATAAACAGTGCTCACAATAAATACAAACATCAACAGTAACAACACCAACAAACAGTAATCAAAATAAATACAAAGAAACACAGTCACAATACATTCATACACAGTGATCAGAATAAATTTTGACATGTACAGTGACAAAAGTAAGATTCACCATAATAAGACTGAACAAAACGAAAAAGAGTGAAAACGAAGTTGTACACAGTCATCTCATAATGTAGAAACATATTCAGTAACAATACAGAATAGACACAGCAGACAGAATATAAAGAGACACATAGAGATACAGTGACAACACCATCATGCAGAGTAATAATAATGATTACAAACAAATAGAGTGACAAAACTGACATAAACAGTGCTCACAATAAATACAAACATCAACAGTAACAACATCAACAAACACAGTAATCAAAATAAATGCAAACAAAAAGTCACAAAACAGACATACACAGCGATTAGAAAAAAAATTCACATGTACAGTGACAAGAATGAACACAACGAAAAACAGTGAAAAGGAAGTTGTACACAGTCATCTCATAATGTGCAAACACATTCAGTAACAATACATAATAGACACAGCAGACAGAATATAAAGAGACACATAGAGATACAGTGACAACACCATCATACAGAGTAATAGTAATGATTACATACAAACACAGTCACAATACAGACATACACAGTGATCAGAATAAACTTTAACATGTATAGTGACCACACAACCATGCATAGTAACAAGAATAAACACAAATTAATCGGGTGATTACACAGTCATACACAGTGATCACAATAAATAGAAACATCAACATAAAAAAACTGACATAAACAGTGGTCAAAATAAATATTAACAGGTACAGTGATAATAACATGCACAATAATCAAAATGAATACAAACAAACACAGTCACAATACAGACATACACAGTGATCAGAATAAATTTTGATATGTCCAGTGACCACAGAACCATGCATAGTTACAAGAATAAACAAAAATTAATCGGGTGATTACACAGTCATACACAGTGATCACAATATATATATACAAACACATTCAATGACAATACAGAATGGAAACAGTGATCAGAGTATAAACAGACACATAAACTATAATGACAGTGACATCACCAACATGCACAGTTAAAATAATGACTAAAAATAAATAAACAGACAAAACTGACATCCACATTGCTGACAATAGATATAAACACAAACAGTGCCAACGCTAAAATGCACAATGATCAAAATGACTACAAATAGAGTGACAAAACTGACATACACAGTGCTCACAATAAATACAAACACGAACAGTGACAAAACAAACATGCACAGTAATCAAAATAAATAAAAACAAGCACAGTCAAAACACAGACATACACAATGATTAGAAAAAAATCAAATGTACAGTGACAACAGTAACGTGCAACATAATGAGAACGAACACAACGAAAAAATGTAAAAAACATAGCTGCACACAGTCATCACAGTATGTACAAACTCATTCAGTAACAATACAGAATAGGCACAGCAAAGATAATGTAAACAGACACATAGACATACAGTGACAACACCATCATGGAGAGTAATAGTAATGATTACAAACAAATAGAGTGACAAAACTGACATACACAGTGCTCACAATAAATACAAACATCATCAGTAACAACAGCAACAAACACAGTAATCAAATTAAATGCAAACAAAAACAGTCACAAAACAGACATACACAGTGATTAGAAAAAAAATTCACATGTACAGTGACAACAGTAACATTCACCGTAATAAGAATGAACACAACGAAAAACAGTGAAAACGAAGTTGTACACAGTCATCTCATAATGTACAAACATATTCAGTAACAATACAGAATAGACACAGCAGACAATATAAAGAGACACAGAGATACAGTGACAACACCATCATACAGAGAAATAGTAATGATTACATAGAAACACAGTCACAATACAGACATGCACAGTGATCAGAATAAATTTTAACATGTACAATGACCACACAACCATGCATAGTAACAAGAATAAATTAAAACAAACACAGTAAAAATATAGACAAACACAGTAATTAAAAACAAATTTCACTTGTACAGAGACAACAGTAACATTTGCCGTAATAAGAATGAACACAACGAAAAACAGTGAAAACGAAGTTGTACACAGTCATCTCATAATGTACAAACACATTCAGTAACAATACAGAATAGACACAGCAAAGAGAATATAAACAGACACATAGACATACAGTGAAAACACCATCACGCAGAGTAATAGTAATGATTACAAACAAATAGAGTGACAAAACTGACATAACAGTGCTCACAATAAATACAAACATCAACAGTAACAACACCAACATAAACAGTAATCAAAATAAATACAAAGAAACACAGTCACAATACATTCATACACAGTGATCAGAATAAATTTTGACATGTACAGTGACAAAAGTAAGATTCACCATAATAAGACTGAACAAAACGAAAAAGAGTGAAAACGAAGTTGTACACAGTCATCTCATAATGTACAAACATATTCAGTAACAATACAGAATAGACACAGCAGACAGAATATAAAGAGACACATAGAGATACAGTGACAACACCATCATGCAGAGTAATAATAATGATTACAAACAAATAGAGTGACAAAACTGACATAAACAGTGCTCACAATAAATACAAACATCAACAGTAACAACATCAAAAAACACAGTAATCAAAATAAATGCAAACAAAAAGTCACAAAACAGACATACACAGCGATTAGAAAAAAAATTCACATGTACAGTGACAAGAATGAACACAACGAAAAACAGTGAAAACGAAGTTGTACACAGTCATCTCATAATGTACAAACACATTCAGTAACAATACAGAATAGACACAGCAAAGAGAATATAAACAGACACATAGACATACAGTGAAAACACCATCATGCAGAGTAATAGTAATGATTACAAACAAATAGAGTGACAAAACTGACATAAACAGTGCTCACAATAAATACAAACATCAACAGTAACAACACCAACAAACAGTAATCAAAATAAATACAAAGAAACACAGTCACAATACATTCATACACAGTGATCAGAATAAATTTTGACATGTACAGTGACAAAAGTAAGATTCACCATAATAAGACTGAACAAAACGAAAAAGAGTGAAAACGAAGTTGTACACAGTCATCTCATAATGTACAAACACATTCAGTAACAATACAGAATAGACACAGCAAAGAGAATATAAACAGACACATAGACATACAGTGAAAACACCATCACGCAGAGTAATAGTAATGATTACAAACAAATAGAGTGACAAAACTGACATAAACAGTGCTCACAATAAATACAAACATCAACAGTAACAACATCAACAAACACAGTAATCAAAATAAATACAAAGAAACACAGTCACAATACATTCATACACAGTGATCAAAATAAATTTTGACATGTACAGTGAGAACAGTAACATTCACCGTAATAAGAATGAACACAACGAAAAACAGTGAAAACGAAGTTGTACACAGTCATCTCATAATGTACAAACACATTCAGTAACAATACAAAATAGACACAGCACACAGAATATAAAGAGACACAGAGATACACTGACAACACAATCGTGCAGAGTAATAGTAATGATTACAAACAAATAGAGTGACAAAACTGACATACACAGTGCTCAAAATAAATACAAACACGAACAGTGACAACACAAACATGCACAGTAACCAAAATAAATAAAAACAAACACAGTCACAATACATTCATACACAGTGATCAGAATAAATTTTGACATGTACAGTGACAACAGAAACATTTACAGTAATAAGAATGAACACAACGAAAAAGAGTGAAAACGAAGTTGTACACAGTCATCTCATAATGTACAAACACATTCAGTAAAGATAAAGAATAGACACAGTAGACAATATAAAGAGACACAGAGATACAGTGACAACACCATCATACAGAGAAATAGTACTGATTACATAGAAACAGTCACAATACAGACATGCATAGTGATCAGAATAAATTTTAACATGTACAATGACCACTCAACCATGCATAGTAACAAGAATAAATTAAAACAAACACAGTAAAAATATAGACAAACACAGTAATTAAAAACAAATTTCACTTGTACAGAGACAACAGTAACATTTGCCGTAATAAGAATGAACACAACGAAAAACAGTGAAAACGAAGTTGTACACAGTCATCTCATAATGTACAAACACATTCAGTAACAATACAGAATAGACACAGCAAAGAGAATATAAACAGACACATAGACATACAGTGAAAACACCATCACGCAGAGTAATAGTAATGATTACAAACAAATAGAGTGACAAAACTGACATAAACAGTGCTCACAATAAATACAAACATCAACAGTAACAACATCAACAAACACAGTAATCAAAATAAATACAAAGAAACACAGTCACAATACATTCATACACAGTGATCAAAATAAATTTTGACATGTACAGTGACAAAAGTATGATTCACCATAATAAGACTGAACAAAATGAAAAAGAGTGAAAACGAAGTTGTACACAGTCATCTCATAATGTACAAACATATTCAGTAACAATACAGAATAGACACAGCAGACAGAATATAAAGAGACACATAGATATCAGTGACAACACCATCATGCAGAGTAATAATAATGATTACAAACAAATAGAGTGACAAAACTGACATAAACAGTGCTCACAATAAATACAAACATCAACAGTAACAACAGCAACAAACACAGTAATAAAAATAAATGCAAACAAAAAGTCACAAAACAGACATACACAGCGATTAGAAAAAAAATTCACATGTACAGTGAGAACAGTAACATTCACCGTAATAAGAATGAACACAACGAAAAACAGTGAAAACGAAGTTGTACACAGTCATCTCATAATGTACAAACATATTCAGTAACAATACAGAATAGACACAGCAGAAAATATAAAGAGACACAGAGATACAGTGACAACACCATCATACAGAGAAATAGTAATGATTACATAGAAACACAGTCACAATACAGACATGCACAGTGATCAGAATAAATTTTAACATGTACAATGACCACACAACCATGCATAGTAACAAGAATAAATTAAAACAAACACAGTAAAAATATAGACAAACACAGTAATTAAAAACAAATTTCACTTGTACAGAGACAACAGTAACATTTGCCGTAATAAGAATGAACACAACGAAAAACAGTGAAAACGAAGTTGTACACAGTCATCTCATAATGTACAAACACATTCAGTAACAATACAGAATAGACACAGCAAAGAGAATATAAACAGACACATAGACATACAGTGAAAACACCATCACGCAGAGTAATAGTAATGATTACAAACAAATAGAGTGACAAAACTGACATAAACAGTGCTCACAATAAATACAAACATCAACAGTAACAACACCAACAAACAGTAATCAAAATAAATACAAAGAAACACAGTCACAATACATTCATACACAGTGATCAGAATAAATTTTGACATGTACAGTGACAAAAGTAAGATTCACTATAATAAGACTGAACAAAACGAAAAAGAGTGAAAACGAAGTTGTACACAGTCATCTCATAATGTACAAACATATTCAGTAACAATACAGAATAGACACAGCAGACAGAATATAAAGAGACACATAGAGATACAGTGACAACACCATCATGCAGAGTAATAATAATGATTACAAACAAATAGAGTGACAAAACTGACATAAACAGTGCTCACAATAAATACAAACATCAACAGTAACAACATCAACAAACACAGTAATCAAAATAAATGCAAACAAAAAGTCACAAAACAGACATACACAGCGATTAGAAAAAAAATTCACATGTACAGTGACAAGAATGAACACAACGAAAAACAGTGAAAACGAAGTTGTACACAGTCATCTCATAATGTGCAAACATATTCAGTAACAATACATAATAGACACAGCAGACAGAATATAAAGAGACACATAGATACAGTGACAACACCATCATACAGAGAAATAGTAATGATTACATACAAACACAGTCACAATACAGACATACACAGTGATCAGAATAAATTTTAACATGTATGGTGACCACACAACCATGCATAGTAACAAGAATAAACACAAATTAATCGGGCGATTACACAGTCATACACAGTGATCACAATAAATAGAAACATCAACATAAAAAAACTGACATAAACAGTGGTCAAAATAAATATTAACAGGTACAGTGATAATAACATGCACAATAATCAAAATGAATACAAACAAACACAGTCACAATACAGACATACACAGTGATCAGAATAAATTTTGATATGTCCAGTGACCACAGAACCATGCATAGTAACAAGAATAAACAAAAATTAATCGGGTGATTACACAGTCATACACAGTGATCACAATATATATACAAACACATTCAATGACAATACAGAATGGAAACAGTGATCAGAGTATAAACAGACACATAAACTATAATGACAGTGACATCACCAACATGCACAGTTAAAATAATGACTAAAAATAAATAAACAGACAAAACTGACATCCACATTGCTGACAATAGATATAAACACAAACAGTGCCAACGCTAAAATGCACAATGATCAAAATGACTACAAATAGAGTGACAAAACTGACATACACAGTGCTCACAATAAATACAAACACGAACAGTGACAAAACAAACATGCACAGTAATCAAAATAAATAAAAACAAGCACAGTCAAAACACAGAAATACACAATGATTAGAAAAAAATCAAATGTACAGTGACAACAGTAACGTGCAACATAATGAGAACGAACACAACGAAAAAATGTAAAAAACATAGCTGCACACAGTCATCACAGTATGTACAAACTCATTCAGTAACAATACAGAATAGGCACAGCAAAGATAATGTAAACAGACACATAGACATACAGTGACAACACCATCATGGAGAGTAATAGTAATGATTACAAACAAATAGAGTGACAAAACTGACATACACAGTGCTCACAATAAATACAAACATCATCAGTAACAACAGCAACAAACACAGTAATCAAATTAAATGCAAACAAAAACAGTCACAAAACAGACATACACAGTGATTAGGAAAAAAATTCACATGTACAGTGACAACAGTAACATTCACCGTAATAAGAATGAACACAACGAAAAACAGTGAAAACGAAGTTGTACACAGTCATCTCATAATGTACAAACATATTCAGTAACAATACAGAATAGACACAGCAGACAATATAAAGAGACACAGAGATACAGTGACAACACCATCATACAGAGAAATAGTAATGATTACATAGAAACACAGTCACAATACAGACATGCACAGTGATCAGAATAAATTTTAACATGTACAATGACCACACAACCATGCATAGTAACAAGAATAAATTAAAACAAACACAGTAAAAATATAGACAAACACAGTAATTAAAAACAAATTTCACTTGTACAGAGACAACAGTAACATTTGCCGTAATAAGAATGAACACAACGAAAAACAGTGAAAACGAAGTTGTACACAGTCATCTCATAATGTACAAACACATTCAGTAACAATACAGAATAGACACAGCAAAGAGAATATAAACAGACACATAGACATACAGTGAAAACACCATCACGCAGAGTAATAGTAATGATTACAAACAAATAGAGTGACAAAACTGACATAACAGTGCTCACAATAAATACAAACATCAACAGTAACAACACCAACATACACAGTAATCAAAATAAATACAAAGAAACACAGTCACAATACATTCATACACAGTGATCAGAATAAATTTTGACATGTACAGTGACAAAAGTAAGATTCACCATAATAAGACTGAACAAAACGAAAAAGAGTGAAAACGAAGTTGTACACAGTCATCTCATAATGTACAAACATATTCAGTAACAATACAGAATAGACACAGCAGACAGAATATAAAGAGACACATAGAGATACAGTGACAACACCATCATGCAGAGTAATAATAATGATTACAAACAAATAGAGTGACAAAACTGACATAAACAGTGCTCACAATAAATACAAACATCAACAGTAACAACATCAACAAACACAGTAATCAAAATAAATGCAAACAAAAAGTCACAAAACAGACATACACAGCGATTAGAAAAAAAATTCACATGTACAGTGACAAGAATGAACACAACGAAAAACAGTGAAAAGGAAGTTGTACACAGTCATCTCATAATGTGCAAACACATTCAGTAACAATACATAATAGACACAGCAGACAGAATATAAAGAGACACATAGAGATACAGTGACAACACCATCATACAGAGTAATAGTAATGATAACATACAAACACAGTCACAATACAGACATACACAGTGATCAGAATAAATTTTAACATGTATGGTGACCACACAACCATGCATAGTAACAAGCATAAACACAAATTAATCGGGTGATTACACAGTCATACACAGTGATCACAATAAATAGAAACATCAACATAAAAAAACTGACATAAACAGTGGTCAAAATAAATATTAACAGGTACAGTGATAATAACATGCACAATAATCAAAATGAATACAAACAAACACAGTCACAATACAGACATACACAGTGATCAGAATAAATTTTGATATGTCCAGTGACCACAGAACCATGCATAGTAACAAGAATAAACAAAAATTAATCGGGTGATTACACAGTCATACACAGTGATCACAATATATATATACAAACACATTCAATGACAATACAGAATGGAAACAGTGATCAGAGTATAAACAGACACATAAACTATAATGACAGTGACATCACCAACATGCACAGTTAAAATAATGACTAAAAATAAATAAACAGACAAAACTGACATCCACATTGCTGACAATAGATATAAACACAAACAGTGCCAACGCTAAAATGCACAATGATCAAAATGACTACAAATAGAGTGACAAAACTGACATACACAGTGCTCACAATAAATACAAACACGAACAGTGACAAAACAAACATGCACAGTAATCAAAATAAATAAAAACAAGCACAGTCAAAACACAGACATACACAATGATTAGAAAAAAATCAAATGTACAGTGACAACAGTAACGTGCAACATAATGAGAACGAACACAACGAAAAAATGTAAAAAACATAGCTGCACACAGTCATCACAGTATGTACAAACTCATTCAGTAACAATACAGAATAGGCACAGCAAAGATAATGTAAACAGACACATAGACATACAGTGACAACACCATCATGGAGAGTAATAGTAATGATTACAAACAAATAGAGTGACAAAACTGACATACACAGTGCTCACAATAAATACAAACATCATCAGTAACAACAGCAACAAACACAGTAATCAAATTAAATGCAAACAAAAACAGTCACAAAACAGACATACACAGTGATTAGGAAAAAAATTCACATGTACAGTGACAACAGTAACATTCACCGTAATAAGAATGAACACAACGAAAAACAGTGAAAACGAAGTTGTACACAGTCATCTCATAATGTACAAACATATTCAGTAACAATACAGAATAGACACAGCAGACAATATAAAGAGACACAGAGATACAGTGACAACACCATCATACAGAGAAATAGTAATGATTACATAGAAACACAGTCACAATACAGACATGCACAGTGATCAGAATAAATTTTAACATGTACAATGACCACACAACCATGCATAGTAACAAGAATAAATTAAAACAAACACAGTAAAAATATAGACAAACACAGTAATTAAAAACAAATTTCACTTGTACAGAGACAACAGTAACATTTGCCGTAATAAGAATGAACACAACGAAAAACAGTGAAAACGAAGTTGTACACAGTCATCTCATAATGTACAAACATATTCAGTAACAATACAGAATAGACACAGCAGACAGAATATAAAGAGACACATAGAGATACAGTGACAACACCATCATGCAGAGTAATAGTAATGATTACAAACAAATAGAGTGACAAAACTGACATAAACAGTGCTCACAATAAATACAAACATCAACAGTAACAACACCAACATACACAGTAATCAAAATAAATACAAAGAAACACAGTCACAATACATTCATACACAGTGATCAGAATAAATTTTGACATGTACAGTGACAAAAGTAAGATTCACCATAATAAGACTGAACAAAACGAAAAAGAGTGAAAACGAAGTTGTACACAGTCATCTCGTAATGTACAAACATATTCAGTAACAATACAGAATAGACACAGCAGACAGAATATAAAGAGACACATAGAGATACAGTGACAACACCATCATGCAGAGTAATAATAATGATTACAAACAAATAGAGTGACAAAACTGACATAAACAGTGCTCACAATAAATACAAACATCAACAGTAACAACATCAACAAACACAGTAATCAAAATAAATGCAAACAAAAAGTCACAAAACAGACATACACAGCGATTAGAAAAAAAATTCACATGTACAGTGACAAGAATGAACACAACGAAAAACAGTGAAAACGAAGTTGTACACAGTCATCTCATAATGTGCAAACACATTCAGTAACAATACATAATAGACACAGCAGACAGAATATAAAGAGACACATAGAGATACAGTGACAACACCATCATACAGAGTAATAGTAATGATTACATACAAACACAGTCACAATACAGACATACACAGTGATCAGAATAAATTTTAACATGTATGGTGACCACACAACCATGCATAGTAACAAGAATAAACACAAATTAATCGGGTGATTACACAGTCATACACAGTGATCACAATAAATAGAAACATCAACATAAAAAAACTGACATAAACAGTGGTCAAAATAAATATTAACAGGTACAGTGATAATAACATGCACAATAATCAAAATGAATACAAACAAACACAGTCACAATACAGACATACACAGTGATCAGAATAAATTTTGATATGTCCAGTGACCACAGAACCATGCATAGTAACAAGAATAAACAAAAATTAATCGGGTGATTACACAGTCATACACAGTGATCACAATATATATACAAACACATTCAATGACAATACAGAATGGAAACAGTGATCAGAGTATAAACAGACACATAAACTATAATGACAGTGACATCACCAACATGCACAGTTAAAATAATGACTAAAAATAAATAAACAGACAAACCTGACATCCACATTGCTGACAATAGATATAAACACAAACAGTGCCAACGCTAAAATGCACAATGATCAAAATGACTACAAATAGAGTGACAAAACTGACATACACAGTGCTCACAATAAATACAAACACGAACAGTGACAAAACAAACATGCACAGTAATCAAAATAAATAAAAACAAGCACAGTCAAAACACAGACATACACAATGATTAGAAAAAAATCAAATGTACAGTGACAACAGTAACGTGCAACATAATGAGAACGAACACAACGAAAAAATGTAAAAAACATAGCTGCACACAGTCATCACAGTATGTACAAACTCATTCAGTAACAATACAGAATAGGCACAGCAAAGATAATGTAAACAGACACATAGACATACAGTGACAACACCATCATGGAGAGTAATAGTAATGATTACAAACAAATAGAGTGACAAAACTGACATACACAGTGCTCACAATAAATACAAACATCATCAGTAACAACAGCAACAAACACAGTAATCAAATTAAATGCAAACAAAAACAGTCACAAAACAGACATACACAGTGATTAGGAAAAAAATTCACATGTACAGTGACAACAGTAACATTCACCGTAATAAGAATGAACACAACGAAAAACAGTGAAAACGAAGTTGTACACAGTCATCTCATAATGTACAAACATATTCAGTAACAATACAGAATAGACACAGCAGACAATATAAAGAGACACAGAGATACAGTGACAACACCATCATACAGAGAAATAGTAATGATTACATAGAAACACAGTCACAATACAGACATGCACAGTGATCAGAATAAATTTTAACATGTACAATGACCACACAACCATGCATAGTAACAAGAATAAATTAAAACAAACACAGTAAAAATATAGACAAACACAGTAATTAAAAACAAATTTCACTTGTACAGAGACAACAGTAACATTTGCCGTAATAAGAATGAACACAACGAAAAACAGTGAAAACGAAGTTGTACACAGTCATCTCATAATGTACAAACATATTCAGTAACAATACAGAATAGACACAGCAGACAGAATATAAAGAGACACATAGAGATACAGTGACAACACCATCATGCAGAGTAATAATAATGATTACAAACAAATAGAGTGACAAAACTGACATAAACAGTGCTCACAATAAATACAAACATCAACAGTAACAACATCAAAAAACACAGTAATCAAAATAAATGCAAACAAAAAGTCACAAAACAGACATACACAGCGATTAGAAAAAAAATTCACATGTACAGTGACAAGAATGAACACAACGAAAAACAGTGAAAACGAAGTTGTACACAGTCATCTCATAATGTACAAACACATTCAGTAACAATACAGAATAGACACAGCAAAGAGAATATAAACAGACACATAGACATACAGTGAAAACACCATCACGCAGAGTAATAGTAATGATTACAAACAAATAGAGTGACAAAACTGACATAAACAGTGCTCACAATAAATACAAACATCAACAGTAACAACACCAACAAACAGTAATCAAAATAAATACAAAGAAACACAGTCACAATACATTCATACACAGTGATCAGAATAAATTTTGACATGTACAGTGACAAAAGTAAGATTCACCATAATAAGACTGAACAAAACGAAAAAGAGTGAAAACGAAGTTGTACACAGTCATCTCATAATGTACAAACATATTCAGTAACAATACAGAATAGACACAGCAGACAGAATATAAAGAGACACATAGAGATACAGTGACAACACCATCATGCAGAGTAATAATAATGATTACAAACAAATAGGGTGACAAAACTGACATAAACAGTGCTCACAATAAATACAAACATCAACAGTAACAACATCAACAAACACAGTAATCAAAATAAATGCAAACAAAAAGTCACAAAACAGACATACACAGCGATTAGAAAAAAAATTCACATGTACAGTGACAAGAATGAACACAACGAAAAACAGTGAAAAGGAAGTTGTACACAGTCATCTCATAATGTGCAAACACATTCAGTAACAATACATAATAGACACAGCAGACAGAATATAAAGAGACACATAGAGATACAGTGACAACACCATCATACAGAGTAATAGTAATGATTACATACAAACACAGTCACAATACAGACATACACAGTGATCAGAATAAACTTTAACATGTATAGTGACCACACAACCATGCATAGTAACAAGAATAAACACAAATTAATCGGGTGATTACACAGTCATACACAGTGATCACAATAAATAGAAACATCAACATAAAAAAACTGACATAAACAGTGGTCAAAATAAATATTAACAGGTACAGTGATAATAACATGCACAATAATCAAAATGAATACAAACAAACACAGTCACAATACAGACATACACAGTGATCAGAATAAATTTTGATATGTCCAGTGACCACAGAACCATGCATAGTTACAAGAATAAACAAAAATTAATCGGGTGATTACACAGTCATACACAGTGATCACAATATATATATACAAACACATTCAATGACAATACAGAATGGAAACAGTGATCAGAGTATAAACAGACACATAAACTATAATGACAGTGACATCACCAACATGCA
Source organism: Lingula anatina (assembly GCF_051362555.1). Lineage (NCBI taxonomy): Eukaryota > Metazoa > Brachiopoda > Lingulata > Lingulida > Lingulidae > Lingula > Lingula anatina. Next base: position 30,138,643 of record NC_141767.1, read on the forward strand.
CAGTTAAAATAATGACTAAAAATAAATAAACAGACAAAACTGACATCCACATTGCTGACAATAGATATAAACACAAACAGTGCCAACGCTAAAATGCACAATGATCAAAATGACTACAAATAGAGTGACAAAACTGACATACACAGTGCTCACAATAAATACAAACACGAACAGTGACAAAACAAACATGCACAGTAATCAAAATAAATAAAAACAAGCACAGTCAAAACACAGACATACACAATGATTAGAAAAAAATCAAATGTACAGTGACAACAGTAACGTGCAACATAATGAGAACGAACACAACGAAAAAATGTAAAAAACATAGCTGCACACAGTCATCACAGTATGTACAAACTCATTCAGTAACAATACAGAATAGGCACAGCAAAGATAATGTAAACAGACACATAGACATACAGTGACAACACCATCATGGAGAGTAATAGTAATGATTACAAACAAATAGAGTGACAAAACTGACATACACAGTGCTCACAATAAATACAAACATCATCAGTAACAACAGCAACAAACACAGTAATCAAATTAAATGCAAACAAAAACAGTCACAAAACAGACATACACAGTGATTAGAAAAAAAATTCACATGTACAGTGACAACAGTAACATTCACCGTAATAAGAATGAACACAACGAAAAACAGTGAAAACGAAGTTGTACACAGTCATCTCATAATGTACAAACATATTCAGTAACAATACAGAATAGACACAGCAGACAATATAAAGAGACACAGAGATACAGTGACAACACCATCATACAGAGAAATAGTAATGATTACATAGAAACACAGTCACAATACAGACATGCACAGTGATCAGAATAAATTTTAACATGTACAATGACCACACAACCATGCATAGTAACAAGAATAAATTAAAACAAACACAGTAAAAATATAGACAAACACAGTAATTAAAAACAAATTTCACTTGTACAGAGACAACAGTAACATTTGCCGTAATAAGAATGAACACAACGAAAAACAGTGAAAACGAAGTTGTACACAGTCATCTCATAATGTACAAACACATTCAGTAACAATACAGAATAGACACAGCAAAGAGAATATAAACAGACACATAGACATACAGTGAAAACATCATCACGCAGAGTAATAGTAATGATTACAAACAAATAGAGTGACAAAACTGACATAACAGTGCTCACAATAAATACAAACATCAACAGTAACAACACCAACATACACAGTAATCAAAATAAATACAAAGAAACACAGTCACAATACATTCATACACAGTGATCAGAATAAATTTTGACATGTACAGTGACAAAAGTAAGATTCACCATAATAAGACTGAACAAAACGAAAAAGAGTGAAAACGAAGTTGTACACAGTCATCTCATAATGTACAAACATATTCAGTAACAATACAGAATAGACACAGCAGACAGAATATAAAGAGACACATAGAGATACAGTGACAACACCATCATGCAGAGTAATAATAATGATTACAAACAAATAGAGTGACAAAACTGACATAAACAGTGCTCACAATAAATACAAACATCAACAGTAACAACATCAAAAAACACAGTAATCAAAATAAATGCAAACAAAAAGTCACAAAACAGACATACACAGCGATTAGAAAAAAAATTCACATGTACAGTGACAAGAATGAACACAACGAAAAACAGTGAAAACGAAGTTGTACACAGTCATCTCATAATGTACAAACACATTCAGTAACAATACAGAATAGACACAGCAAAGAGAATATAAACAGACACATAGACATACAGTGAAAACACCATCATGCAGAGTAATAGTAATGATTACAAACAAATAGAGTGACAAAACTGACATAAACAGTGCTCACAATAAATACAAACATCAACAGTAACAACACCAACAAACAGTAATCAAAATAAATACAAAGAAACACAGTCACAATACATTCATACACAGTGATCAGAATAAATTTTGACATGTACAGTGACAAAAGTAAGATTCACCATAATAAGACTGAACAAAACGAAAAAGAGTGAAAACGAAGTTGTACACAGTCATCTCATAATGTACAAACACATTCAGTAACAATACAGAATAGACACAGCAAAGAGAATATAAACAGACACATAGACATACAGTGAAAACACCATCACGCAGAGTAATAGTAATGATTACAAACAAATAGAGTGACAAAACTGACATAAACAGTGCTCACAATAAATACAAACATCAACAGTAACAACATCAACAAACACAGTAATCAAAATAAATACAAAGAAACACAGTCACAATACATTCATACACAGTGATCAAAATAAATTTTGACATGTACAGTGAGAACAGTAACATTCACCGTAATAAGAATGAACACAACGAAAAACAGTGAAAACGAAGTTGTACACAGTCATCTCATAATGTACAAACACATTCAGTAACAATACAAAATAGACACAGCACACAGAATATAAAGAGACACAGAGATACACTGACAACACAATCGTGCAGAGTAATAGTAATGATTACAAACAAATAGAGTGACAAAACTGACATACACAGTGCTCAAAATAAATACAAACACGAACAGTGACAACACAAACATGCACAGTAACCAAAATAAATAAAAACAAACACAGTCACAATACATTCATACACAGTGATCAGAATAAATTTTGACATGTACAGTGACAACAGAAACATTTACCGTAATAAGAATAAACACAACGAAAAAGAGTGAAAACGAAGTTGTACACAGTCATCTCATAATGTACAAACACATTCAGTAAAGATAAAGAATAGACACAGTAGACAATATAAAGAGACACAGAGATACAGTGACAACACCATCATACAGAGAAATAGTAATGATTACATAGAAACAGTCACAATACAGACATGCATAGTGATCAGAATAAATTTTAACATGTACAATGACCACTCAACCATGCATAGTAACAAGAATAAATTAAAACAAACACAGTAAAAATATAGACAAACACAGTAACTAAAAACAAATTTCACTTGTACAGAGACAACAGTAACATTTGCCGTAATAAGAATGAACACAACGAAAAACAGTGAAAACGAAGTTGTACACAGTCATCTCATAATGTACAAACACATTCAGTAACAATACAGAATAGACACAGCAAAGAGAATATAAACAGACACATAGACATACAGTGAAAACACCATCACGCAGAGTAATAGTAATGATTACAAACAAATAGAGTGACAAAACTGACATAAACAGTGCTCACAATAAATACAAACATCAACAGTAACAACATCAACAAACACAGTAATCAAAATAAATACAAAGAAACACAGTCACAATACATTCATACACAGTGATCAAAATAAATTTTGACATGTACAGTGACAAAAGTATGATTCACCATAATAAGACTGAACAAAATGAAAAAGAGTGAAAACGAAGTTGTACACAGTCATCTCATAATGTACAAACATATTCAGTAACAATACAGAATAGACACAGCAGACAGAATATAAAGAGACACATAGATATCAGTGACAACACCATCATGCAGAGTAATAATAATGATTACAAACAAATAGAGTGACAAAACTGACATAAACAGTGCTCACAATAAATACAAACATCAACAGTAACAACAGCAACAAACACAGTAATAAAAATAAATGCAAACAAAAAGTCACAAAACAGACATACACAGCGATTAGAAAAAAAATTCACATGTACAGTGAGAACAGTAACATTCACCGTAATAAGAATGAACACAACGAAAAACAGTGAAAACGAAGTTGTACACAGTCATCTCATAATGTACAAACATATTCAGTAACAATACAGAATAGACACAGCAGACAATATAAAGAGACACAGAGATACAGTGACAACACCATCATACAGAGAAATAGTAATGATTACATAGAAACACAGTCACAATACAGACATGCACAGTGATCAGAATAAATTTTAACATGTACAATGACCACACAACCATGCATAGTAACAAGAATAAATTAAAACAAACACAGTAAAAATATAGACAAACACAGTAATTAAAAACAAATTTCACTTGTACAGAGACAACAGTAACATTTGCCGTAATAAGAATGAACACAACGAAAAACAGTGAAAACGAAGTTGTATACAGTCATCTCATAATGTACAAACACATTCAGTAACAATACAGAATAGACACAGCAGACAATATAAAGAGACACAGAGATACAGTGACAACACCATCACGCAGAGTAATAGTAATGATTACAAACAAATAGAGTGACAAAACTGACATAAACAGTGCTCACAATAAATACAAACATCAACAGTAACAACACCAACAAACAGTAATCAAAATAAATACAAAGAAACACAGTCACAATACATTCATACACAGTGATCAGAATAAATTTTGACATGTACAGTGACAAAAGTAAGATTCACCATAATAAGACTGAACAAAACGAAAAAGAGTGAAAACGAAGTTGTACACAGTCATCTCATAATGTACAAACATATTCAGTAACAATACAGAATAGACACAGCAGACAGAATATAAAGAGACACATAGAGATACAGTGACAACACCATCATGCAGAGTAATAATAATGATTACAAACAAATAGAGTGACAAAACTGACATAAACAGTGCTCACAATAAATACAAACATCAACAGTAACAACATCAACAAACACAGTAATCAAAATAAATGCAAACAAAAAGTCACAAAACAGACATACACAGCGATTAGAAAAAAAATTCACATGTACAGTGACAAGAATGAACACAACGAAAAACAGTGAAAACGAAGTTGTACACAGTCATCTCATAATGTGCAAACATATTCAGTAACAATACATAATAGACACAGCAGACAGAATATAAAGAGACACATAGATACAGTGACAACACCATCATACAGAGAAATAGTAATGATTACATACAAACACAGTCACAATACAGACATACACAGTGATCAGAATAACTTTTAACATGTATGGTGACCACACAACCATGCATAGTAACAAGAATAAACACAAATTAATCGGGCGATTACACAGTCATACACAGTGATCACAATAAATAGAAACATCAACATAAAAAAACTGACATAAACAGTGGTCAAAATAAATATTAACAGGTACAGTGATAATAACATGCACAATAATCAAAATGAATACAAACAAACACAGTCACAATACAGACATACACAGTGATCAGAATAAATTTTGATATGTCCAGTGACCACAGAACCATGCATAGTAACAAGAATAAACAAAAATTAATCGGGTGATTACACAGTCATACACAGTGATCACAATATATATACAAACACATTCAATGACAATACAGAATGGAAACAGTGATCAGAGTATAAACAGACACATAAACTATAATGACAGTGACATCACCAACATGCACAGTTAAAATAATGACTAAAAATAAATAAACAGACAAAACTGACATCCACATTGCTGACAATAGATATAAACACAAACAGTGCCAACGCTAAAATGCACAATGATCAAAATGACTACAAATAGAGTGACAAAACTGACATACACAGTGCTCACAATAAATACAAACACGAACAGTGACAAAACAAACATGCACAGTAATCAAAATAAATAAAAACAAGCACAGTCAAAACACAGACATACACAATGATTAGAAAAAAATCAAATGTACAGTGACAACAGTAACGTGCAACATAATGAGAACGAACACAACGAAAAAATGTAAAAAACATAGCTGCACACAGTCATCACAGTATGTACAAACTCATTCAGTAACAATACAGAATAGGCACAGCAAAGATAATGTAAACAGACACATAGACATACAGTGACAACACCATCATGGAGAGTAATAGTAATGATTACAAACAAATAGAGTGACAAAACTGACATACACAGTGCTCACAATAAATACAAACATCATCAGTAACAACAGCAACAAACACAGTAATCAAATTAAATGCAAACAAAAACAGTCACAAAACAGACATACACAGTGATTAGGAAAAAAATTCACATGTACAGTGACAACAGTAACATTCACCGTAATAAGAATGAACACAACGAAAAACAGTGAAAACGAAGTTGTACACAGTCATCTCATAATGTACAAACATATTCAGTAACAATACAGAATAGACACAGCAGACAATATAAAGAGACACAGATACAGTGACAACACCATCATACAGAGAAATAGTAATGATTACATAGAAACACAGTCACAATACAGACATGCACAGTGATCAGAATAAATTTTAACATGTACAATGACCACACAACCATGCATAGTAACAAGAATAAATTAAAACAAACACAGTAAAAATATAGACAAACACAGTAATTAAAAACAAATTTCACTTGTACAGAGACAACAGTAACATTTGCCGTAATAAGAATGAACACAACGAAAAACAGTGAAAACGAAGTTGTACACAGTCATCTCATAATGTACAAACACATTCAGTAACAATACAGAATAGACACAGCAAAGAGAATATAAACAGACACATAGACATACAGTGAAAACACCATCACGCAGAGTAATAGTAATGATTACAAACAAATAGAGTGACAAAACTGACATAACAGTGCTCACAATAAATACAAACATCAACAGTAACAACACCAACATACACAGTAATCAAAATAAATACAAAGAAACACAGTCACAATACATTCATACACAGTGATCAGAATAAATTTTGACATGTACAGTGACAAAAGTAAGATTCACCATAATAAGACTGAACAAAACGAAAAAGAGTGAAAACGAAGTTGTACACAGTCATCTCATAATGTACAAACATATTCAGTAACAATACAGAATAGACACAGCAGACAGAATATAAAGAGACACATAGAGATACAGTGACAACACCATCATGCAGAGTAATAATAATGATTACAAACAAATAGAGTGACAAAACTGACATAAACAGTGCTCACAATAAATACAAACATCAACAGTAACAACATCAACAAACACAGTAATCAAAATAAATGCAAACAAAAAGTCACAAAACAGACATACACAGCGATTAGAAAAAAAATTCACATGTACAGTGACAAGAATGAACACAACGAAAAACAGTGAAAAGGAAGTTGTACACAGTCATCTCATAATGTGCAAACACATTCAGTAACAATACATAATAGACACAGCAGACAGAATATAAAGAGACACATAGAGATACAGTGACAACACCATCATACAGAGTAATAGTAATGATTACATACAAACACAGTCACAATACAGACATACACAGTGATCAGAATAAATTTTAACATGTATGGTGACCACACAACCATGCATAGTAACAAGAATAAACACAAATTAATCGGGTGATTACACAGTCATACACAGTGATCACAATAAATAGAAACATCAACATAAAAAAACTGACATAAACAGTGGTCAAAATAAATATTAACAGGTACAGTGATAATAACATGCACAATAATCAAAATGAATACAAACAAACACAGTCACAATACAGACATACACAGTGATCAGAATAAATTTTGATATGTCCAGTGACCACAGAACCATGCATAGTTACAAGAATAAACAAAAATTAATCGGGTGATTACACAGTCATACACAGTGATCACAATATATATATACAAACACATTCAATGACAATACAGAATGGAAACAGTGATCAGAGTATAAACAGACACATAAACTATAATGACAGTGACATCACCAACATGCACAGTTAAAATAATGACTAAAAATAAATAAACAGACAAAACTGACATCCACATTGCTGACAATAGATATAAACACAAACAGTGCCAACGCTAAAATGCACAATGATCAAAATGACTACAAATAGAGTGACAAAACTGACATACACAGTGCTCACAATAAATACAAACACGAACAGTGACAAAACAAACATGCACAGTAATCAAAATAAATAAAAACAAGCACAGTCAAAACACAGACATACACAATGATTAGAAAAAAATCAAATGTACAGTGACAACAGTAACGTGCAACATAATGAGAACGAACACAACGAAAAAATGTAAAAAACATAGCTGCACACAGTCATCACAGTATGTACAAACTCATTCAGTAACAATACAGAATAGGCACAGCAAAGATAATGTAAACAGACACATAGACATACAGTGACAACACCATCACGGAGAGTAATAGTAATGATTACAAACAAATAGAGTGACAAAACTGACATACACAGTGCTCACAATAAATACAAACATCATCAGTAACAACAGCAACAAACACAGTAATCAAATTAAATGCAAACAAAAACAGTCACAAAACAGACATACACAGTGATTAGGAAAAAAATTCACATGTACAGTGACAACAGTAACATTCACCGTAATAAGAATGAACACAACGAAAAACAGTGAAAACGAAGTTGTACACAGTCATCTCATAATGTACAAACATATTCAGTAACAATACAGAATAGACACAGCAGACAATATAAAGAGACACAGATACAGTGACAACACCATCATACAGAGAAATAGTAATGATTACATAGAAACACAGTCACAATACAGACATGCACAGTGATCAGAATAAATTTTAACATGTACAATGACCACACAACCATGCATAGTAACAAGAATAAATTAAAACAAACACAGTAAAAATATAGACAAACACAGTAATTAAAAACAAATTTCACTTGTACAGAGACAACAGTAACATTTGCCGTAATAAGAATGAACACAACGAAAAACAGTGAAAACGAAGTTGTACACAGTCATCTCATAATGTACAAACACATTCAGTAACAATACAGAATAGACACAGCAAAGAGAATATAAACAGACACATAGACATACAGTGAAAACACCATCACGCAGAGTAATAGTAATGATTACAAACAAATAGAGTGACAAAACTGACATAACAGTGCTCACAATAAATACAAACATCAACAGTAACAACACCAACATACACAGTAATCAAAATAAATACAAAGAAACACAGTCACAATACATTCATACACAGTGATCAGAATAAATTTTGACATGTACAGTGACAAAAGTAAGATTCACCATAATAAGACTGAACAAAACGAAAAAGAGTGAAAACGAAGTTGTACACAGTCATCTCATAATGTACAAACATATTCAGTAACAATACAGAATAGACACAGCAGACAGAATATAAAGAGACACATAGAGATACAGTGACAACACCATCATGCAGAGTAATAATAATGATTACAAACAAATAGAGTGACAAAACTGACATAAACAGTGCTCACAATAAATACAAACATCAACAGTAACAACATCAACAAACACAGTAATCAAAATAAATGCAAACAAAAAGTCACAAAACAGACATACACAGCGATTAGAAAAAAAATTCACATGTACAGTGACAAGAATGAACACAACGAAAAACAGTGAAAAGGAAGTTGTACACAGTCATCTCATAATGTGCAAACACATTCAGTAACAATACATAATAGACACAGCAGACAGAATATAAAGAGACACATAGAGATACAGTGACAACACCATCATACAGAGTAATAGTAATGATTACATACAAACACAGTCACAATACAGACATACACAGTGATCAGAATAAATTTTAACATGTATGGTGACCACACAACCATGCATAGTAACAAGAATAAACACAAATTAATCGGGTGATTACACAGTCATACACAGTGATCACAATAAATAGAAACATCAACATAAAAAAACTGACATAAACAGTGGTCAAAATAAATATTAACAGGTACAGTGATAATAACATGCACAATAATCAAAATGAATACAAACAAACACAGTCACAATACAGACATACACAGTGATCAGAATAAATTTTGATATGTCCAGTGACCACAGAACCATGCATAGTTACAAGAATAAACAAAAATTAATCGAGTGATTACACAGTCATACACAGTGATCACAATATATATATACAAACACATTCAATGACAATACAGAATGGAAACAGTGATCAGAGTATAAACAGACACATAAACTATAATGACAGTGACATCACCAACATGCACAGTTAAAATAATGACTAAAAATAAATAAACAGACAAAACTGACATCCACATTGCTGACAATAGATATAAACACAAACAGTGCCAACGCTAAAATGCACAATGATCAAAATGACTACAAATAGAGTGACAAAACTGACATACACAGTGCTCACAATAAATACAAACACGAACAGTGACAAAACAAACATGCACAGTAATCAAAATAAATAAAAACAAGCACAGTCAAAACACAGACATACACAATGATTAGAAAAAAATCAAATGTACAGTGACAACAGTAACGTGCAACATAATGAGAACGAACACAACGAAAAAATGTAAAAAACATAGCTGCACACAGTCATCACAGTATGTACAAACTCATTCAGTAACAATACAGAATAGGCACAGCAAAGATAATGTAAACAGACACATAGACATACAGTGACAACACCATCACGGAGAGTAATAGTAATGATTACAAACAAATAGAGTGACAAAACTGACATACACAGTGCTCACAATAAATACAAACATCATCAGTAACAACAGCAACAAACACAGTAATCAAATTAAATGCAAACAAAAACAGTCACAAAACAGACATACACAGTGATTAGGAAAAAAATTCACATGTACAGTGAAAACAGTAACATTCACCGTAATAAGAATGAACACAACGAAAAACAGTGAAAACGAAGTTGTACACAGTCATCTCATAATGTACAAACATATTCAGTAACAATACAGAATAGACACAGCAGACAATATAAAGAGACACAGAGATACAGTGACAACACCATCATACAGAGAAATAGTAATGATTACATAGAAACACAGTCACAATACAGACATGCACAGTGATCAGAATAAATTTTAACATGTACAATGACCACACAACCATGCATAGTAACAAGAATAAATTAAAACAAACACAGTAAAAATATAGACAAACACAGTAATTAAAAACAAATTTCACTTGTACAGAGACAACAGTAACATTTGCCGTAATAAGAATGAACACAACGAAAAACAGTGAAAACGAAGTTGTACACAGTCATCTCATAATGTACAAACATATTCAGTAACAATACAGAATAGACACAGCAGACAGAATATAAAGAGACACATAGAGATACAGTGACAACACCATCATGCAGAGTAATAATAATGATTACAAACAAATAGAGTGACAAAACTGACATAAACAGTGCTCACAATAAATACAAACATCAACAGTAACAACACCAACAAACAGTAATCAAAATAAATACAAAGAAACACAGTCACAATACATTCATACACAGTGATCAGAATAAATTTTGACATGTACAGTGACAAAAGTAAGATTCACCATAATAAGACTGAACAAAACGAAAAAGAGTGAAAACGAAGTTGTACACAGTCATCTCGTAATGTACAAACATATTCAGTAACAATACAGAATAGACACAGCAGACAGAATATAAAGAGACACATAGTGATACAGTGACAACACCATCATGCAGAGTAATAATAATGATTACAAACAAATAGAGTGACAAAACTGACATAAACAGTGCTCACAATAAATACAAACATCAACAGTAACAACATCAACAAACACAGTAATCAAAATAAATGCAAACAAAAAGTCACAAAACAGACATACACAGCGATTAGAAAAAAAATTCACATGTACAGTGACAAGAATGAACACAACGAAAAACAGTGAAAACGAAGTTGTACACAGTCATCTCATAATGTGCAAACACATTCAGTAACAATACATAATAGACACAGCAGACAGAATATAAAGAGACACATAGAGATACAGTGACAACACCATCATACAGAGTAATAGTAATGATTACATACAAACACAGTCACAATACAGACATACACAGTGATCAGAATAAATTTTAACATGTATAGTGACCACACAACCATGCATAGTAACAAGAATAAACACAAATTAATCGGGTGATTACACAGTCATACACAGTGATCACAATAAATAGAAACATCAACATAAAAAAACTGACATAAACAGTGGTCAAAATAAATATTAACAGGTACAGTGATAATAACATGCACAATAATCAAAATGAATACAAACAAACACAGTCACAATAGACATACACAGTGATCAGAATAAATTTTGATATGTCCAGTGACCACAGAACCATGCATAGTAACAAGAATAAACAAAAATTAATCGGGTGATTACACAGTCATACACAGTGATCACAATATATATACAAACACATTCAATGACAATACAGAATGGAAACAGTGATCAGAGTATAAACAGACACATAAACTATAATGACAGTGACATCACCAACATGCACAGTTAAAATAATGACTAAAAATAAATAAACAGACAAACCTGACATCCACATTGCTGACAATAGATATAAACACAAACAGTGCCAACGCTAAAATGCACAATGATCAAAATGACTACAAATAGAGTGACAAAACTGACATACACAGTGCTCACAATAAATACAAACACGAACAGTGACAAAACAAACATGCACAGTAATCAAAATAAATAAAAACAAGCACAGTCAAAACACAGACATACACAATGATTAGAAAAAAATCAAATGTACAGTGACAACAGTAACGTGCAACATAATGAGAACGAACACAACGAAAAAATGTAAAAAACATAGCTGCACACAGTCATCACAGTATGTACAAACTCATTCAGTAACAATACAGAATAGGCACAGCAAAGATAATGTAAACAGACACATAGACATACAGTGACAACACCATCATGGAGAGTAATAGTAATGATTACAAACAAATAGAGTGACAAAACTGACATACACAGTGCTCACAATAAATACAAACATCAACAGTAACAACATCAACAAACACAGTAATCAAAATAAATACAAAGAAACACAGTCACAATACATTCATACACAGTGATCAAAATAAATTTTGACATGTACAGTGAGAACAGTAACATTCACCGTAATAAGAATGAACACAATGAAAAACAGTGAAAACGAAGTTGTACACAGTCATCTCATAATGTACAAACACATTCAGTAACAATACAAAATAGACACAGCACACAGAATATAAAGAGACACAGAGATACACTGACAACACAATCGTGCAGAGTAATAGTAATGATTACAAACAAATAGAGTGACAAAACTGACATACACAGTGCTCAAAATAAATACAAACACGAACAGTGACAACACAAACATGCACAGTAACCAAAATAAATAAAAACAAACACAGTCACAATACATTCATACACAGTGATCAGAATAAATTTTGACATGTACAGTGACAACAGAAACATTTACCGTAATAAGAATGAACACAACGAAAAAGAGTGAAAACGAAGTTGTACACAGTCATCTCATAATGTACAAACATATTCAGTAACAATACAGAATAGACACAGCAGACAGAATATAAAGAGACACATAGATATCAGTGACAACACCATCATGCAGAGTAATAATAATGATTACAAACAAATAGAGTGACAAAACTGACATAAACAGTGCTCACAATAAATACAAACATCAACAGTAACAACAGCAACAAACACAGTAATAAAAATAAATGCAAACAAAAAGTCACAAAACAGACATACACAGCGATTAGAAAAAAAATTCACATGTACAGTGAGAACAGTAACATTCACCGTAATAAGAATGAACACAACGAAAAACAGTGAAAACGAAGTTGTACACAGTCATCTCATAATGTACAAACATATTCAGTAACAATACAGAATAGACACAGCAGACAATATAAAGAGACACAGAGATACAGTGACAACACCATCATACAGAGAAATAGTAATGATTACATAGAAACACAGTCACAATACAGACATGCACAGTGATCAGAATAAATTTTAACATGTACAATGACCACACAACCATGCATAGTAACAAGAATAAATTAAAACAAACACAGTAAAAATATAGACAAACACAGTAATTAAAAACAAATTTCACTTGTACAGAGACAACAGTAACATTTGCCGTAATAAGAATGAACACAACGAAAAACAGTGAAAACGAAGTTGTACACAGTCATCTCATAATGTACAAACACATTCAGTAACAATACAGAATAGACACAGCAAAGAGAATATAAACAGACACATAGACATACAGTGAAAACACCATCACGCAGAGTAATAGTAATGATTACAAACAAATAGAGTGACAAAACTGACATAAACAGTGCTCACAATAAATACAAACATCAACAGTAACAACACCAACAAACAGTAATCAAAATAAATACAAAGAAACACAGTCACAATACATTCATACACAGTGATCAGAATAAATTTTGACATGTACAGTGACAAAAGTAAGATTCACCATAATAAGACTGAACAAAACGAAAAAGAGTGAAAACGAAGTTGTACACAGTCATCTCATAATGTACAAACATATTCAGTAACAATACAGAATAGACACAGCAGACAGAATATAAAGAGACACATAGAGATACAGTGACAACACCATCATGCAGAGTAATAATAATGATTACAAACAAATAGAGTGACAAAACTGACATAAACAGTGCTCACAATAAATACAAACATCAACAGTAACAACATCAACAAACACAGTAATCAAAATAAATGCAAACAAAAAGTCACAAAACAGACATACACAGCGATTAGAAAAAAAATTCACATGTACAGTGACAAGAATGAACACAACGAAAAACAGTGAAAACGAAGTTGTACACAGTCATCTCATAATGTGCAAACATATTCAGTAACAATACATAATAGACACAGCAGACAGAATATAAAGAGACACATAGATACAGTGACAACACCATCATACAGAGAAATAGTAATGATTACATACAAACACAGTCACAATACAGACATACACAGTGATCAGAATAAATTTTAACATGTATGGTGACCACACAACCATGCATAGTAACAAGAATAAACACAAATTAATCGGGCGATTACACAGTCATACACAGTGATCACAATAAATAGAAACATCAACATAAAAAAACTGACATAAACAGTGGTCAAAATAAATATTAACAGGTACAGTGATAATAACATGCACAATAATCAAAATGAATACAAACAAACACAGTCACAATACAGACATACACAGTGATCAGAATAAATTTTGATATGTCCAGTGACCACAGAACCATGCATAGTAACAAGAATAAACAAAAATTAATCGGGTGATTACACAGTCATACACAGTGATCACAATATATATACAAACACATTCAATGACAATACAGAATGGAAACAGTGATCAGAGTATAAACAGACACATAAACTATAATGACAGTGACATCACCAACATGCACAGTTAAAATAATGACTAAAAATAAATAAACAGACAAAACTGACATCCACATTGCTGACAATAGATATAAACACAAACAGTGCCAACGCTAAAATGCACAATGATCAAAATGACTACAAATAGAGTGACAAAACTGACATACACAGTGCTCACAATAAATACAAACACGAACAGTGACAAAACAAACATGCACAGTAATCAAAATAAATAAAAACAAGCACAGTCAAAACACAGACATACACAATGATTAGAAAAAAATCAAATGTACAGTGACAACAGTAACGTGCAACATAATGAGAACGAACACAACGAAAAAATGTAAAAAACATAGCTGCACACAGTCATCACAGTATGTACAAACTCATTCAGTAACAATACAGAATAGGCACAGCAAAGATAATGTAAACAGACACATAGACATACAGTGACAACACCATCATGGAGAGTAATAGTAATGATTACAAACAAATAGAGTGACAAAACTGACATACACAGTGCTCACAATAAATACAAACATCATCAGTAACAACAGCAACAAACACAGTAATCAAATTAAATGCAAACAAAAACAGTCACAAAACAGACATACACAGTGATTAGGAAAAAAATTCACATGTACAGTGACAACAGTAACATTCACCGTAATAAGAATGAACACAACGAAAAACAGTGAAAACGAAGTTGTACACAGTCATCTCATAATGTACAAACATATTCAGTAACAATACAGAATAGACACAGCAGACAATATAAAGAGACACAGAGATACAGTGACAACACCATCATACAGAGAAATAGTAATGATTACATAGAAACACAGTCACAATACAGACATGCACAGTGATCAGAATAAATTTTAACATGTACAATGACCACACAACCATGCATAGTAACAAGAATAAATTAAAACAAACACAGTAAAAATATAGACAAACACAGTAATTAAAAACAAATTTCACTTGTACAGAGACAACAGTAACATTTGCCGTAATAAGAATGAACACAACGAAAAACAGTGAAAACGAAGTTGTACACAGTCATCTCATAATGTACAAACACATTCAGTAACAATACAGAATAGACACAGCAAAGAGAATATAAACAGACACATAGACATACAGTGAAAACACCATCACGCAGAGTAATAGTAATGATTACAAACAAATAGAGTGACAAAACTGACATAACAGTGCTCACAATAAATACAAACATCAACAGTAACAACACCAACATACACAGTAATCAAAATAAATACAAAGAAACACAGTCACAATACATTCATACACAGTGATCAGAATAAATTTTGACATGTACAGTGACAAAAGTAAGATTCACCATAATAAGACTGAACAAAACGAAAAAGAGTGAAAACGAAGTTGTACACAGTCATCTCATAATGTACAAACATATTCAGTAACAATACAGAATAGACACAGCAGACAGAATATAAAGAGACACATAGAGATACAGTGACAACACCATCATGCAGAGTAATAATAATGATTACAAACAAATAGAGTGACAAAACTGACATAAACAGTGCTCACAATAAATACAAACATCAACAGTAACAACATCAACAAACACAGTAATCAAAATAAATGCAAACAAAAAGTCACAAAACAGACATACACAGCGATTAGAAAAAAAATTCACATGTACAGTGACAAGAATGAACACAACGAAAAACAGTGAAAAGGAAGTTGTACACAGTCATCTCATAATGTGCAAACACATTCAGTAACAATACATAATAGACACAGCAGACAGAATATAAAGAGACACATAGAGATACAGTGACAACACCATCATACAGAGTAATAGTAATGATTACATACAAACACAGTCACAATACAGACATACACAGTGATCAGAATAAATTTTAACATGTATGGTGACCACACAACCATGCATAGTAACAAGAATAAACACAAATTAATCGGGTGATTACACAGTCATACACAGTGATCACAATAAATAGAAACATCAACATAAAAAAACTGACATAAACAGTGGTCAAAATAAATATTAACAGGTACAGTGATAATAACATGCACAATAATCAAAATGAATACAAACAAACACAGTCACAATACAGACATACACAGTGATCAGAATAAATTTTGATATGTCCAGTGACCACAGAACCATGCATAGTTACAAGAATAAACAAAAATTAATCGGGTGATTACACAGTCATACACAGTGATCACAATATATATATATATACAAACACATTCAATGACAATACAGAATGGAAACAGTGATCAGAGTATAAACAGACACATAAACTATAATGACAGTGACATCACCAACATGCACAGTTAAAATAATGACTAAAAATAAATAAACAGACAAAACTGACATCCACATTGCTGACAATAGATATAAACACAAACAGTGCCAACGCTAAAATGCACAATGATCAAAATGACTACAAATAGAGTGACAAAACTGACATACACAGTGCTCACAATAAATACAAACACGAACAGTGACAAAACAAACATGCACAGTAATCAAAATAAATAAAAACAAGCACAGTCAAAACACAGACATACACAATGATTAGAAAAAAATCAAATGTACAGTGACAACAGTAACGTGCAACATAATGAGAACGAACACAACGAAAAAATGTAAAAAACATAGCTGCACACAGTCATCACAGTATGTACAAACTCATTCAGTAACAATACAGAATAGGCACAGCAAAGATAATGTAAACAGACACATAGACATACAGTGACAACACCATCACGGAGAGTAATAGTAATGATTACAAACAAATAGAGTGACAAAACTGACATACACAGTGCTCACAATAAATACAAACATCATCAGTAACAACAGCAACAAACACAGTAATCAAATTAAATGCAAACAAAAACAGTCACAAAACAGACATACACAGTGATTAGGAAAAAAATTCACATGTACAGTGACAACAGTAACATTCACCGTAATAAGAATGAACACAACGAAAAACAGTGAAAACGAAGTTGTACACAGTCATCTCATAATGTACAAACATATTCAGTAACAATACAGAATAGACACAGCAGACAATATAAAGAGACACAGATACAGTGACAACACCATCATACAGAGAAATAGTAATGATTACATAGAAACACAGTCACAATACAGACATGCACAGTGATCAGAATAAATTTTAACATGTACAATGACCACACAACCATGCATAGTAACAAGAATAAATTAAAACAAACACAGTAAAAATATAGACAAACACAGTAATTAAAAACAAATTTCACTTGTACAGAGACAACAGTAACATTTGCCGTAATAAGAATGAACACAACGAAAAACAGTGAAAACGAAGTTGTACACAGTCATCTCATAATGTACAAACACATTCAGTAACAATACAGAATAGACACAGCAAAGAGAATATAAACAGACACATAGACATACAGTGAAAACACCATCACGCAGAGTAATAGTAATGATTACAAACAAATAGAGTGACAAAACTGACATAACAGTGCTCACAATAAATACAAACATCAACAGTAACAACACCAACATACACAGTAATCAAAATAAATACAAAGAAACACAGTCACAATACATTCATACACAGTGATCAGAATAAATTTTGACATGTACAGTGACAAAAGTAAGATTCACCATAATAAGACTGAACAAAACGAAAAAGAGTGAAAACGAAGTTGTACACAGTCATCTCATAATGTACAAACATATTCAGTAACAATACAGAATAGACACAGCAGACAGAATATAAAGAGACACATAGAGATACAGTGACAACACCATCATGCAGAGTAATAATAATGATTACAAACAAATAGAGTGACAAAACTGACATAAACAGTGCTCACAATAAATACAAACATCAACAGTAACAACATCAACAAACACAGTAATCAAAATAAATGCAAACAAAAAGTCACAAAACAGACATACACAGCGATTAGAAAAAAAATTCACATGTACAGTGACAAGAATGAACACAACGAAAAACAGTGAAAAGGAAGTTGTACACAGTCATCTCATAATGTGCAAACACATTCAGTAACAATACATAATAGACACAGCAGACAGAATATAAAGAGACACATAGAGATACAGTGACAACACCATCATACAGAGTAATAGTAATGATTACATACAAACACAGTCACAATACAGACATACACAGTGATCAGAATAAATTTTAACATGTATGGTGACCACACAACCATGCATAGTAACAAGAATAAACACAAATTAATCGGGTGATTACACAGTCATACACAGTGATCACAATAAATAGAAACATCAACATAAAAAAACTGACATAAACAGTGGTCAAAATAAATATTAACAGGTACAGTGATAATAACATGCACAATAATCAAAATGAATACAAACAAACACAGTCACAATACAGACATACACAGTGATCAGAATAAATTTTGATATGTCCAGTGACCACAGAACCATGCATAGTTACAAGAATAAACAAAAATTAATCGAGTGATTACACAGTCATACACAGTGATCACAATATATATATACAAACACATTCAATGACAATACAGAATGGAAACAGTGATCAGAGTATAAACAGACACATAAACTATAATGACAGTGACATCACCAACATGCACAGTTAAAATAATGACTAAAAATAAATAAACAGACAAAACTGACATCCACATTGCTGACAATAGATATAAACACAAACAGTGCCAACGCTAAAATGCACAATGATCAAAATGACTACAAATAGAGTGACAAAACTGACATACACAGTGCTCACAATAAATACAAACACGAACAGTGACAAAACAAACATGCACAGTAATCAAAATAAATAAAAACAAGCACAGTCAAAACACAGACATACACAATGATTAGAAAAAAATCAAATGTACAGTGACAACAGTAACGTGCAACATAATGAGAACGAACACAACGAAAAAATGTAAAAAACATAGCTGCACACAGTCATCACAGTATGTACAAACTCATTCAGTAACAATACAGAATAGGCACAGCAAAGATAATGTAAACAGACACATAGACATACAGTGACAACACCATCACGGAGAGTAATAGTAATGATTACAAACAAATAGAGTGACAAAACTGACATACACAGTGCTCACAATAAATACAAACATCATCAGTAACAACAGCAACAAACACAGTAATCAAATTAAATGCAAACAAAAACAGTCACAAAACAGACATACACAGTGATTAGGAAAAAAATTCACATGTACAGTGAAAACAGTAACATTCACCGTAATAAGAATGAACACAACGAAAAACAGTGAAAACGAAGTTGTACACAGTCATCTCATAATGTACAAACATATTCAGTAACAATACAGAATAGACACAGCAGACAATATAAAGAGACACAGAGATACAGTGACAACACCATCATACAGAGAAATAGTAATGATTACATAGAAACACAGTCACAATACAGACATGCACAGTGATCAGAATAAATTTTAACATGTACAATGACCACACAACCATGCATAGTAACAAGAATAAATTAAAACAAACACAGTAAAAATATAGACAAACACAGTAATTAAAAACAAATTTCACTTGTACAGAGACAACAGTAACATTTGCCGTAATAAGAATGAACACAACGAAAAACAGTGAAAACGAAGTTGTACACAGTCATCTCATAATGTACAAACATATTCAGTAACAATACAGAATAGACACAGCAGACAGAATATAAAGAGACACATAGAGATACAGTGACAACACCATCATGCAGAGTAATAATAATGATTACAAACAAATAGAGTGACAAAACTGACATAAACAGTGCTCACAATAAATACAAACATCAACAGTAACAACACCAACAAACAGTAATCAAAATAAATACAAAGAAACACAGTCACAATACATTCATACACAGTGATCAGAATAAATTTTGACATGTACAGTGACAAAAGTAAGATTCACCATAATAAGACTGAACAAAACGAAAAAGAGTGAAAACGAAGTTGTACACAGTCATCTCATAATGTACAAACATATTCAGTAACAATACAGAATAGACACAGCAGACAGAATATAAAGAGACACATAGAGATACAGTGACAACACCATCATGCAGAGTAATAATAATGATTACAAACAAATAGAGTGACAAAACTGACATAAACAGTGCTCACAATAAATACAAACATCAACAGTAACAACATCAACAAACACAGTAATCAAAATAAATGCAAACAAAAAGTCACAAAACAGACATACACAGCGATTAGAAAAAAAATTCACATGTACAGTGACAAGAATGAACACAACGAAAAACAGTGAAAAGGAAGTTGTACACAGTCATCTCATAATGTGCAAACACATTCAGTAACAATACATAATAGACACAGCAGACAGAATATAAAGAGACACATAGAGATACAGTGACAACACCATCATACAGAGTAATAGTAATGATTACATACAAACACAGTCACAATACAGACATACACAGTGATCAGAATAAATTTTAACATGTATGGTGACCACACAACCATGCATAGTAACAAGAATAAACACAAATTAATCGGGTGATTACACAGTCATACACAGTGATCACAATAAATAGAAACATCAACATAAAAAAACTGACATAAACAGTGGTCAAAATAAATATTAACAGGTACAGTGATAATAACATGCACAATAATCAAAATGAATACAAACAAACACAGTCACAATACAGACATACACAGTGATCAGAATAAATTTTGATATGTCCAGTGACCACAGAACCATGCATAGTTACAAGAATAAACAAAAATTAATCGGGTGATTACACAGTCATACACAGTGATCACAATATATATATATATACAAACACATTCAATGACAATACAGAATGGAAACAGTGATCAGAGTATAAACAGACACATAAACTATAATGACAGTGACATCACCAACATGCACAGTTAAAATAATGACTAAAAATAAATAAACAGACAAAACTGACATCCACATTGCTGACAATAGATATAAACACAAACAGTGCCAACGCTAAAATGCACAATGATCAAAATGACTACAAATAGAGTGACAAAACTGACATACACAGTGCTCACAATAAATACAAACACGAACAGTGACAAAACAAACATGCACAGTAATCAAAATAAATAAAAACAAGCACAGTCAAAACACAGACATACACAATGATTAGAAAAAAATCAAATGTACAGTGACAACAGTAACGTGCAACATAATGAGAACGAACACAACGAAAAAATGTAAAAAACATAGCTGCACACAGTCATCACAGTATGTACAAACTCATTCAGTAACAATACAGAATAGGCACAGCAAAGATAATGTAAACAGACACATAGACATACAGTGACAACACCATCACGGAGAGTAATAGTAATGATTACAAACAAATAGAGTGACAAAACTGACATACACAGTGCTCACAATAAATACAAACATCATCAGTAACAACAGCAACAAACACAGTAATCAAATTAAATGCAAACAAAAACAGTCACAAAACAGACATACACAGTGATTAGGAAAAAAATTCACATGTACAGTGACAACAGTAACATTCACCGTAATAAGAATGAACACAACGAAAAACAGTGAAAACGAAGTTGTACACAGTCATCTCATAATGTACAAACATATTCAGTAACAATACAGAATAGACACAGCAGACAATATAAAGAGACACAGATACAGTGACAACACCATCATACAGAGAAATAGTAATGATTACATAGAAACACAGTCACAATACAGACATGCACAGTGATCAGAATAAATTTTAACATGTACAATGACCACACAACCATGCATAGTAACAAGAATAAATTAAAACAAACACAGTAAAAATATAGACAAACACAGTAATTAAAAACAAATTTCACTTGTACAGAGACAACAGTAACATTTGCCGTAATAAGAATGAACACAACGAAAAACAGTGAAAACGAAGTTGTACACAGTCATCTCATAATGTACAAACACATTCAGTAACAATACAGAATAGACACAGCAAAGAGAATATAAACAGACACATAGACATACAGTGAAAACACCATCACGCAGAGTAATAGTAATGATTACAAACAAATAGAGTGACAAAACTGACATAACAGTGCTCACAATAAATACAAACATCAACAGTAACAACACCAACATACACAGTAATCAAAATAAATACAAAGAAACACAGTCACAATACATTC
This sequence comes from Lingula anatina, assembly GCF_051362555.1. Taxonomy (NCBI): domain Eukaryota; kingdom Metazoa; phylum Brachiopoda; class Lingulata; order Lingulida; family Lingulidae; genus Lingula; species Lingula anatina. The sequence continues at coordinate 30,162,243 of NC_141767.1, forward strand.
ATACACAGTGATCAGAATAAATTTTGACATGTACAGTGACAAAAGTAAGATTCACCATAATAAGACTGAACAAAACGAAAAAGAGTGAAAACGAAGTTGTACACAGTCATCTCATAATGTACAAACATATTCAGTAACAATACAGAATAGACACAGCAGACAGAATATAAAGAGACACATAGAGATACAGTGACAACACCATCATGCAGAGTAATAATAATGATTACAAACAAATAGAGTGACAAAACTGACATAAACAGTGCTCACAATAAATACAAACATCAACAGTAACAACATCAACAAACACAGTAATCAAAATAAATGCAAACAAAAAGTCACAAAACAGACATACACAGCGATTAGAAAAAAAATTCACATGTACAGTGACAAGAATGAACACAACGAAAAACAGTGAAAAGGAAGTTGTACACAGTCATCTCATAATGTGCAAACACATTCAGTAACAATACATAATAGACACAGCAGACAGAATATAAAGAGACACATAGAGATACAGTGACAACACCATCATACAGAGTAATAGTAATGATTACATACAAACACAGTCACAATACAGACATACACAGTGATCAGAATAAATTTTAACATGTATGGTGACCACACAACCATGCATAGTAACAAGAATAAACACAAATTAATCGGGTGATTACACAGTCATACACAGTGATCACAATAAATAGAAACATCAACATAAAAAAACTGACATAAACAGTGGTCAAAATAAATATTAACAGGTACAGTGATAATAACATGCACAATAATCAAAATGAATACAAACAAACACAGTCACAATACAGACATACACAGTGATCAGAATAAATTTTGATATGTCCAGTGACCACAGAACCATGCATAGTTACAAGAATAAACAAAAATTAATCGAGTGATTACACAGTCATACACAGTGATCACAATATATATATACAAACACATTCAATGACAATACAGAATGGAAACAGTGATCAGAGTATAAACAGACACATAAACTATAATGACAGTGACATCACCAACATGCACAGTTAAAATAATGACTAAAAATAAATAAACAGACAAAACTGACATCCACATTGCTGACAATAGATATAAACACAAACAGTGCCAACGCTAAAATGCACAATGATCAAAATGACTACAAATAGAGTGACAAAACTGACATACACAGTGCTCACAATAAATACAAACACGAACAGTGACAAAACAAACATGCACAGTAATCAAAATAAATAAAAACAAGCACAGTCAAAACACAGACATACACAATGATTAGAAAAAAATCAAATGTACAGTGACAACAGTAACGTGCAACATAATGAGAACGAACACAACGAAAAAATGTAAAAAACATAGCTGCACACAGTCATCACAGTATGTACAAACTCATTCAGTAACAATACAGAATAGGCACAGCAAAGATAATGTAAACAGACACATAGACATACAGTGACAACACCATCACGGAGAGTAATAGTAATGATTACAAACAAATAGAGTGACAAAACTGACATACACAGTGCTCACAATAAATACAAACATCATCAGTAACAACAGCAACAAACACAGTAATCAAATTAAATGCAAACAAAAACAGTCACAAAACAGACATACACAGTGATTAGGAAAAAAATTCACATGTACAGTGAAAACAGTAACATTCACCGTAATAAGAATGAACACAACGAAAAACAGTGAAAACGAAGTTGTACACAGTCATCTCATAATGTACAAACATATTCAGTAACAATACAGAATAGACACAGCAGACAATATAAAGAGACACAGAGATACAGTGACAACACCATCATACAGAGAAATAGTAATGATTACATAGAAACACAGTCACAATACAGACATGCACAGTGATCAGAATAAATTTTAACATGTACAATGACCACACAACCATGCATAGTAACAAGAATAAATTAAAACAAACACAGTAAAAATATAGACAAACACAGTAATTAAAAACAAATTTCACTTGTACAGAGACAACAGTAACATTTGCCGTAATAAGAATGAACACAACGAAAAACAGTGAAAACGAAGTTGTACACAGTCATCTCATAATGTACAAACATATTCAGTAACAATACAGAATAGACACAGCAGACAGAATATAAAGAGACACATAGAGATACAGTGACAACACCATCATGCAGAGTAATAATAATGATTACAAACAAATAGAGTGACAAAACTGACATAAACAGTGCTCACAATAAATACAAACATCAACAGTAACAACACCAACAAACAGTAATCAAAATAAATACAAAGAAACACAGTCACAATACATTCATACACAGTGATCAGAATAAATTTTGACATGTACAGTGACAAAAGTAAGATTCACCATAATAAGACTGAACAAAACGAAAAAGAGTGAAAACGAAGTTGTACACAGTCATCTCGTAATGTACAAACATATTCAGTAACAATACAGAATAGACACAGCAGACAGAATATAAAGAGACACATAGTGATACAGTGACAACACCATCATGCAGAGTAATAATAATGATTACAAACAAATAGAGTGACAAAACTGACATAAACAGTGCTCACAATAAATACAAACATCAACAGTAACAACATCAACAAACACAGTAATCAAAATAAATGCAAACAAAAAGTCACAAAACAGACATACACAGCGATTAGAAAAAAAATTCACATGTACAGTGACAAGAATGAACACAACGAAAAACAGTGAAAACGAAGTTGTACACAGTCATCTCATAATGTGCAAACACATTCAGTAACAATACATAATAGACACAGCAGACAGAATATAAAGAGACACATAGAGATACAGTGACAACACCATCATACAGAGTAATAGTAATGATTACATACAAACACAGTCACAATACAGACATACACAGTGATCAGAATAAATTTTAACATGTATAGTGACCACACAACCATGCATAGTAACAAGAATAAACACAAATTAATCGGGTGATTACACAGTCATACACAGTGATCACAATAAATAGAAACATCAACATAAAAAAACTGACATAAACAGTGGTCAAAATAAATATTAACAGGTACAGTGATAATAACATGCACAATAATCAAAATGAATACAAACAAACACAGTCACAATAGACATACACAGTGATCAGAATAAATTTTGATATGTCCAGTGACCACAGAACCATGCATAGTAACAAGAATAAACAAAAATTAATCGGGTGATTACACAGTCATACACAGTGATCACAATATATATACAAACACATTCAATGACAATACAGAATGGAAACAGTGATCAGAGTATAAACAGACACATAAACTATAATGACAGTGACATCACCAACATGCACAGTTAAAATAATGACTAAAAATAAATAAACAGACAAACCTGACATCCACATTGCTGACAATAGATATAAACACAAACAGTGCCAACGCTAAAATGCACAATGATCAAAATGACTACAAATAGAGTGACAAAACTGACATACACAGTGCTCACAATAAATACAAACACGAACAGTGACAAAACAAACATGCACAGTAATCAAAATAAATAAAAACAAGCACAGTCAAAACACAGACATACACAATGATTAGAAAAAAATCAAATGTACAGTGACAACAGTAACGTGCAACATAATGAGAACGAACACAACGAAAAAATGTAAAAAACATAGCTGCACACAGTCATCACAGTATGTACAAACTCATTCAGTAACAATACAGAATAGGCACAGCAAAGATAATGTAAACAGACACATAGACATACAGTGACAACACCATCATGGAGAGTAATAGTAATGATTACAAACAAATAGAGTGACAAAACTGACATACACAGTGCTCACAATAAATACAAACATCAACAGTAACAACATCAACAAACACAGTAATCAAAATAAATACAAAGAAACACAGTCACAATACATTCATACACAGTGATCAAAATAAATTTTGACATGTACAGTGAGAACAGTAACATTCACCGTAATAAGAATGAACACAATGAAAAACAGTGAAAACGAAGTTGTACACAGTCATCTCATAATGTACAAACACATTCAGTAACAATACAAAATAGACACAGCACACAGAATATAAAGAGACACAGAGATACACTGACAACACAATCGTGCAGAGTAATAGTAATGATTACAAACAAATAGAGTGACAAAACTGACATACACAGTGCTCAAAATAAATACAAACACGAACAGTGACAACACAAACATGCACAGTAACCAAAATAAATAAAAACAAACACAGTCACAATACATTCATACACAGTGATCAGAATAAATTTTGACATGTACAGTGACAACAGAAACATTTACCGTAATAAGAATGAACACAACGAAAAAGAGTGAAAACGAAGTTGTACACAGTCATCTCATAATGTACAAACATATTCAGTAACAATACAGAATAGACACAGCAGACAGAATATAAAGAGACACATAGATATCAGTGACAACACCATCATGCAGAGTAATAATAATGATTACAAACAAATAGAGTGACAAAACTGACATAAACAGTGCTCACAATAAATACAAACATCAACAGTAACAACAGCAACAAACACAGTAATAAAAATAAATGCAAACAAAAAGTCACAAAACAGACATACACAGCGATTAGAAAAAAAATTCACATGTACAGTGAGAACAGTAACATTCACCGTAATAAGAATGAACACAACGAAAAACAGTGAAAACGAAGTTGTACACAGTCATCTCATAATGTACAAACATATTCAGTAACAATACAGAATAGACACAGCAGACAATATAAAGAGACACAGAGATACAGTGACAACACCATCATACAGAGAAATAGTAATGATTACATAGAAACACAGTCACAATACAGACATGCACAGTGATCAGAATAAATTTTAACATGTACAATGACCACACAACCATGCATAGTAACAAGAATAAATTAAAACAAACACAGTAAAAATATAGACAAACACAGTAATTAAAAACAAATTTCACTTGTACAGAGACAACAGTAACATTTGCCGTAATAAGAATGAACACAACGAAAAACAGTGAAAACGAAGTTGTACACAGTCATCTCATAATGTACAAACACATTCAGTAACAATACAGAATAGACACAGCAAAGAGAATATAAACAGACACATAGACATACAGTGAAAACACCATCACGCAGAGTAATAGTAATGATTACAAACAAATAGAGTGACAAAACTGACATAAACAGTGCTCACAATAAATACAAACATCAACAGTAACAACACCAACAAACAGTAATCAAAATAAATACAAAGAAACACAGTCACAATACATTCATACACAGTGATCAGAATAAATTTTGACATGTACAGTGACAAAAGTAAGATTCACCATAATAAGACTGAACAAAACGAAAAAGAGTGAAAACGAAGTTGTACACAGTCATCTCATAATGTACAAACATATTCAGTAACAATACAGAATAGACACAGCAGACAGAATATAAAGAGACACATAGAGATACAGTGACAACACCATCATGCAGAGTAATAATAATGATTACAAACAAATAGAGTGACAAAACTGACATAAACAGTGCTCACAATAAATACAAACATCAACAGTAACAACATCAACAAACACAGTAATCAAAATAAATGCAAACAAAAAGTCACAAAACAGACATACACAGCGATTAGAAAAAAAATTCACATGTACAGTGACAAGAATGAACACAACGAAAAACAGTGAAAACGAAGTTGTACACAGTCATCTCATAATGTGCAAACATATTCAGTAACAATACATAATAGACACAGCAGACAGAATATAAAGAGACACATAGATACAGTGACAACACCATCATACAGAGAAATAGTAATGATTACATACAAACACAGTCACAATACAGACATACACAGTGATCAGAATAAATTTTAACATGTATGGTGACCACACAACCATGCATAGTAACAAGAATAAACACAAATTAATCGGGCGATTACACAGTCATACACAGTGATCACAATAAATAGAAACATCAACATAAAAAAACTGACATAAACAGTGGTCAAAATAAATATTAACAGGTACAGTGATAATAACATGCACAATAATCAAAATGAATACAAACAAACACAGTCACAATACAGACATACACAGTGATCAGAATAAATTTTGATATGTCCAGTGACCACAGAACCATGCATAGTAACAAGAATAAACAAAAATTAATCGGGTGATTACACAGTCATACACAGTGATCACAATATATATACAAACACATTCAATGACAATACAGAATGGAAACAGTGATCAGAGTATAAACAGACACATAAACTATAATGACAGTGACATCACCAACATGCACAGTTAAAATAATGACTAAAAATAAATAAACAGACAAAACTGACATCCACATTGCTGACAATAGATATAAACACAAACAGTGCCAACGCTAAAATGCACAATGATCAAAATGACTACAAATAGAGTGACAAAACTGACATACACAGTGCTCACAATAAATACAAACACGAACAGTGACAAAACAAACATGCACAGTAATCAAAATAAATAAAAACAAGCACAGTCAAAACACAGACATACACAATGATTAGAAAAAAATCAAATGTACAGTGACAACAGTAACGTGCAACATAATGAGAACGAACACAACGAAAAAATGTAAAAAACATAGCTGCACACAGTCATCACAGTATGTACAAACTCATTCAGTAACAATACAGAATAGGCACAGCAAAGATAATGTAAACAGACACATAGACATACAGTGACAACACCATCATGGAGAGTAATAGTAATGATTACAAACAAATAGAGTGACAAAACTGACATACACAGTGCTCACAATAAATACAAACATCATCAGTAACAACAGCAACAAACACAGTAATCAAATTAAATGCAAACAAAAACAGTCACAAAACAGACATACACAGTGATTAGGAAAAAAATTCACATGTACAGTGACAACAGTAACATTCACCGTAATAAGAATGAACACAACGAAAAACAGTGAAAACGAAGTTGTACACAGTCATCTCATAATGTACAAACATATTCAGTAACAATACAGAATAGACACAGCAGACAATATAAAGAGACACAGAGATACAGTGACAACACCATCATACAGAGAAATAGTAATGATTACATAGAAACACAGTCACAATACAGACATGCACAGTGATCAGAATAAATTTTAACATGTACAATGACCACACAACCATGCATAGTAACAAGAATAAATTAAAACAAACACAGTAAAAATATAGACAAACACAGTAATTAAAAACAAATTTCACTTGTACAGAGACAACAGTAACATTTGCCGTAATAAGAATGAACACAACGAAAAACAGTGAAAACGAAGTTGTACACAGTCATCTCATAATGTACAAACACATTCAGTAACAATACAGAATAGACACAGCAAAGAGAATATAAACAGACACATAGACATACAGTGAAAACACCATCACGCAGAGTAATAGTAATGATTACAAACAAATAGAGTGACAAAACTGACATAACAGTGCTCACAATAAATACAAACATCAACAGTAACAACACCAACATACACAGTAATCAAAATAAATACAAAGAAACACAGTCACAATACATTCATACACAGTGATCAGAATAAATTTTGACATGTACAGTGACAAAAGTAAGATTCACCATAATAAGACTGAACAAAACGAAAAAGAGTGAAAACGAAGTTGTACACAGTCATCTCATAATGTACAAACATATTCAGTAACAATACAGAATAGACACAGCAGACAGAATATAAAGAGACACATAGAGATACAGTGACAACACCATCATGCAGAGTAATAATAATGATTACAAACAAATAGAGTGACAAAACTGACATAAACAGTGCTCACAATAAATACAAACATCAACAGTAACAACACCAACAAACAGTAATCAAAATAAATACAAAGAAACACAGTCACAATACATTCATACACAGTGATCAGAATAAATTTTGACATGTACAGTGACAAAAGTAAGATTCACCATAATAAGACTGAACAAAACGAAAAAGAGTGAAAACGAAGTTGTACACAGTCATCTCGTAATGTACAAACATATTCAGTAACAATACAGAATAGACACAGCAGACAGAATATAAAGAGACACATAGAGATACAGTGACAACACCATCATGCAGAGTAATAATAATGATTACAAACAAATAGAGTGACAAAACTGACATAAACAGTGCTCACAATAAATACAAACATCAACAGTAACAACATCAACAAACACAGTAATCAAAATAAATGCAAACAAAAAGTCACAAAACAGACATACACAGCGATTAGAAAAAAAATTCACATGTACAGTGACAAGAATGAACACAACGAAAAACAGTGAAAAGGAAGTTGTACACAGTCATCTCATAATGTGCAAACACATTCAGTAACAATACATAATAGACACAGCAGACAGAATATAAAGAGACACATAGAGATACAGTGACAACACCATCATACAGAGTAATAGTAATGATTACATACAAACACAGTCACAATACAGACATACACAGTGATCAGAATAAATTTTAACATGTATGGTGACCACACAACCATGCATAGTAACAAGAATAAACACAAATTAATCGGGTGATTACACAGTCATACACAGTGATCACAATAAATAGAAACATCAACATAAAAAAACTGACATAAACAGTGGTCAAAATAAATATTAACAGGTACAGTGATAATAACATGCACAATAATCAAAATGAATACAAACAAACACAGTCACAATACAGACATACACAGTGATCAGAATAAATTTTGATATGTCCAGTGACCACAGAACCATGCATAGTTACAAGAATAAACAAAAATTAATCGGGTGATTACACAGTCATACACAGTGATCACAATATATATATATATACAAACACATTCAATGACAATACAGAATGGAAACAGTGATCAGAGTATAAACAGACACATAAACTATAATGACAGTGACATCACCAACATGCACAGTTAAAATAATGACTAAAAATAAATAAACAGACAAAACTGACATCCACATTGCTGACAATAGATATAAACACAAACAGTGCCAACGCTAAAATGCACAATGATCAAAATGACTACAAATAGAGTGACAAAACTGACATACACAGTGCTCACAATAAATACAAACACGAACAGTGACAAAACAAACATGCACAGTAATCAAAATAAATAAAAACAAGCACAGTCAAAACACAGACATACACAATGATTAGAAAAAAATCAAATGTACAGTGACAACAGTAACGTGCAACATAATGAGAACGAACACAACGAAAAAATGTAAAAAACATAGCTGCACACAGTCATCACAGTATGTACAAACTCATTCAGTAACAATACAGAATAGGCACAGCAAAGATAATGTAAACAGACACATAGACATACAGTGACAACACCATCATGGAGAGTAATAGTAATGATTACAAACAAATAGAGTGACAAAACTGACATACACAGTGCTCACAATAAATACAAACATCATCAGTAACAACAGCAACAAACACAGTAATCAAATTAAATGCAAACAAAAACAGTCACAAAACAGACATACACAGTGATTAGGAAAAAAATTCACATGTACAGTGACAACAGTAACATTCACCGTAATAAGAATGAACACAACGAAAAACAGTGAAAACGAAGTTGTACACAGTCATCTCATAATGTACAACATATTCAGTAACAATACAGAATAGACACAGCAGAAAATATAAAGAGACACAGAGATACAGTGACAACACCATCATACAGAGAAATAGTAATGATTACATAGAAACACAGTCACAATACAGACATGCACAGTGATCAGAATAAATTTTAACATGTACAATGACCACACAACCATGCATAGTAACAAGAATAAATTAAAACAAACACAGTAAAAATATAGACAAACACAGTAATTAAAAACAAATTTCACTTGTACAGAGACAACAGTAACATTTGCCGTAATAAGAATGAACACAACGAAAAACAGTGAAAACGAAGTTGTACACAGTCATCTCATAATGTACAAACACATTCAGTAACAATACAGAATAGACACAGCAAAGAGAATATAAACAGACACATAGACATACAGTGAAAACACCATCACGCAGAGTAATAGTAATGATTACAAACAAATAGAGTGACAAAACTGACATAACAGTGCTCATAATAAATACAAACATCAACAGTAACAACACCAACATACACAGTAATCAAAATAAATACAAAGAAACACAGTCACAATACATTCATACACAGTGATCAGAATAAATTTTGACATGTACAGTGACAAAAGTAAGATTCACCATAATAAGACTGAACAAAACGAAAAAGAGTGAAAACGAAGTTGTACACAGTCATCTCATAATGTACAAACATATTCAGTAACAATACAGAATAGACACAGCAGACAGAATATAAAGAGACACATAGAGATACAGTGACAACACCATCATGCAGAGTAATAATAATGATTACAAACAAATAGAGTGACAAAACTGACATAAACAGTGCTCACAATAAATACAAACATCAACAGTAACAACATCAACAAACACAGTAATCAAAATAAATGCAAACAAAAAGTCACAAAACAGACATACACAGCGATTAGAAAAAAAATTCACATGTACAGTGACAAGAATGAACACAACGAAAAACAGTGAAAAGGAAGTTGTACACAGTCATCTCATAATGTGCAAACACATTCAGTAACAATACATAATAGACACAGCAGACAGAATATAAAGAGACACATAGAGATACAGTGACAACACCATCATACAGAGTAATAGTAATGATTACATACAAACACAGTCACAATACAGACATACACAGTGATCAGAATAAATTTTAACATGTATGGTGACCACACAACCATGCATAGTAACAAGAATAAACACAAATTAATCGGGTGATTACACAGTCATACACAGTGATCACAATAAATAGAAACATCAACATAAAAAAACTGACATAAACAGTGGTCAAAATAAATATTAACAGGTACAGTGATAATAACATGCACAATAATCAAAATGAATACAAACAAACACAGTCACAATACAGACATACACAGTGATCAGAATAAATTTTGATATGTCCAGTGACCACAGAACCATGCATAGTTACAAGAATAAACAAAAATTAATCGGGTGATTACACAGTCATACACAGTGATCACAATATATATATACAAACACATTCAATGACAATACAGAATGGAAACAGTGATCAGAGTATAAACAGACACATAAACTATAATGACAGTGACATCACCAACATGCACAGTTAAAATAATGACTAAAAATAAATAAACAGACAAAACTGACATCCACATTGCTGACAATAGATATAAACACAAACAGTGCCAACGCTAAAATGCACAATGATCAAAATGACTACAAATAGAGTGACAAAACTGACATACACAGTGCTCACAATAAATACAAACACGAACAGTGACAAAACAAACATGCACAGTAATCAAAATAAATAAAAACAAGCACAGTCAAAACACAGACATACACAATGATTAGAAAAAAATCAAATGTACAGTGACAACAGTAACGTGCAACATAATGAGAACGAACACAACGAAAAAATGTAAAAAACATAGCTGCACACAGTCATCACAGTATGTACAAACTCATTCAGTAACAATACAGAATAGGCACAGCAAAGATAATGTAAACAGACACATAGACATACAGTGACAACACCATCATGGAGAGTAATAGTAATGATTACAAACAAATAGAGTGACAAAACTGACATACACAGTGCTCACAATAAATACAAACATCATCAGTAACAACAGCAACAAACACAGTAATCAAATTAAATGCAAACAAAAACAGTCACAAAACAGACATACACAGTGATTAGGAAAAAAATTCACATGTACAGTGACAACAGTAACATTCACCGTAATAAGAATGAACACAACGAAAAACAGTGAAAACGAAGTTGTACACAGTCATCTCATAATGTACAAACATATTCAGTAACAATACAGAATAGACACAGCAGACAATATAAAGAGACACAGAGATACAGTGACAACACCATCATACAGAGAAATAGTAATGATTACATAGAAACACAGTCACAATACAGACATGCACAGTGATCAGAATAAATTTTAACATGTACAATGACCACACAACCATGCATAGTAACAAGAATAAATTAAAACAAACACAGTAAAAATATAGACAAACACAGTAATTAAAAACAAATTTCACTTGTACAGAGACAACAGTAACATTTGCCGTAATAAGAATGAACACAACGAAAAACAGTGAAAACGAAGTTGTACACAGTCATCTCATAATGTACAAACATATTCAGTAACAATACAGAATAGACACAGCAGACAGAATATAAAGAGACACATAGAGATACAGTGACAACACCATCATGCAGAGTAATAATAATGATTACAAACAAATAGAGTGACAAAACTGACATAAACAGTGCTCACAATAAATACAAACATCAACAGTAACAACACCAACAAACAGTAATCAAAATAAATATAAAGAAACACAGTCACAATACATTCATACACAGTGATCAGAATAAATTTTGACATGTACAGTGACAAAAGTAAGATTCACCATAATAAGACTGAACAAAACGAAAAAGAGTGAAAACGAAGTTGTACACAGTCATCTCGTAATGTACAAACATATTCAGTAACAATACAGAATAGACACAGCAGACAGAATATAAAGAGACACATAGAGATACAGTGACAACACCATCATGCAGAGTAATAATAATGATTACAAACAAATAGAGTGACAAAACTGACATAAACAGTGCTCACAATAAATACAAACATCAACAGTAACAACATCAACAAACACAGTAATCAAAATAAATGCAAACAAAAAGTCACAAAACAGACATACACAGTGATTAGAAAAAAAATTCACATGTACAGTGACAAGAATGAACACAACGAAAAACAGTGAAAACGAAGTTGTACACAGTCATCTCATAATGTGCAAACACATTCAGTAACAATACATAATAGACACAGCAGACAGAATATAAAGAGACACATAGAGATACAGTGACAACACCATCATACAGAGAAATAGTAATGATTACATAGAAACACAGTCACAATACAGACATGCACAGTGATCAGAATAAATTTTAACATGTACAATGACCACACAACCATGCATAGTAACAAGAATAAATTAAAACAAACACAGTAAAAATATAGACAAACACAGTAATTAAAAACAAATTTCACTTGTACAGAGACAACAGTAACATTTGCCGTAATAAGAATGAACACAACGAAAAACAGTGAAAACGAAGTTGTACACAGTCATCTCATAATGTACAAACACATTCAGTAACAATACAGAATAGACACAGCAAAGAGAATATAAACAGACACATAGACATACAGTGAAAACACCATCACGCAGAGTAATAGTAATGATTACAAACAAATAGAGTGACAAAACTGACATAAACAGTGCTCACAATAAATACAAACATCAACAGTAACAACATCAACAAACACAGTAATCAAAATAAATACAAAGAAACACAGTCACAATACATTCATACACAGTGATCAGAATAAATTTTGACATGTACAGTGACAAAAGTAAGATTCACCATAATAAGACTGAACAAAACGAAAAAGAGTGAAAACGAAGTTGTACAAACATATTCAGTAACAATACAGAATAGACACAGCAGACAGAATATAAAGAGACACATAGAGATACAGTGACAACACCATCATGCAGAGTAATAATAATGATTACAAACAAATAGAGTGACAAAACTGACATAAACAGTGCTCACAATAAATACAAACATCAACAGTAACAACATCAACAAACACAGTAATCAAAATAAATGCAAACAAAAAGTCACAAAACAGACATACACAGCGATTAGAAAAAAAATTCACATGTACAGTAACAAGAATGAACACAACGAAAAACAGTGAAAAGGAAGTTGTACACAGTCATCTCATAATGTGCAAACACATTCAGTAACAATACATAATAGACACAGCAGACAGAATATAAAGAGACACATAGAGATACAGTGACAACACCATCATACAGAGTAATAGTAATGATTACATACAAACACAGTCACAATACAGACATACACAGTGATCAGAATAAATTTTAACATGTATAGTGACCACACAACCATGCATAGTAACAAGAATAAACACAAATTAATCGGGTGATTACACAGTCATACACAGTGATCACAATAAATAGAAACATCAACATAAAAAAACTGACATAAACAGTGGTCAAAATAAATATTAACAGGTACAGTGATAATAACATGCACAATAATCAAAATGAATACAAACAAACACAGTCACAATACAGACATACACAGTGATCAGAATAAATTTTGATATGTCCAGTGACCACAGAACCATGCATAGTTACAAGAATAAACAAAAATTAATCGGGTGATTACACAGTCATACACAGTGATCACAATATATATACAAACACATTCAATGACAATACAGAATGGAAACAGTGATCAGAGTATAAACAGACACATAAACTATAATGACAGTGACATCACCAACATGCACAGTTAAAATAATGACTAAAAATAAATAAACAGACAAAACTGACATCCACATTGCTGACAATAGATATAAACACAAACAGTGCCAACGCTAAAATGCACAATGATCAAAATGACTACAAATAGAGTGACAAAACTGACATACACAGTGCTCACAATAAATACAAACACGAACAGTGACAAAACAAACATGCACAGTAATCAAAATAAATAAAAACAAGCACAGTCAAAACACAGACATACACAATGATTAGAAAAAAATCAAATGTACAGTGACAACAGTAACGTGCAACATAATGAGAACGAACACAACGAAAAAATGTAAAAAACATAGCTGCACACAGTCATCACAGTATGTACAAACTCATTCAGTAACAATACAGAATAGGCACAGCAAAGATAATGTAAACAGACACATAGACATACAGTGACAACACCATCATGGAGAGTAATAGTAATGATTACAAACAAATAGAGTGACAAAACTGACATACACAGTGCTCACAATAAATACAAACATCATCAGTAACAACAGCAACAAACACAGTAATCAAATTAAATGCAAACAAAAACAGTCACAAAACAGACATACACAGTGATTAGAAAAAAAATTCACATGTACAGTGACAACAGTAACATTCACCGTAATAAGAATGAACACAACGAAAAAGAGTGAAAACGAAGTTGTACACAGTCATCTCATAATGTACAAACATATTCAGTAACAATACAGAATAGACACAGCAGACAATATAAAGAGACACAGAGATACAGTGACAACACCATCATACAGAGAAATAGTAATGATTACATAGAAACACAGTCACAATACAGACATGCACAGTGATCAGAATAAATTTTAACATGTACAATGACCACACAACCATGCATAGTAACAAGAATAAATTAAAACAAACACAGTAAAAATATAGACAAACACAGTAATTAAAAACAAATTTCACTTGTACAGAGACAACAGTAACATTTGCCGTAATAAGAATGAACACAACGAAAAACAGTGAAAACGAAGTTGTACACAGTCATCTCATAATGTACAAACACATTCAGTAACAATACAGAATAGACACAGCAAAGAGAATATAAACAGACACATAGACATACAGTGAAAACACCATCACGCAGAGTAATAGTAATGATTACAAACAAATAGAGTGACAAAACTGACATAAAC
The DNA here is from genome assembly GCF_051362555.1 of Lingula anatina. Taxonomy (NCBI): domain Eukaryota; kingdom Metazoa; phylum Brachiopoda; class Lingulata; order Lingulida; family Lingulidae; genus Lingula; species Lingula anatina. The sequence goes on from NC_141767.1 coordinate 30,178,094, forward strand.
AGTGCTCACAATAAATACAAACATCAACAGTAACAACATCAACAAACACAGTAATCAAAATAAATACAAAGAAACACAGTCACAATACATTCATACACAGTGATCAGAATAAATTTTGACATGTACAGTGACAAAAGTAAGATTCACCATAATAAGACTGAACAAAACGAAAAAGAGTGAAAACGAAGTTGTACAAACATATTCAGTAACAATACAGAATAGACACAGCAGACAGAATATAAAGAGACACATAGAGATACAGTGACAACACCATCATGCAGAGTAATAATAATGATTACAAACAAATAGAGTGACAAAACTGACATAAACAGTGCTCACAATAAATACAAACATCAACAGTAACAACATCAACAAACACAGTAATCAAAATAAATGCAAACAAAAAGTCACAAAACAGACATACACAGCGATTAGAAAAAAAATTCACATGTACAGTGACAAGAATGAACACAACGAAAAACAGTGAAAAGGAAGTTGTACACAGTCATCTCATAATGTGCAAACACATTCAGTAACAATACATAATAGACACAGCAGACAGAATATAAAGAGACACATAGAGATACAGTGACAACACCATCATACAGAGTAATAGTAATGATTACATACAAACACAGTCACAATACAGACATACACAGTGATCAGAATAAATTTTAACATGTTTGGTGACCACACAACCATGCATAGTAACAAGAATAAACACAAATTAATCGGGTGATTACACAGTCATACACAGTGATCACAATAAATAGAAACATCAACATAAAAAAACTGACATAAACAGTGGTCAAAATAAATATTAACAGGTACAGTGATAATAACATGCACAATAATCAAAATGAATACAAACAAACACAGTCACAATACAGACATACACAGTGATCAGAATAAATTTTGATATGTCCAGTGACCACAGAACCATGCATAGTTACAAGAATAAACAAAAATTAATCGGGTGATTACACAGTCATACACAGTGATCACAATATATATATACAAACACATTCAATGACAATACAGAATGGAAACAGTGATCAGAGTATAAACAGACACATAAACTATAATGACAGTGACATCACCAACATGCACAGTTAAAATAATGACTAAAAATAAATAAACAGACAAAACTGACATCCACATTGCTGACAATAGATATAAACACAAACAGTGCCAACGCTAAAATGCACAATGATCAAAATGACTACAAATAGAGTGACAAAACTGACATACACAGTGCTCACAATAAATACAAACACGAACAGTGACAAAACAAACATGCACAGTAATCAAAATAAATAAAAACAAGCACAGTCAAAACACAGACATACACAATGATTAGAAAAAAATCAAATGTACAGTGACAACAGTAACGTGCAACATAATGAGAACGAACACAACGAAAAAATGTAAAAAACATAGCTGCACACAGTCATCACAGTATGTACAAACTCATTCAGTAACAATACAGAATAGGCACAGCAAAGATAATGTAAACAGACACATAGACATACAGTGACAACACCATCATGGAGAGTAATAGTAATGATTACAAACAAATAGAGTGACAAAACTGACATACACAGTGCTCACAATAAATACAAACATCATCAGTAACAACAGCAACAAACACAGTAATCAAATTAAATGCAAACAAAAACAGTCACAAAACAGACATACACAGTGATTAGAAAAAAAATTCACATGTACAGTGACAACAGTAACATTCACCGTAATAAGAATGAACACAACGAAAAAGAGTGAAAACGAAGTTGTACACAGTCATCTCATAATGTACAAACATATTCAGTAACAATACAGAATAGACACAGCAGACAATATAAAGAGACACAGAGATACAGTGACAACACCATCATACAGAGAAATAGTAATGATTACATAGAAACACAGTCACAATACAGACATGCACAGTGATCAGAATAAATTTTAACATGTACAATGACCACACAACCATGCATAGTAACAAGAATAAATTAAAACAAACACAGTAAAAATATAGACAAACACAGTAATTAAAAACAAATTTCACTTGTACAGAGACAACAGTAACATTTGCCGTAATAAGAATGAACACAACGAAAAACAGTGAAAACGAAGTTGTACACAGTCATCTCATAATGTACAAACACATTCAGTAACAATACAGAATAGACACAGCAAAGAGAATATAAACAGACACATAGACATACAGTGAAAACACCATCACGCAGAGTAATAGTAATGATTACAAACAAATAGAGTGACAAAACTGACATAAACAGTGCTCACAATAAATACAAACATCAACAGTAACAACATCAACAAACACAGTAATCAAAATAAATACAAAGAAACACAGTCACAATACATTCATACACAGTGATCAGAATAAATTTTGACATGTACAGTGACAAAAGTAAGATTCACCATAATAAGACTGAACAAAACGAAAAAGAGTGAAAACGAAGTTGTACAAACATATTCAGTAACAATACAGAATAGACACAGCAGACAGAATATAAAGAGACACATAGAGATACAGTGACAACACCATCATGCAGAGTAATAATAATGATTACAAACAAATAGAGTGACAAAACTGACATAAACAGTGCTCACAATAAATACAAACATCAACAGTAACAACATCAACAAACACAGTAATCAAAATAAATGCAAACAAAAAGTCACAAAACAGACATACACAGCGATTAGAAAAAAAATTCACATGTACAGTAACAAGAATGAACACAACGAAAAACAGTGAAAAGGAAGTTGTACACAGTCATCTCATAATGTGCAAACACATTCAGTAACAATACATAATAGACACAGCAGACAGAATATAAAGAGACACATAGAGATACAGTGACAACACCATCATACAGAGTAATAGTAATGATTACATACAAACACAGTCACAATACAGACATACACAGTGATCAGAATAAATTTTAACATGTATAGTGACCACACAACCATGCATAGTAACAAGAATAAACACAAATTAATCGGGTGATTACACAGTCATACACAGTGATCACAATAAATAGAAACATCAACATAAAAAAACTGACATAAACAGTGGTCAAAATAAATATTAACAGGTACAGTGATAATAACATGCACAATAATCAAAATGAATACAAACAAACACAGTCACAATACAGACATACACAGTGATCAGAATAAATTTTGATATGTCCAGTGACCACAGAACCATGCATAGTTACAAGAATAAACAAAAATTAATCGGGTGATTACACAGTCATACACAGTGATCACAATATATATACAAACACATTCAATGACAATACAGAATGGAAACAGTGATCAGAGTATAAACAGACACATAAACTATAATGACAGTGACATCACCAACATGCACAGTTAAAATAATGACTAAAAATAAATAAACAGACAAAACTGACATCCACATTGCTGACAATAGATATAAACACAAACAGTGCCAACGCTAAAATGCACAATGATCAAAATGACTACAAATAGAGTGACAAAACTGACATACACAGTGCTCACAATAAATACAAACACGAACAGTGACAAAACAAACATGCACAGTAATCAAAATAAATAAAAACAAGCACAGTCAAAACACAGACATACACAATGATTAGAAAAAAATCAAATGTACAGTGACAACAGTAACGTGCAACATAATGAGAACGAACACAACGAAAAAATGTAAAAAACATAGCTGCACACAGTCATCACAGTATGTACAAACTCATTCAGTAACAATACAGAATAGGCACAGCAAAGATAATGTAAACAGACACATAGACATACAGTGACAACACCATCATGGAGAGTAATAGTAATGATTACAAACAAATAGAGTGACAAAACTGACATACACAGTGCTCACAATAAATACAAACATCATCAGTAACAACAGCAACAAACAAAGTAATCAAATTAAATGCAAACAAAAACAGTCACAAAACAGACATACACAGTGATTAGAAAAAAAATTCACATGTACAGTGACAACAGTAACATTCACCGTAATAAGAATGAACACAACGAAAAAGAGTGAAAACGAAGTTGTACACAGTCATCTCATAATGTACAAACATATTCAGTAACAATACAGAATAGACACAGCAGACAATATAAAGAGACACAGAGATACAGTGACAACACCATCATACAGAGAAATAGTAATGATTACATAGAAACACAGTCACAATACAGACATGCACAGTGATCAGAATAAATTTTAACATGTACAATGACCACACAACCATGCATAGTAACAAGAATAAATTAAAACAAACACAGTAAAAATATAGACAAACACAGTAATTAAAAACAAATTTCACTTGTACAGAGACAACAGTAACATTTGCCGTAATAAGAATGAACACAACGAAAAACAGTGAAAACGAAGTTGTACACAGTCATCTCATAATGTACAAACACATTCAGTAACAATACAGGCTAGACACAGCAAAGAGAATATAAACAGACACATAGACATACAGTGAAAACACCATCACGCAGAGTAATAGTAATGATTACAAACAAATAGAGTGACAAAACTGACATAAACAGTGCTCACAATAAATACAAACATCAACAGTAACAACATCAACAAACACAGTAATCAAAATAAATACAAAGAAACACAGTCACAATACATTCATACACAGTGATCAGAATAAATTTTGACATGTACAGTGACAAAAGTATGATTCACCATAATAAGACTGAACAAAACGAAAAAGAGTGAAAACGAAGTTGTACACAGTCATCTCATAATGTACAAACATATTCAGTAACAATACAGAATAGACACAGCAGACAGAATATAAAGAGACACATAGAGATACAGTGACAACACCATCATGCAGAGTAATAATAATGATTACAAACAAATAGAGTGACAAAACTGACATAAACAGTGCTCACAATAAATACAAACATCAACAGTAACAACAGCAACAAACACAGTAATAAAAATAAATGCAAACAAAAAGTCACAAAACAGACATACACAGCGATTAGAAAAAAAATTCACATGTACAGTGAGAACAGTAACATTCACCGTAATAAGAATGAACACAACGAAAAACAGTGAAAACGAAGTTGTACACAGTCATCTCATAATGTACAAACACATTCAGTAACAATACAAAATAGACACAGCACACAGAATATAAAGAGACACAGAGATACACTGACAACACAATCGTGCGGAGTAATAGTAATGATTACAAACAAATAGAGTGACAAAACTGACATACACAGTGCTCAAAATAAATACAAACACGAACAGTGACAACACAAACATGCACAGTAACCAAAATAAATAAAAACAAACACAGTAAAAATACAGACAAACACAGTAATTAGAAACAAATTTCACATGTACAGTGACAACAGAAACATTGACCGTAATAAGAATGAACACAACGAAAAAGAGTGAAAACGAAGTTGCACACAGTCATCTCATAATGTACAAACACATTCAGTAACGATAAAGAATAGACACAGTAGACAATATAAAGAGACACAGAGATACAGTGACAACACCATCATACAGAGAAATAGTAATGATTACATAGAAACAGTCACAATACAGACATGCATAGTGATCAGAATAAATTTTAACATGTACAGTGACCACTCAACCATGCATAGTAACAAGAATAAATTAAAACAAACAGTAAAAATATAGACAAACACAGAAATTAAAAACAAATTTCACTTGTACAGAGACAACAGTAACATTTGCCGTAATAAGAATGAACACAACGAAAAACAGTGAAAACGAAGTTGTACACAGTCATCTCATAATGTACAAACACATTCAGTAACAATACAGAATAGACACAGCAAAGAGAATATAAACAGACACATAGACATACAGTGAAAACACCATCACGCAGAGTAATAGTAATGATTACAAACAAATAGAGTGACAAAACTGACATAAACAGTGCTCACAATAAATACAAACATCAACAGTAACAACATCAACAAACACAGTAATCAAAATAAATACAAAGAAACACAGTCACAATACATTCATACACAGTGATCAGAATAAATTTTGACATGTACAGTGACAAAAGTATGATTCACCATAATAAGACTGAACAAAACGAAAAAGAGTGAAAACGAAGTTGTACACAGTCATCTCATAATGTACAAACATATTCAGTAACAATACAGAATAGACACAGCAGACAGAATATAAAGAGACACATAGAGATACAGTGACAACACCATCATGCAGAGTAATAATAATGATTACAAACAAATAGAGTGACAAAACTGACATAAACAGTGCTCACAATAAATACAAACATCAACAGTAACAACAGCAACAAACACAGTAATAAAAATAAATGCAAACAAAGTCACAAAACAGACATACACAGCGATTAGAAAAAAAATTCACATGTACAGTGAGAACAGTAATATTCACCGTAATAAGAATGAACACAACGAAAAACAGTGAAAACGAAGTTGTACACAGTCATCTCATAATGTACAAACACATTCAGTAACAATACAGAATAGACACAGCACACAGAATATAAAGAGACACAGAGATACACTGACAACACAATCGTGCAGAGTAATAGTAATGATTACAAACAAATAGAGTGACAAAACTGACATACACAGTGCTCAAAATAAATACAAACACGAACAGTGACAACACAAACATGCACAGTAACCAAAATAAATAAAAACAAACACAGTAAAAATACAGACGAACACAGTAATTAGAAACAAATTTCACATGTACAGTGACAACAGAAACATTTACCGTAATAAGAATGAACACAACGAAAAAGAGTGAAAACGAAGTTGTACACAGTCATCTCATAATGTACAAACACATTCAGTAACGATAAAGAATAGACACAGTAGACAATATAAAGAGACACAGAGATACAGTGACAACACCATCATACAGAGAAATAGTAATGATTACATAGAAACAGTCACAATACAGACATGCATAGTGATCAGAATAAATTTTAACATGTACAGTGACCACTCAACCATGCATAGTAACAAGAATAAATTAAAACAAACACAGTAAAAATATAGACAAACACAGTAATTAGAAACAAATTTCACTTGTACAGTGACAACAGTAACATTTGCCGTAATAAGAATGAACACAACGAAAAACAGTGAAAACGAAGTCGTACAAAGTCATCTCATAATGTACAAACATATTCAGTAACAATACAGAATAGACACAGCACACAGAATATAAAGAGACACAGAGATACACTGACAACACAATCATGCAGAGTAATAGTAATGATTACAAACAAATAGAGTGACAAAACTGACATACACAGTGCTCACAATAAATACAAACATGAACAGTAACAACACCAACAAACACAGTAATCAAAATAAATACAAACAAACACAGTCACAAAACAGAAACACAGTGATTAGAAAAAAATTTCACATGTACAGTGACAACAATGACATTTACCATAATGAGAATGAACACAAGGAAAAAGAGTAAAAAAATTTCAAACATAAAGGGACAACAGTAACATTCACCTTAATGACAATGAACTTAAGGTAAAAGAGTGAAAACGAAGTCGTAAACAGTCATCTCGATATGAACAAACATATTCAGTAATACTACAGAATAGAAACAGCAAACAGCATATATACAGACACACAGACATATATTGACAACACCATCATGCAGAGTAATGGTAATGATTACAAACAGAGTTAAAAAACTGACATACACAGTGCTCACAATAAATACAAACACGAACAGTGACAACACAACATGCACAGTAACCAAAATAATAAAAACAAACACAGTAAAAATACAGACAAAAACAGTAATTAGAAACAAATTTCACTTGTACAGTGACAACAGTAACATTTACTGTAATAAGAATGAACACAACGAAAAAGAGTGAAAACGAAGTTGTACACAGTTATCTCATAATGTGCAAACACATTCAGTAACAATACAGAATAGACACAGCAGACAGAATATAAAGAGACACATAGAGATACAGTGACAACACCATCGTACAGAGTAATAGTAATGATTACATACAAACACAGTCACAATACAGACATACACAGTGATCAGAATAAATTTTAACATGTATAGTGACCACACAACCATGCATAGTAACAAGAATAAACACAAATTAATCGGGTGATTACACAGTCATACACAGTGATCACAATAAATAGAAACATCAACATAAAAAAAACTGACATAAACAGTGGTCAAAATAAATATTAACAGGTACAGTGATAATAACATGCACAATAATCAAAATGAATACAAACAAACACAGTCACAATACAGACATACACAGTGATCAGAATAAATTTTAATATGTCCAGTGACCACAGAACCATGCATAGTAACAAGAATAAACACAAATTAATCGGGTGATTACACAGTCATACACAGTGATCACAATATATATACAAACACATTCAATGACAATACCGAATGGAAACAGTGATCAGAGTATAAACAGACACATAAACTATAATGACAGTGACATCACCAACATGCACAGTTAAAATAATGACTAAAAATAAATAAACAGACAAAACTGACATCCACATTGCTGACAATAGATATAAACACAAACAGTGCCAATGCTAAAATGCACAATGATCAAAATGACTACAAATAGAGTGACAAAACTGACATACACATTGCTCACAATAAATACAAACACGAACAGTGACAAAACAAACATACACAGTAATCAAAATAAATAAAAACAAGCACAGTCAAAAGACAGACATACACAATGATTAGAAAAAAAATCAAATGTACAGTGACAACAGTAACGTGCAACATAATGAGAACGAACACAACGAAAAAAAGTAAAAAACATAGCTGCACACAGTCATCACAGTATGTACAAACTCATTCAGTAACAATACAGAATAGACACAGCAAAGATAATGTAAACAGACACATAGACATACAGTGACAACACCATCATGGAGAGTGATAGTAATGATTACAAACAAATAGAGTGACAAAACTGACATACACAGTACTCACAATAAATACAAACATCATCAGTAACAACAGCAACAAACACAGTAATCAAATTAAATGCAAACAAAAACAGTCACAAAACAGACATACACAGTGATTAGAAAAAAAATTCACATGTACAGTGACAACAGTAACATTCACCGTAATAAGAATGAACACAACGAAAAACAGTGAAAACGAAGTTGTACACAGTCATCTCATAATGTACAAACATATTCAGTAACAATACAGAATAGACACAGCAGACAATATAAAGAGACACAGAGATACAGTGACAACACCATCATACAGAGAAATAGTAATGATTACATAGAAACACAGTCACAATACAGACATGCACAGTGATCAGAATAAATTTTAACATGTACAGTGACCACACAACCATGCATAGTAACAAGAATAAATAAAAACAAACACAGTAAAAATACAGACAAAAACAGTAATGAGAAACAAATTTCACTTGTACAGTGACAACAGTAACATTTACTGTAATAAGAATGAACACAACGAAAAAGAGTGAAAACGAAGCTGTACACAGTTATCTCATAATGTGCAAACACATTCAGTAACAATACAGAATAGACACAGCAGACAGAATATAAAGAGACACATAGAGATACAGTGACAACACCATCATACAGAGTAATAGTAATGATTACATACAAACACAGTCACAATACAGACATACACAGTGATCAGAATAAATTTTAACATGTATAGTGACCACACAACCATGCATAGTAACAAGAATAAACACAAATTAATCGGGTGATTACACAGTCATACACAGTGATCACAATAAATAGAAACATCAACATAAAAAAACTGACATAAACAGTGGTCAAAATAAATATTAACAGGTACAGTGATAATAACATGCACAATAATCAAAATGAATACAAACAAACACAGTCACAATACAGACATACACAGTGATCAGAATAAATTTTAATATGTCCAGTGACCACAGAACCATGCATAGTAACAAGAATAAACACAAATTAATCGGATGATTACACAGTCATACACAGTGATCACAATATATATACAAACACATTCAATGACAATACAGAATGGAAACAGTGATCAGAGTATAAACAGACACATAAACTATAATGACAGTGACATCACCAACATGCACAGTTAAAATAATGACTAAAAATAAATAAACAGACAAAACTGACATCCACATTGCTGACAATAGATATAAACACAAACAGTGCCAACGCTAAAATGCACAATGATCAAAATGACTACAAATAGAGTGACAAAACTGACATACACAGTGCTCACAATAAATACAAACACGAACAGTGACAAAACAAACATGCACAGTAATCAAAATAAATAAAAACAAGCACAGTCAAAACACAGACATACACAATGATTAGAAAAAAAATTAAATATACAATGACAACAGTAACGTGCAACATAATGAGAACAAACACAACGAAAAAATGTAAAAAACATAGCTGCACACAGTCATCACAGTATGTACAAACTCATTCAGTAACAATACAGAATAGATACAGCAAACAGCATATAAACAGACACATAGACATACAGTGACAACACCATCATGGAGAGTAATAGTAATGATTACAAACAAATAGAGTGACAAAACTGACATACACAGTGCTCACAATAAATACAAACATGAACAGTAACAACACCAACAAACACAGTAATCAAAATAAATACAAACAAACACAGTCACAAAACAGGAACACAGTGATTAGAAAAAAATTTCACAAGTACAGTGAAAACAATGACATTCACCATAATGAGAATGAACACAAGGAAAAAGAGTAAAAAAATTTCAAACGTACAGGGACAACAGTAACATTCACCTTAATGACAAGAACACAAGGTAAAAGAGTGAAAACGAAATCATAAACAGTCATCTCGATATGAACAAACACATTCAGTAACAATACAGAATAGAAACAGCAAACAGCATATAAACAGACACATAGACATATATTGACAACATCATCATGCAGAGTAATGATAATGATTACAAACAAATAAAGTTAAAAAACTGACATACACAGTGCTCACAATAAATACAAACACGAACAGTGACAACACAAACATGCACAGTAACCAAAATAATAAAAACAAACACAGTAAAAATACAGACAAAAACAGTAATTAGAAACAAATTTCACTTGTACAGTGACAACAGTAACATTTACCGTAATGAGAATGAACTCAACGAAAAACAGTAAAAAACAAAGTTGTACACAGTCATCTCATAATGTACAAACACATTCAGTAACAATACAGAATAGACACAGCACACAGAATATAAACAGACACATAAACATAGTGACAACACCATCATGCACAATAATAGTAATGATTACAAACAAATAGAGTGACAAAACTGACATACACAGTGCTCACAATAAATACAAACATCAACAGTTACAACACCAACAAACACAGTAATCAAAAAAAAAAAAAAAATACAAACACAGTCACAAAACAGAAACACAGTGATTAGAAAAAAATTTCACATGTACAGTGACAACAATGACATTTACCATAATAAGAATGAACACAAGGAAAAAGAGTAAAAAAATTTCAAATGTACAGGGACTACAGTAACATTCACCTTAATGACAATGAACTTAAGGTAAAAGAGTGAAAACGAAGTCGTAAACAGTCATCTCGATATGAACAAACACATTCAGTAATACTACAGAATAGAAACAGCAAACAGCATATAAACAGACACATAGACATATATTGACAACACCATCATGCAGAGTAATGGTAATGATTACAAACAAATAGAGTTAAAAAACTGACATACACAGTGCTCACAATAAATACAAACACGAACAGTGACAACACAACATGCACAGTAACCAAAATAATAAAAACAAACACAGTAAAAATACAGACAAAAACAGTAATTAGAAACAAATTTCACTTGTACAGTGACAACAGTAACATTTACTGTAATAAGAATGAACACAACGAAAAAGAGTGAAAACGAAGTTGTACACAGTTATCTCATAATGTGGAAACAAATTCAGTAACAATACAGAATAGACAGCAGACAGAATATAAAGAGACACATAGAGATACAGTGACAACACCATCATACAGAGTAATAGTAATGATTACATACAAACACAGTCACAATACAGACATACACAGTGATCAGAATAAATTTTAACATGTATAGTGACCACACAACCATGCATAGTAACAAGAATAAACACAAATTAATCGGGTGATTACACAGTCATAGACAGTGATCACAATAAATAGAAACATCAACATAAAAAAACTGACATAAACAGTGGTCAAAATAAATATTAACAGGTACAGTGATAATAACATGCACAATAATCAAAATGAATACAAACAAACACAGTCACAATAGACATACACAGTGATCAGAATAAATTTTGATATGTCCAGTGACCACAGAACCATGCATAGTAACAAGAATAAACAAAAATTAATCGGGTGATTACACAGTCATACACAGTGATCACAATATATATACAAACACATTCAATGACAATACAGAATGGAAACAGTGATCAGAGTATAAACAGACACATAAACTATAATGACAGTGACATCACCAACATGCACAGTTAAAATAATGACTAAAAATAAATAAACAGACAAACCTGACATCCACATTGCTGACAATAGATATAAACACAAACAGTGCCAACGCTAAAATGCACAATGATCAAAATGACTACAAATAGAGTGACAAAACTGACATACACATTGCTCACAATAAATACAAACACGAACAGTGACAAAACAAACATGCACAGTAATCAAAATAAATAAAAACAAGCACAGTCAAAACACAGACATACACAATAATTAGAAAAAAAATTAAATGTACAATGACAACAGTAACGTGCAACATAATGAGAACAAACACAACGAAAAAATGTAAAAAACATAGCTGCACACAGTCATCACAGTATGTACAAACACATTCAGTAACAATACAGAATAGACACAGCAAACAGCATATAAACAGACACATAGACATACAGTGACAACACCATCATGGAGAGTAATAGTAATGATTACAAACAAATAGAGTAACAAAACTGACATACACAGTGCTCACAATAAATACAAACATGAAGAGTAACAACACTAACAAACACAGTAATCAAAATAAATACAAACAAACACAGTCACAAAACAGGAACACAGTGATTAGAAAAAAATTTCACAAGTACAGTGAAAACAATGACATTCACCATAATGAGAATGAACACAAGGAAAAAGAGTAAAAAAATTTCAAACATAAAGGGACAACAGTAACATTCACCTTAATGACAATGAACACAAGGTAAAAGAGTGAAAACGAAGTCGTAAACAGTCATCTCGATATGAACAAACACATTCAGTAACAATACAGAATAGAAACAGCAAACAGCATATAAACAGACACATAGACATACAGTGACAACACCATCACCATCAGTAATAGTAATGATTACAAACAAATAGAGTGACAAAACTGACATACACAGTGCTCACAATAAATACAAACATCAACAGTAACAACACCAACAAACACAGTAATCAAAATAAATACAAACAAACACAGTCACAAAACAGAAACACAGTGATTAGAAAAAAATTTCACAAGTACAGTGAAAACAATGACATTCACCATAATGAGAATGAACACAAGGAAAAAGAGTAAAAAAATTTCAAACATAAAGGGACAACAGTAACATTCACCTTAATGACAATGAACACAAGGTAAAAGAGTGAAAACGAAGTCGTAAACAGTCATTTCGATATGAACAAACACATTCAGTAACAATACAGAATAGAAACAGCACACAGCATATAAACAGACACATAGACATACAGTGAAAACACCATCATGCAGAGTAATAGTAATGATTACAAACAAATACAGTAACAAAAGTGACATACACAGTGCTCACAATAAATACAAACATCAACAGTAACAACACCAACAAACACATTAATCATAATATATAAAAATAAACACAGTCAAAATACAGATAAACACAGTGATTAGAAAAAATTTGACGTGTACAGTGACAACAGTAATGTTAACCATAATGGGAATGAACACAACGAAAAACAGTGAAAACGAAGTTGTACACAGTCATCTCATAATGTACAAACACATTCAGTAACAATACAGAATAGACAAAGCAAACAGCATATAAAAAGACACATAGACATATAGTGACAACACCATCACGCAGAGTAATGGTAATGATTACAAACAAATAGAGTAAAAAAAACTGACATACACTGTGCTCACAATAAATAGAAACATCAACATAAAAAAACTGACATAAACAGTGGTCAAAATAAATATTAACATGTACAGTGACAATAATAACATGCACAATAATCAAAATTAATACAAACAAACAGTCACAATACAGACATACACAGTGATCAGAATAAATTTTAACATGTACAGTGACCACACAACCATGCATAGTAACAAGAATAAACACAAATTAATCGGGTGATTACACAGTGATCACAATATATATACAAACACATTCAATGACAATACAGAACGGAAACAGTGATCAGAGTATAAACAGACACATAAACTATAATGACAGTGACAACACCAACATGCACAGTTAAAATAAAGACTAAAAATAAATAAACAGACAAAACTGACATCCACATTGCTGACAATAGATATAAACACAAACAGTGCCAACGCTAAAATGCACAATGATCAAAATGACTACAAACAAATAGAGTGACAAAACTAACATACACAGTGCTCACAATAAATACAAACACGAACAGTGACAACACAAACATTCAAAGTAATCAAAATGAATAAAAACACAGATAAAAAAAAACAGATATTTGACAAACACAGATAAATAGTGTTCGGAATTTTGCCGGTAGCGGCTGCTTTTATTGAAAGGTCCCTCTATTAAAGAATGGTGTTAGATATTATATAGCATTAAATAATGATAATTAGTTAAAATTACGTAAACAAATAGAGTGACAAAACTGACATACACAGTGCTCACAATAAATACAAACATCAACAGTAACAACACCAACAAACACAGTAATCAAAATAAATACAAACAAACACAGTCACAAAACAGAAACACAGTGATTAGAAAAAAATTTCACAAATACAGTGAAAACAATGACATTCACCATAATGAAAATGAACACAAGGAAAAAGAGTAAAAAAATTTCAAACGTACAGGGACGACAGTAACATTCACCTTAATGACAAGAACACAAGGTAAAAGAATGAAAACGAAATCGTAAACAGTCATCTCGATATGAACAAACACATTCAGTAACAATACAGAATAGAAACAGCAAACAGCATATAAACAGACACATAGACATATATTGACAACACCATCATGCAGAGTAATGGTAATGATTACAAACAAATAGAGTTAAAAAACTGACATACACAGTGCTCACAATAAATACAAACATCAACAGTGACAACACAAACATGAAGAGAATATAAAGAGACACATAGAGATACAGTGACAACACCATCATGCAGAGGAATAGTAATGATTACATATAAACACAGTCACAATACAGACATGCACAGTGATTAGAAAAAAATTTTGACATGTACAGTGACAACAGTAACATTTACCGTAATGTGAATGAACACAACGAAAAACAGTGAAAACAAAGTTGTACACAGTCATCTCATAATGTACAAACACATTCAGTAACAATACAGAATAGACACAGCAGACAGAATATAATGAGACACATAGAGATACAGTGACAACACCATCATACAGAGAAATAGTAATGATTACATAGAAACACAGTCACAATACAGACAAACACAGTGATCAGAATAAATTTTAACATGTACAGTGACCACACAACCATGCATAGTAACAAGAATAAATTAAAACAAACACAGTAAAAATATAGACAAACACAGTAATTAGAAACAAATTTCACTTGTACAGTGACAACAGTAACATTTGCCGTAATAAGAATGAACACAAGGAAAAACAGTGAAAACGAAGTTGTACACAGTCATCTCATAATGTACAAACACATTCAGTAACAATACAGAATAGACACAGCAAAGAGAATATAAACAGACACAGACATACAGTGACAACACCATCACGCAGAGTAATAGTAATGATTACAAACAAATAGAGTGACAAAACTGACATAAACAGTGCTCACAATAAATACAAACATCAACAGTAACAACACCAACAAACACAGTAATCAAAATAAATGCAAACAAAAAGTCACAAAACAGACATACACAGCAATTAGAAAAAAAATTCACATGTACAGTGACAACAGTAACATTCACCGTATGAACACAACGAAAAACAGTGAAAACGAAGTTGTACACAGTCATCTCATAATGTACAAACACATTCAGTAACAATACAGAATAGACACACCACACAGAATATAAAGAGACACAGAGATACACTGACAACACAATCATGCAGAGTAATAGTAATGGTTACAAACAAATACAGTGACAAAACTGACATACACAGTGCTCAAAATAAATACAAACACGAACAGTGACAACACAAACATGCACAGTAACCAAAATAAATAAAAACAAACACAGTAAAAATACACACAAATACAGTAATTAGAAACAAATTTCACTTGTACAGTGACAACAGTAACATTTACTGTCATAAGAATGAACACAACGAAAAACAGTGAAAACGAAGTTGTACACAGTTATCTCATAATGTGGAAACACATTCAGTAACAATACAGAATAGACACAGCAGACAGAATATAAAGAGACACATAGAGATACAGTGACAACACCATCATACAGAGTAATAGTAATGATTACATACAAACACAGTCACAATACAGACATACACAGTGATCAGAATAAATTTTAACATGTATAGTGACCACACAACCATGCATAGTAACAAGAATAAACACAAATTAATCGGGTGATTACACAGTCATACACAGTGATCACAATAAATAGAAACATCAACATAAAAAACTGACATAAACAGTGGTCAAAATAAATATTAACAGGTACAGTGATAATAACATGCACAATAATCAAAATGAATACAAACAAACACAGTCACAATACAGACATACACAGTGATCAGAATAAATTTTAATATGTCCAGTGACCACAGAACCATGCATAGTAACAAGAATAACCACAAATTAATCGGGTGATTACACAGTCATACACAGTGATCACAATATATATACAAACACATTCAATGACAATACCGAATGGAAACAGTGATCAGAGTATAAACAGACACATAAACTATAATGACAGTGACATCACCAACATGCACAGTTAAAATAATGACTAAAAATAAATAAACAGACAAAACTGACATCCACATTGCTGACAATAGATATAAACAAAAACAGTGCCAATGCTAAAATGCACAATGATCAAAATGACTACAAATAGAGTGACAAAACTGACATACACATTGCTCACAATAAATACAAACACGAACAGTGACAAAACAAACATACACAGTAATCAAAATAAATAAAAACAAGCACAGTCAAAAGACAGACATACACAATGATTAGAAAAAAAATCAAATGTACAGTGACAACAGTAACGTGCAACATAATGAGAACGAACACAACGAAAAAAAGTAAAAAACATAGCTGCACACAGTCATCACAGTATGTACAAACTCATTCAGTAACAATACAGAATAGACACACCAAAGATAATGTAAACAGACACATAGACATACAGTGACAACACCATCATGGAGAGTAATAGTAATGATTACAAACAAATAGAGTGACAAAACTGACATACACAGTACTCACAATAAATACAAACATCATCAGTAACAACAGCAACAAACACAGTAATCAAATTAAATGCAAACAAAAACAGTCACAAAACAGACATACACAGTGATTAGAAAAAAAATTCACATGTACAGTGACAACAGTAACATTCACCGTAATAAGAATGAACACAACGAAAAACAGTGAAAACGAAGTTGTACACAGTCATCTCATAATGTACAAACATATTCAGTAACAATACAGAATAGACACAGCAGACAGAATATAATGAGACACAGAGATACAGTGACAACACCATCATACAGAGAAATAGTAATGATTACATAGAAACACAGTCACAATACAGACATGCACAGTGATCAGAATAAATTTTAACATGTACAGTGACAACACAACCATGCATAGTAACAAGAATAAATAAAAACAAACACAGTAAAAATATAGACA
The DNA here is from genome assembly GCF_051362555.1 of Lingula anatina. Taxonomy (NCBI): domain Eukaryota; kingdom Metazoa; phylum Brachiopoda; class Lingulata; order Lingulida; family Lingulidae; genus Lingula; species Lingula anatina. Next base: position 30,196,458 of record NC_141767.1, read on the forward strand.
AACACAGTAATTAGAAACAAATTTCACATGTACAGTGACAACAGAAACATTTATTGTAATGAGAATGAACACAATGAAAAAGGAGTGAAAACAAAGTTGTACACAGTCATCTCATAATGTACAAACACATTCAGTAACAATACAGAATAGACACAGCAAACAGCATATAAACAGACACATAAACATAGTGACAACACCATCACGCAGAGTAATAGTAATGATTACAAACAAATAGAGTGACAAAACTGACATAAACAGAACTCACAATAAATACAAACACGAACAGTGACAACACAAACATGCACAGTAACCAAAATAATAAAAACAAACACAGTAAAAATACAGACAAACACAGTAATTAGAAACAAATTTCACTTGTACAGTGACAACAGTAACATTTACCGTAATGAGAATGAACACAACGAAAAACAGTGAAAACGAAGTTGTACACAGTCATCTCATAATGTACAAACACATTCAGTAACAATATAGAATAGACACAGCACACAGAATATAAACAGACACATAAACATAGTGACAACACCATCACGCAGAGTAATAGTAATGATTACAAACAAATAGAGTGACAAAACTGACATAAACAGTGCTCACAATAAATACAAACATCAACAGTAACAACACCAACAAACACAGTAATCAAAATAAATACAAAGAAACACAGTCACAATACATTCATACACAGTGATCAGAATAAATTTTGACATGTACAGTGACAAAAGTAAGATTCACCATAATAAGACTGAACAAAACGAAAAAGAGTGAAAACGAAGTTGTACACAGTCATCTCATAATGTACAAACATATTCAGTAACAATACAGAATAGACACAGCAGACAGAATATAAAGAGACACATAGAGATACAGTGACAACACCATCATGCACAGTAATAGTAATAATTACAAACAAATAGAGTGACAAAACTGACATACACAGTGCACACAATAAATACAAACATCAACAGTAACAACACCAACAAACACAGTAATCAAAATAAATACAAACAAACACAGTCACAAAACAGAAACACAGTGATTAGAAAAAAATTTCACAAGTACAGTGAAAACAATGACATACACCATAATGAGAATGAACACAAGGAAAAAGAGTAAAAAAATTTCAAACGTACAGGGACAACAGTAACATTCACCTTAATGACAAGAACACAAGGTAAAAGAGTGAAAACGAAATCGTAAACAGTCATCTCGATATGAACAAACACATTCAGTAACAATACAGAATAGAAACAGCAAACAGCATATAAACAGACACATAGACATATATTGACAACACCATCATGCAGAGTAATGGTAATGATTACAAACAAATAGAGTTAAAAAACTGACATACACAGTGCTCACAATAAATACAAACACGAACAGTGACAACACAAACATGCACAGTAACCAAAATAATAAAAACAAACACAGTAAAAATACAGACAAACACAGTAATTAGAAACAAATTTCACTTGTACAGTGACAACAGTAACATTTACCGTAATGAGAATGAACACAACGAAAAACAGTGAAAACAAAGTTGTACACAGTCATCTCATAATGTACAAACACATTCAGTAACAATACAGAATAGACACAGCACACAGAATATAAACAGACACATAAACATAGTGACAACACCATCATGCAGAATAATAGTAATGATTACAAACAAATAGAGTGACAAAACTGACATACACAGTGCTCATAATAAATACAAACATCAACAGTAACAACACCAACAAACACAGTAATCAAAATAAATGCAAACAAAAAGTCCCAAAACAGACATACACAGTGATTAGAAAAAAAATTCACATGTACAGTGACAACAATGACATTCACCATAATAAGAATGAACACAAGGAAAAAGAGTAAAAAAATTTCAAATGTACAGGGGCAACAGTAGCATTCACCTTAATGACAATGAACACAACGAAAAACAGTGAAAACGAAGTTGTACACAGTCATCTCATAATGTACAAACACATTCAGTAACAATACAGAATAGACACAGCAAAGAGAATATAAACAGACACATAGACATACAGTGACAACACCATCATGCAGAGTAATAGTAATGATTACAAACAAATAGAGTAACAAAACTGACATACACAGTGCTCATAATAAATACAAACATCAACAGTAACAACACCAACAAACACAGTAATCAAAGTAAATGCAAACAAAAATTCACAAAACAGACATACACAGTGATTAGAAAAAAATTTACATGTACAGTGACAACAGTAACATTCACCGTAATAAGAATGAACACAATGAAAAACAGTGAAAACGAAGTTGTACACAGTCATCTCATAATGTACAAACACATTCAGTAACAATACAGAATAGACACAGCACACAGAATATAAACAGACACATAAACATAGTGACAACACCATCATGCACAATAATAGTAATGATTACAAACAAATAGAGTGACAAAACTGACATACACAGTGCTCATAATAAATACAAACATCAACAGTAACAACACCAACAAACACAGTAATCAAAATAAATGCAAACAAAAAGTCACAAAACAGACATACACAGTGATTAGAAAAAAAATTCACATGTACAGTGACAACAATGACATTCACCATAATAAGAATGAACACAAGGAAAAAGAGTAAAAAAATTTCAAATGTACAGGGGCAACAGACATACACAGTGATTATAAAAAAAATTCACATGTACAGTGACAACAGTAACATTCACCGTAATAAGAATGAACACAATGAAAAACAGTGAAAAAGAAGTTGTACACAGTCATCTCATAATGTACAAACACATTCAGTAACAATACAGAATAGACACAGCACACAGAATATAAAGAGACAGAGATACAGTGACAACACCATCATGCAGAGTAATAGTAATGATTACAAACAAATAGAGTGACAAAACTGATATACACAGTGCTCAAAATAAATACAAACACGAACAGTGACAACACAAACATGCACAGTAACCAAAATAAATAAAAACAAACAGTAAAAATACAGACAAACACAGTAATTAGAAACAAATTTCACCTGTACAGTGACAACAGTAACATTTATCGAAATGAGAATGAACACAACGAAAAAGAGTGAAAACGAAGTTGTACACAGTCATCTCATAATGTACAAACACATTCAGTAACAATACAGAATAGACATAGCAGACAGAATATAAAGAGACACATAGAGATACAGTGACAACACAATCATACAGAGAAATAGTAATGATTACATAGAAACACAGTCACAATACAGACATGCACAGTGATCAGAATAAATTTTAACATGTACAGTGACAACATAACCATGCATAGTAACAAGAATTAATAAAAACAAACACAGTAAAAATATAGACAAACACAGTAATTAGAAACAAATTTCACTTGTACAGTGACAACAGTAACATTTGCTGTAATAAGAATGAACACAACGAAAAACAGTGAAAACGAAGTTGTACACAGTCATCTCATAATGTACAAACACATTCAGTAACAATACAGAATAGACACAGCAAAGAGAATGTAAACAGACACATAGACAATACAGTGACAACACCATCATGCAGAGTAATAGTAATGATTACAAACAAATAGAGTGACAAAACTGACATACACAGTGCTCACAATAAATACAAACATCAACAGTAACAACAGCAACAAACACAGTAATCAAATTAAATGCAAACAAAAACAGTTACAAAACAGACATATACAGTGATTATAAAAAAAATTCACATGTACAGTGACAACAGTAACATTCACCGTAATAAGAATGAACACAACGAAAAAGAGTGAAAACGAAGTTGTACACAGTCATCTCATAATGTACAAACACATTCAGTAACAATACAGAATAGACACAGCAAAGAGAATATAAACAGACACATAGACATACAATGAAAACACCAACACGCAGAGTATAATAGTAATGATTACAAACAAATAGAGTGACAAAACTGACATAAACAGTGCTCACAATAAATACAAACATCAACAGTAACAACACCAACAAACACAGTAATCAAAATAAATACAAAGAAACACAGTCACAATACAGACATGCACAGTGATCAGAATAAATTTTAACATGTACAGTGACCACACAACCATGCATAGTAACAAGAATAAATTAAAACAAACAAAGTAAAAATATAGACAAACACAGTAATTAGAAACAAATTTCACTTGTACAGTGACAACAGTAACATTTGCCGTAATAAGAATGAACACAACGAAAAACAGTGAAAACGAAGTTGTACACAGTCATCTCATAATGTACAAACACATTCAGTAACAATACAGAATAGACACAGCAAAGAGAATATAAACAGACACATAGACATACAATGAAAACACCAACACGCAGAGTATAATAGTAATGATTACAAACAAATAGAGTGACAAAACTGACATAAACAGTGCTCACAATAAATACAAACATCAACAGTAACAACACCAACAAACACAGTAATCAAAATAAATACAAAGAAACACAGTCACAATACATTCATACACAGTGATCAGAATAAATTTTGACATGTACAGTGACAATAGTAAGATTCACCATAATAAGACTGAACAAAACGAAAAAGAGTGAAAACGAAGTTGTACACAGTCATCTCATAATGTACAAACATATTCAGTAAAAATACAGAATAGACACAGCACACAGAATATAAAGAGACACATAGAGATACAGTGACAACACCATCATGCAGAGTAATAGTAATGATTACAAACAAATAGAGTGACAAAACTGACATACACAGTGCTCACAATAAATACAAACACGAACAGTGACAACACAAACATGCACAGTACCCAAAATAAATAAAAACAAGCACAGTCAAAACACAGACATACACAGTGATTAGAAAAAATATCAAATGTACAGTGACAACATGTAGGGGTCTATGTTCCACCCTACCCAGGTTTTTCTAATATTTTGCATTTCACTGATGCATGGGAGAGGGAATATAACCAGACTCGCATATTCAGTTCCAAGTCTAAAAGTCTTTATTAGGTCCCAACATTCAGCATTTATACACATTATCTACAGGGAATCTATCTGCATGCCACAGTGGCAGCAACTCATTTAAATACTAATTGCAATGCAATAGATAACAAGTGAGAGCTTCTACTTTTAAGTTATTTCATTCAAGACTGAAGCAAGGTGAATGATAATATGCTGACTGACCGTATAAACATAATATGTAAATGAGTGATTTCATCACATGCATTTAGTGGACCTTAACATGTTCCTTCTTTTTCCACAAAAAAAATTATGGTTACATAATTTTTTGAAATAAAGATTCCACAGAATACTCAAAGATAAAATTTAAACAGCTTAATACTTATACAAAATATCTATCTCATGATTCAATTACAAAAAAAAAAAAAAAAAAAAAAAAAAAAATAGATATCATTACTTTTACTAACAATTGTAATAAATTCAGTTCATTGTCTATTCCATTGCTGTACAAAGACGTCATTATTCTAATGAAATTTAATTTGAATTTTTATGCTTCCAAAATATTTTGACAGAGATAAATGTCCAGTTATCATACAGATTGTTTAAACAGCTTTTTTAATGGACTGTACATTTAAAATCTCATCAGTTAAACAATTCAGTATCAGGTATATCATGAAACTGTATTCTTTCTTCCATAATACATATCTTGGGAATCTCCCTACATGTTGGAAATTTACCATTTTTGAATAAAAAAACCTACTGTCACATATTCTTTATAATTCAATTTAACCTTATCTGTAAACACAATTTATATTATTATTTTCAAATATGTAAGTCATGAATCATTTGGTGCAATTTTACTTAAAACATTGAAACAAGAATATTAAATACTGAGCCAAGTGTAAAATATAGATCTATAAATCCCCCGAACCTACAGTACAGCTCTAACTGATGCACTATCCTTTAACTGAATAAAAAAAAATCATATCTTAATTTGAGAGAACAGTTTCATTAGCTCTGTATGTATAAATTCAAATTATTTTCTTTTTATCAAGAGCTTGTAAAATATGTGGTATTACCTCCAATATTTCTGTGACTGTCAGTCACCATCATCAGGGAGTAAATGACTAGGGTCATTTCACCTGGAATGAAAATCCAGGATATCTTAATTTGCAGTGTGGAAGAAGTGTCTATTTTAGTTTCTTTGCCATAAACTTTCTCTGCACCTTTTTGTTGTCTCTGAGAAATTCCCATTTTACATCTGTCCATTCTTTTGCATTCTCATAAACATTTTCTGTGTCTGAACCTTGTTTGTCTTCATTCTCTACAACTTTAAGTACCTCCTCACTTGCACTTTGTTCTTCATTCTCTTCAACTTTAACTTCCTCCTCACCTGCACTTTGTTTCATCTCTACTTCAGTAAGTTTGTCTCTGTCTGTATCTTTGAAATTAGAAAAATCCATTTCCATCGGTTCATCATTAAGTCCTTCATCAGCATTCTTTACATAATCTGTTACAGCCTTTTCATCTACACCATGTTTCTCCACATACTTTGGGTCATCATCATCATCAAGTCCTTCATCCATATTCTTTACATCATCTGTTAAAGCCTTTTCAACTACATCAGGTTTCTCATAATACTTTAGTTCACCTATTCTACTCTCTCTTTCAATTAATCTGTTGTCATCATCATCATCATCAGTTTTCAATCCTGGCTCTTGTTCTTGTTCTTACTCGACATACCCTTCACATTTCTGCACTTTCATGAAATCGGTTCCCTTTTCTACCTCTTGTTCCTTTATAATCATAATGTCCTTGCCGAGTTCATTTCCATCATTTTCCTCACCTGAATCACGTTCCTTTACAAACTTCATCTGATTCATACATTCATCCTCATTAGCCGTAGTCAGTGTCTCCTGTATAAACATAATATGTAAATGAGTGATTTCATCACATGCATTTAGTGGAACTTAACAAACAGTAACATGCACCACAATGAGAACGAACACAACGAAAAAAAGTAAAAAACATAGCTGCACACAGTCATCACAGTATGTACAAACTCATTCAGTAACAATACAGAAAAGACACAGCAGACAGAATATAAAGAGACACATAGAGATACAGTGACAACACCATCATGCAGAGTAATAGTAATGATTACAAACAAATAGTGACAAAACTGACATACACAGTGCTCACAATAAATACAAATATCAACAGTAACAACACCAACATGCACAGTAACCAAAATAAATAAAAACAAACACAGTAAAAATACAGACAAACACAGTAATTAGAAAAAATTTGACGTGTACAGTGACAACAGTAACGTTAACCATAATGGGAATGAACACAAGGAAAAAGAGTGAAAACAAAGTTATACACAGTCATCACAATATATATAAACACATTCAGTAACAATACAGAATAGACAAAGCAAACAGCATATAAACAGACACATAGACAAAGTGACAACAGCATCACGCAGAGTAATGGTAATGATTACAAACAAATAGAGTAAAAAAAAAACTGACATACACAGTGCTCACAATAAATAGAAACATCAACATGAAAAAACTGACATAAACAGTGGTCAAAATAAATATTAACATGTACAGTGACAATAATAACATGCACAATAATCAAAATGAATACAAACAAACAGTCACAATACAGACATACACAGTGATCAGAATAAATTTTAACATGTACAGTGACCATACAACCATGCATGGTAACAAGAATAAACACAAATAATCGGGTGATTACACAGTCATACACAGTGATCACAATATATATACAAACACATTCAATGACAATACAGAATGGAAACAGTTATCAGAGTATAAACAGACACATAAACTATAATGACAGTGACATCACCAACATGCACGGTTAAAATAATGACTAAAAATAAATAAACAGACAAAAATGACATCCACATTGCTGACAATAGATATAAACACAAACAGTGCCAATGCTAAAATGCAAAGTGTTCAAAATGACTACAAACAAATAGAGTGACAAAACTGACATACACAGTGCTCACAATAAATACAAACACGAACAGTGACAAAACAAACATGCACAGTAATCAAAATAAATAAAAACAAGCACAGTCAAAACACAGACATACACAGTGATTAGAAAAAATATCAAATGTACAGTGACAACAGTAACGTGCAACATAATGAGAACGAACACAACAAATAAATGTAAAAAACATAGCTGCACACAGTCATCACAGTATGTACAAACTCATTCAGTAACAATACAGAATAGACACAGCAAACTGAATATAAACAGACACAGAGATACAGTGACAACACCATCATGCAGAGTAATAGTAATGATTGCAAACAAATAGAGTGACAAAACTGACATACACAGTGCTCACAATAAATACAAACACGAACAGTGACAACACAAACATGCACAGTAACCAAAATAAATACAAACAAATGCAGTCACAAAACAGACATACACAGTGATTAGAAAAAATTTCACATGTACAGTGACAACAGTAACATTTACCGTAATAAGAATGAACACAACGAAAAACAGTGAAAACAAAGTTGTACACAGTCATCTCATAATGTACAAACACATTCAGTAACAATACAGAATAGACACAGCAGACAGAATATAAAGAGACACATAGAGATACAGTGACAACACAATCATACAGAGAAATAGTAATGATTACATAGAAACACAGTCACAATACAGACATGCACAGTGATCAGAATAAATTTTAACATGTACAGTGACAAAAGTAAGATTCACCATAATAAGACTGAACAAAACAAAAAAGAGTGAAAACGAAGTTGTACACAGTCATCTCATAATGTACAAACATATTCAGTAACAATACAGAATAGACACAGCAGACAGAATATAAAGAGACACATAGAGATACAGTGACAACACCATCATGCAGAGTAATAGTAATGATTACAAACAAATAGAGTGACAAAACTGACATACACAGTGCTCACAATAAATACAAACATCAACAGTAACAACACCAACAAACACAGTAATCAAAATAAATAAAAAGAAACACAGTCACAATAATCATACACAGTGATCAGAATAAATTTTGACATGTACAGTGACAAAAGTAAGATTCACCATATTAAGACTGAACAAAACAAAAAAGAGTGAAAACGAAGTTGTACACAGTCATCTCATAATGTACAAACATATTCAGTAACAATACAGAATAGACACAGCAGACAGAATATAAAGAGACACATAGAGATACAGTGACAACACCATCATGCAGAGTAATAGTAATGATTACAAACAAATAGAGTGACAAAACTGACATACACAGTGCTCACAATAAATACAAACACGAACAGTGACAACACAAACATGCATAGTAATCAAAATGAATAAAAACAAGCACAGTCAAAACACAGACATACACAGTGATTAGAAAAAAATATCAAATGTACAGTGACAACAGTAACATTTACCGTACTAAGAATGAACATGACAAAAAAGAGTGAAAACAAAGTTGTACACAGTCATCTCATAATGTACAAACACATTCAGTAACAATACAGAATAGAAACAGCAAACAGCATATAAACAGACACATAAACATAGTGACAACACCATCACGCACAGTAATAGTAATGATTACAAACAAATAGAGTGACAAAACTGACATACACAGTGCTCACAATAAATACAAACATCAACAGTAACAACACCAACAAACACAGTAATCAAAATAAATACAAACAAACACAGTCACAAAACAGGAACACAGTGATTAGAAAAAAATTTCACAAGTACAGTGAAAACAATGACATTAACCATAATGCGAATGAACACAAGGAAAAAGAGTAAAAAAATTTCAAACGTACAGGGACAACAGTAACATTCACCTTAATGACAAGAACACAAGGTAAAAGAGTGAAAACGAAATCGTAAACAGTCATCTCGATATGAACAAACACATTCAGTAACAATACAGAATAGAAACAGCAAACAGCAAATAAACAGACACATAGACATATATTGACAACACCATCATGCAGAGTAATGGTAATGATTACAAACAAATAGAGTTAAAAAACTGACATACACAGTGCTCACAATAAATACAAACACGAACAGTGACAACACAAACATGCACAGTAACCAAAATAATAAAAACAAACACAGTAAAAATACAGACAAACACAGTAATTAGAAACAAATTTCACTTGTACAGTGACAACAGTAACATTTACTGTAATGAGAATGATCACAATGAAAAAAGAGTGAAAACGAAGTTGTACACAGTCATCTCAAAATGTACAAACATATTCAGTAACAATACATAATAGACACAGGAAACAGAATAAAAACAGACACAAAAACATAGTGACAACACCATCATGCACAATAATAGTAATGATTACAAACAAATAGAGTGACAAAACTGACATACACAGTGCTCACAATAAATACAAACATCAACAGTAACAACACCAACAAACACAGTAATCAAAAAAAAAAAAAATATACAAACAAACACAGTCACAAAACAGAAACACAGTGATTAGAAAAAAATTTCACATGTACAGTGACAACAATGACATTCACCATAATGAGAATAAACACAAGGAAAAAGAGTAAAAAAATTTCAAACGTACAAGGACAACAGTAACATTCACCTTAATGACAATGAACACAACGAAAAACAGTGAAAACGAAGTTGTACACAGTCATCTCATAATGTACAAACACATTCAGTAACAATACAGAATAGACACAGCAAGGAGAATATAAACAGACACATAGACATACAGTGACAACACCATCATGCAGAGTAATAGTAATGATTACAAACAAATAGAGTAACAAAACTGACATACACAGTGCTCCTAATAAATACAAACATCAACAGTAACAACACCAACAAACACAGTAATCAAAATAAATACAAACAAAAAAGTCACAAAACAGACATACACAGTGATTATAAAAAAAATTCACATGTACAATGACAACAGTAACATTCACCGTAATAAGAATGAACACAACGAAAAACAGTGAAAACAAAGTTGTACACAGTCATTTCATAATGTACAAACACATTCAGTAACAATACAGAATAGACACAGCAGACAGAATATAAAGAGACACAGAGATACACTGACAACACCATCATGCAGAGTAATAGTAATGATTACAAACAAACAGAGTGACAAAACTAACATACACAGTGCTCAAAATAAATACAAACACGAACAGTGACAACACAAACATGCACAGTAACCAAAATAAATAAAAAGAAACAGTAAAAATACAGACAAACACAGTAATTAGAAACAAATTTCACATGTATAGTGACAACAGTAACATTTACCGTAATAAGAACGAACACAACGAAAAACAGTGAAAACAAAGTTGTACACAGTCATCTCATAATGTACAAACACATTCAGTTACAATACAGAATAGACACAGCAGACAGAATATAAAGAGACACATAGAGATACAGTGACAACACAATCATACAGAGATATAGTAATGATTACATAGAAACACAGTCACAATACAGACATGCACAGTGATCAGAATAAATTTTAACATGTACAGTGACAACACAAACATGCACAGTAACCAAAATAAATAAAAACAAACACAGTAAAAATACAGACAAACACAGTAATTAGAAACAAATTTCACTTGTACAGTGACAACAGTAACATTTACCGTAATAAGAATGAACACAACGAAAAAAAGTGAAAACGAAGTTGTACACAGTCATCTCATAATGTACAAACACATTCAGTAACAATACAGAATAGACACAGCAAAGAGAATATAAACAGACACATAGACATATAGTGACAACACCATCATGCAGAGTAATAGTAATGATTACAAACAAATAGAGTGACAAAGCTGACATACACAGTGCTCACAATAAATACAAACATCAACAGTAACAACACCAACAAACACAGTAATCAAAATAAATACAAACAAACACAGTCACAAAACAGAAACACAGTGATTAGAAAAAAATTTCACAAGTACAGTGAAAACAATGACATTCACCATAATGAGAATGAACACAAGGAAAAAGAGTAAAAACATTTCAAACGTACAGGGACAACAGTAACATTCACCTTAATGACAAGAACACAAGGTAAAAGAGTGAAAACGAAATCGTAAACAGTCATCTCGATATGAACAAACACATTCAGTAACAATACAGAATAGAAACAGCAAACAGCATATAAACAGACACATAGACATATATTGACAACATCATCATGCAGAGTAATGGTAATGATTACAAACAAATAGAGTAAAAAAAAAACTGACATACACAGTGCTCACAATAAATACAAACAGTAACAACACCAAACAGTAGCAACATCAACAAACACAGTAATCATAATAAATAGAAACAAACACAGTCAGAATACAGACATAAATAAACAAATTAGAAAGAAGACAAGGAAAAAGATTGAAAACATAGCAGTGCACAGTCATCACATTATATACAATCACATTCAGTAACAATACAGAATAAACACAGCAAACAGAATATAACCAGACACATAGACATACAGTGAAAACACCGTCATGCAGAGTAATAATAATAATAATGAATAAAAACAAATAAGAGTGACAAAACTGACATACGTAGTGATCACAATAAATACAAACACAAACAGTAACAACACCAACAAACACAGTAATCAAAATAAATACAATCAAAAACAGTCACAATACAGACGGATGCAGTGATCAGAATAAATTTTGACGTGTACAGTAACAGTAACGTTCACCATAATGAGAATGAACACAAGGAAAAAGAGTAAAAAACATAGCTATACACAGTCATCACAATATATACAAACACATTCAGTAACACAAAATATAGACATACAGTGATCAGAATAAATTTTGAAACGTACAGTGTCAACTGTAACGTTCAACGTAATGAGAATACAAGGAAAAAGAGTAAAAAAGAAAAAAAAATAGCCAGACACAGCAAACAGAATATATATAGACACATAGATAAATAGTGAACAACATCATCATGCAGAGTAATATAGTAATGATTACAAACAAATGGATTGACAATACTAACAGACACAGTGCTCATTATAAATGCTAACACGAACATGCACAGTAAAAAATTACAGACATATACAGTGGTCAGAAAAAATTTGGACATGTACAATGGCAACAGTAACGTACATTGTAATAAGAAAGAAGACAAGGAAAAAGATTGCACAGTCATTTTAATACATACAAACACATTCAGTAACAATACAGAATAAACACAGGAAACAGAATTCAAACAGACACATAGACATATAGTGAACAACATCATCATGTAGAGTAATAGTAATGATTACAAACAAATAGTGACAAAACTGAATTACACATTGCTCACAATTAATACAAACAACAATATTAACAACACCAACATGCACAGTAATCAAAATAAATAAAAACAAACACAGTCAAAATACAGACATACACAGTGATCAGAAAAAATTTTGACATGTACAGTGACAACAGTAACATACATCGTAATAGGAATGAAGACAAGGAAAAAGAGTGAAAACATATAGCAGTATACAGTCATCACATTATATACAAACACATTCAGTAACAATACAGAATAGACACAGCAAACATAAGATAAACAGACAGACAGGCATACAGGGACAACACCATCATACACAGTAATAGTAATGATTACAAACAAATAGAATGACGATGAGAACACCAGTATAACAATATTATTGTTGCACTGACCTGTGCTGAGGCTACGACTTTGTAGAAGGTTTGTTGACTACATTCTGACGATGTGTGGAGAATCACACTCTTTAGTATCAAACCAAGGCCATGGCTTCATGAATTTCCTATTCAATGGCTATCTAATCAGAATAATCAACAAGCCTACTCTGCCTCTTTAGACTCTTTACATAACTTATTATAAGGAGATACAGACTACAGTAAAAAGTTATTACGTGAAGTTACCAAAATTGCCTGTGTCTCGAACAATACACTGTCACGACAGACAGTACACAGGCATCAGAAAGTTTAAATGAAATTTTATTTATATAGCGATTTGAAAGTCTGTGAAATATTTTCGCTTAGCACACCCTCAACTCCCACCCATCAGTTCACATTAATCCTTATCACTTTAAACATATATATATAAAACTGGGTGGGATCTAAGTGACACTTTTCTCTCTCCTATCCCCACTTTCAAAGAACCCATATTTTGAATGTTAGGTTCACATTTTATTAGTTGGCATGGTTCTTTAAAATAAGACTATTGAGGCTCCAAATTTTGTTCATAAGCATAAGAATATATTACCATGTTGACAAATCATTCACCAAATTTTTTTCTCAATCAATGTTTTTTGCAAAAGATTTTGATTTTAATTCATTAAAAATTCATAAAATATGACCTCTTGTGACACTTGGCCCATTATCAATAAACCTTGACTTATTGTCATGCATTCATGCCTCATGAAAATTATTGTCCCATCCCTTACCTGCATAATGTATTGATGTATCTTTAATCATATTGATATGGCAAGCATTTTCTCTCCCCTACTCTCACTTTCAGAAAGGGTACTTTTGGATCGTAAGGTTCACATTCTTTTACATAGTTTTCTAAATTAAGACAGCTGAGGCTCCAAGTGATAAAAACCTTGCCAGCTGTCATCCATCAACTAGAAGTTTACTTAATTATTACTGAACAGGTTACAATTCAATACTTATGTGATGCTCCATGCTAATGTCAATGAATTTTGATTTACATGTACCATACATGTACATGCAGTTTTTATTATATATATATATATATATATATATATATATATATATATATATATATATAGCACACACAGAAAATAACAGCAACTGCATTATGCTCATCACACAGTCTTATGTACAGCAATCACTGTATATCGGAGTCACTTAAGCAATGTTAGAAAAACTTGGATGACTGAACACCGTTTTGTGTGGTTTTGTAGAAACAGAATGAAAGACACGAATGTAGATAATATTTGTTTTTTTTATCACAAACCAGAAGTCTTAAAGCATTAACAGAAGGGAAGCAAACAGTCTTTATACTTACCCAATAAACTAAAATGCACTCCTCTTCGATTGTGTTAACTTCAAAAACTACATTTATTCCGCTCTTTCCCATCCCAAAGAATCTTCACTGCATTTTTGCATATGTTAGGCAAGATGCCAGTGGTGATTGAAGTTTCTTACATCGTTAATATCCCTAAATATATTCCATAACGTGCAAAATACTTGAAAATAGTATTCCGATCCGAATGAACAAGTCTCTTAGTGAAAAAAAAAAGACCCCGCAGGAAAAACGCAATCAACATATCTTTCACAACTAACACACTGCATCGGAGGAGAATCGGGGAACATCAAGCGCATCCGAGAAACGCTACGTTCAAGCTATTTCGGTCAGATCTTTTGATTTTTAGTTCAAATATGAATTTCGCGGACGGTAGACCTACCGGTATTGTTTAATGTCCATTGCCCGATATACAATCAGGGGCTGATCCAGGATTACTTAAATTTAAATGGGGGGGAGGGGGGGGGGGGGGGTCCGCCGCGGATCCTACAAATTTCTAATCACTTTCATACACATTGTTATTCATAGTGGTTTATCTGTGTTTAGATTAATTTCACATAGTAGAAAATAAAGACCATCTATACCTTCTTTTTGAAACAGATGGAGAATTTTCTTTTAAAAATGAGGTATTCTAAAGAATTTGCTAAAAGTTGAACACAGGATTTAGTCATTTGGCTGGGATGGATAAAAAGGATACTCTTCTCTTCATTATTGAATATATTAACTAAATTTTGTAACTCAAGACAATCTTCTAATGAATTATGAGCTGAACAATTTGTTAAGTAATTTACAAACTAAAGTCTCTTGTTAATGATTGGGTAAATTTGGATAAAGTCGTCACATGGAATAAAGTACAATTTATCTTCTAAAATTCTGTTCATTTCCCAAACATAAAAAAGTATTATTTGTATTTTCATCAAAATTCCTTGGTTATCTGTTATATTGTGTTTGATGGGTTTTGTACTGTACATTAGTACTTTTACAAAGCCATTACAACAATGGCATTGCAACACCAAATATCTGCTCACACCAGAAGAGAGCACAACTATTGCATCTTTTCAAGAGAGTTGAAAATTGCACTGTTTACAGGTCATATTACTCCATAACATACTTGTGGTCAAAATGCAAGCGCTTGTGAATATTTCCAGTGGGATAAGATCTTGTCACGGCTATACAAGCCTTACTAAAACGCTATTTTCCAACCCTCTCCATGAAAATTTTCCCATTGCAGCATTTGTAAATAAAGTCACGTGTGTCCTTAACATCGTTAAAGACTTGGTGTTCACGGATACGCAATGCATTGTTGACATACTTATAGTGCTTCGGCCAAAATAACAACAAATATTTCATAAAAGGATGATTTACATGTTTTAATACATGTTATACTTTTATCATTAGCAGTTTTGCAAAAAAAAAAAAAAAAAAAAAAAAAAAAACTACTCATGCGCCAAATCTACACAGATCACAAAAAAAGCCAGTAATGATCAAACGTCTCTTCTGAATGTAACAACTCTGTGAAATGTCTGACTTGTACAACTCAAGCTTAACAAATGAAATACTGTAATCTGAGATAAGCTTATCGGTTGACTGTGCCTAATGAAAAAGATTTTCATTATATTTGAAAAGAATAGCAAATTCCATGGATAAAAAATAGTTAAATGTTAATAATTTTGGCAAATTTAGTCTGTAAACTATTACAGAGAGATCTGAGATAAGCTTATCAGTTGACTGTGTGTAATAAAAGTGATATTTTGGACAATATAATTGAGAAAACTGTAAATTACACTGAAAACACCAGCAAATTCCATGGATAAAAATAGTTCAACATTAGCCATTTTCACAAATGTAGAAGAATCTTTATGATATTTTTACAAATAAAGCTTATCAACTATAATAATCTGACATTAGTTTAATTGTTAACTGTTTCATGAAAAATATTTTTCAGAAAATATATTAGAGAAAACTGAAAATAACACTGAAAAGGAGGTAAATTCCATGGCTTAAAACACTTAAATATTAATACATGTAATTTCAACAAACCTAGTCCAATGTTTGTGAAATTTCTTAGCAAAAAAAAAAAAAAAAAAAAAAACATCTGTAAAAAGCTTATCTGTTCACTGAGTGTAATGAAACTTTTTTAAACAATATATTTGAGAAAAGTGCAAAATTAAATTTAAACAAGGCAGCAAAGCTGTGAAATGTACAGACAAAAACATCTGTGTCTGTACATAAAAACTGCTGATGCTGTATATAAAAATAGTTAAATGTTAATAACTTTGTGAAATTTCCTTAATTCTTTGTGAAATTTGCACAATGAAGCTTATAATTAACAACTGAAATAATCAGCCATAAGCTTATCAGTTGACTGTGTGTAATGAAATTGATTTTTTCGGACAATATACAGTATTTGAGAAAACTAAAAATTGCATAGAAAGAAAATGCAAATTTCATGCTTTAAAATACTTTTATGTTAATAATTTTGACAAATCTAGTCCAATGTTCGTGAAATTTCTACAAATGATGCTTAACAACTGAAATAATCTGAGATCAGCTTATCAGTCGACTGTGCCTAATGAAAATGATGTTTTCAGAAAATATTTAAGAAAACTAAAAATAAGATTGAAAACACTGGCAAATTCCATACCTTAACATATTCAAATGTATATGATGTTGACAAATCTAGTCCAATGTTTGTAAAATTTGTAAAAAATAAGCTTAACAACTATAATAATCTGAGATAAGTGTATCAGTTGACTGCCTCATTTATTGGCAATTGATAGGAGAAGATTGAGAATGACAAAAAATAAAATTTTCAGTATTACAATAATATTATTCAGTATCAAATGAAGCATTTTATGTTATGATTTGAGTTTGGTTGTGTAAGAGGAGACAAATTACCCATTATTGTCATCTGGAAACAATATATATCCATTCAAGATTTCTTCTTACTACCAATACCAGATGCAGATTCCTCCTTGTAATGGGTGTCTAAAATCAGGCTTTGCACATCATTTGACGTTTATAATCTTGCCACATATCATGTATTCTACACATGGATGAGATAATGCACTGCTCTTGCTGCTGTTTTTCACTGCCTACTTTTTCTATAGGTATTATCCATTACAAGATAAGTAGAGTCAGTTCCCCAAGAAGCCACCATGCTGTATGGAAAGGGTCACCTGGAAAAAGAACAATATATTTGAGAAAAATGAAAATCATATTAAAAATATCTCCTACTAGACTATTAAAAACTGGAAACTTTGGTGATTGGTGAAACTGTAGTCAAAATGTGTGATGGCATTTCATAATTTTTGGGCAACAGGGGGTTGCGCTCTCCCTTGGGGGGGGGGTGGTGGAGGAGATGATTCTGAATTCTTTTCACGTTATTTCTGTTATCTCCTCCTAGACTATTTGAGTTAGATAATTGAAACTTTGGTGATTGCTAGACCTGTCATCAGGGAAGTGCATTGGCATTTCAGAATTATTTCAAGAGGACATAGGGATGTCCTTGAGGGGGGGGGGGAAGTAGTTGTTCAAAATTTTTTTCACGTTGTAATTTCCCCAATCTCCTCTTAGACCATTAGACTTAAGAACTTGAAACTTTGATGATTGGTAGAACTGTAGTCAAAATGTGTGTTGGCATTCTAAAATTTTAGTGCAACAGGGGGTTGCGCTGTCCCTGGGGGGGGGCAGGATGATTCGGAATTCTCTTCATGTTATTTCTGTTATCTCCTCCTAGACTATTTGAGTTAGATAATTGAAACTGGTGATTGCTAGACCTGTCATCAGGGAAGTGCGTTGGCACTTCAGAATTATTTCAAGAGGGCATTGGGATGTCCTTGTGGGGGGATAGTTGTTCAAAATTTTTTTCACGTTATAATTTCCCTGATCTCCTCTTAGAACATTAGACTTTAGAAGTTGAAACTTTGGTGAATGATAGCTGTTTCCTCAAGGATATGCATGGGCATTTCATAATTAGTTCAACAGAGGTTTTGGCTATCCCTGGGGATGGTTGATTTTGAAGCCTTTTTTCATTGTTATACCATTATGCTTATATGTCATGTAACAGCTAATTGATCATTTTCTGACGTTTGCATTCTTACAGGCTGATGAGGAAATTATAGGGCAAAACACAATGGCAATGCAAATGAGGTGACGTCAAGCCAATGCTATGTGCACAAATATGCAAATCAATCCCCGCTTGTCACACTGTTCATGCTCAACGGGGAATTATTGCCACTTGCTGCAAGCCAACATAATTACAAAGTTCCTTAACGGTTGGTACTCTTCCTTTCTCTAGGCTGAGATAGTCCTATCTCCTGCCTTGCTAGTGGTTTGACCTCATCTGAAAGTTTTGGGCATATTATTCTTAACTCATAACACATATAAATCTCTAAGTGACCCTTTTACAAAATGATAATTTCCCAGGTAGTATCAGTGGCAGATCCAGAGATATTTTCTGACAGTCTTCCAAATTATCTTTGTTGCGCCATCCCCCATTTTTGACCATCTTCCGACAGAAAAATTAGATACCCGTCAATGTAAACTTGAAAATCTGACCGTCTTCCGGAAGACCCAGAAGACGGCCTAAATCCGCCCCTGACTATATATAGTGATGATGAACACCGAACACAGGTAAAGCAATATTCCCAGATAGCAATAAGTGGTCGCGCTACTGGTGACCCGACGTCGGGCCAACGACTGCTTCATGCCATTGGCCTGACGTCGGTATAACGGTGGCTCATCAGCTGTGCGTCGGGTAAGGATCAAAAGGGGATTGAAGAGAACAACAAAGTATAGCAATATCATTTTTGCGCTGACCTGTGGTGAGGCTGCGATGCTGGAGATCTTGATGTGATGACGAGTTTAGCTGTCCTCAGTGTGATGATAATCCAGAAGACACACCTTCATCTCCGCTGAAAAGAATATAAGCAGACATATACAGCAGTTACAAAATAGACACATCACAGTGATCAAAATATATATAAACACATACAGCCACAACACAAACATAGATAGTGATCAGAATTTATACCGACACATACAGCCTCACAAAATTCAATGCACTCTAAGGCATCAGAATATAAACATAAAATTTAATGTTTATATACAGGGTTTGGAATGACCGTCAGAAAATTTTGATTACATCCACGAGTTCACATTAACCTTTTAAACTCTAAACATATATAAATCTCTAAGTGACCCTTTTACAAAACAAACATAGATAGTGATCAGAATATATATAGACACACACAGTGTCACAAAAGACAATGCACTGTGAGGCATGAGAATACAAACATTGAATTTAAAGTTCAATATAGAGACACATACAGCATCACAACATGCAGTACACAGGCTTCAGAATGTATGCAAGATATTTTTTCTAGTTGTGAGGGTCAAAATGGTATTGAAAAGAACAATAAAGTATAGCAATATTATTGATGCACTGACCTGTGCTGAAGCTGTGACATTGTAAATCTTGCTGGTGATGATGAGTTTTTAAATTAGCTGTCCTCAGTATGTTGGATGATAATCCAAGAGACATACCTTCATCTCTGCTGAAATTAGAGAAACCATCAATATATAACATACACAGGCACATACAGTATATACAACACAGATGTAATACAAAGATCAAAATGTATTTTGACTTTCAAACAGTGACAAAACAGACATATACAGTAAGCAGAATATATACAAACACACAGAGTATCGCAAAAGACAATGCACTGTGAGGCATGAGAATACAAACATTAAATTTAATCTTTATATATAGGAATTGGAATGACTGCCAGAAATTCTTGTTCACACCCACTAGTTCATATTAACCCTTTTCACTCTGAACATATATAAGACTCTGTGGGATTTAAGTGACCCTTTTAAAAATGATAATTTGCAAGAAATTTTATCTATATACAGATTTTTCTCAGCGCCTTCCCACCCCTACGAGTTCATATCAACCCTTGTCAATTTGAACATATATAAAACTGTGTGGGATCTAAGACTAACACCCCATTACCATAGATTTTTAGATCGATCTATCCCTGTGGGGAGTCTCACTAGATTACTGTCAGCTTGGCCGGCTTAAGCGTCTGTCCCGCCTACTAAAAGCTGTAAAGGGGTAATTAACTATGGCGCCCGCTCAGCTGACTGCAATTTAGCTTGAACCCCCAGGGAGTTGGGTCGATCTAAATCTTAATCCTTAGATCGATCTAAATCTCTGGGAAAGCACCCTAAGTTTCCATACCTTGATCAATCCATCTGGATTGGTCTAACTCCCTAAGGAGTCTCACTAGATTGCTATCAACTTTATCGACTTAACTGTCAGCCAGTTATATCAAACCAACTAGGGGGTAAAGATAATTACCCCCTTACAGCTTTACTAAGCATGACAGACATTTAAGATGGTTAAGTTGACAGCAATTTAGTAAGACTCCCCAGGGAGATAGATCAATCCAAATATCTGCGGGACTGTCCTCAAGTGACCCTTTTAAAATGATAATTTCCCAGGAACTATATAAAGTGGTAAGGATCAAAAGGGGATTGAAGAGAACAACAAAGTATAGCAATATCATTTTTGCGCTGACCTGTGGTGAGGCTGCGATGCTGGAGATCTTGATGTGATGACGAGTTTAGCTGTCTTCAGTGTGATGATAATCCAGAAGACACACCTTCATCTCCGCTGAAAAGAATATATGCAGACATATACAGCAGTTACAAAATAGACGCATCACAGTGATCAAAATATATATAAACACATACAGCCACAACACAAACATAGATAGTGATCAGAATTTATACAGACAAATACAGCCTCACAAAATCCAATGCACTCTAAGGCATCAGAATATAAACATAAAATTTAATGTTTATATACAGGGTTTGGAATGACTGTCAGAAAATTTTGATTACATCCACGAGTTCACATTAACCTTTTAAACTCTAAACATATATAAATCTCTAAGTGACCCTTTTACAGCCACAACACAAACATAGATAGTGATCAGAATTTATACAGATATACAAACATAGATAGTGATCAGAATATATATAGACACACACAGTGTCACAAAAGACAATGCACTGTGAGGCATGAGAATACAAACATTGAATTTAAAGTTCATATATAGGGATTTAAGTGACTGTCAGTAATTCTTGCTCACCCCCACAAGTTCACATTAACCCCTTCTAACATATACAAAACTGAGTGGGATCTAAGTGTCCCATTAACAAAGTGATATATTCCCAGGTATTATTTTATATTATATAGTGGTGATGGCCACAAAGGGTTTAAAGAGAACACATTATAATTTTTTTTTTTGCACTGACCTCTACTAAGGCTACAAGGTTGTAGATATTGTAGGTGATGATGAGTTTATAAATTAGCTCTCCTCAGTGAAATGATAATCCAACAGACATACCTTCATCTCTGCTGAAATCAGAAAACACATCATCAATAAAGAATATATGCAGACATACACAGTAGTTACAACACAAATATAACACAGAGATCAGATTATATTTAAACAGTCATACAGTGATAAAACACACATATACAGTGATCAGAAAATACACACACATATTTAGTGTCACAAAACACAATGCACTGTGAGGCATCAGAATAAAAACAAAATTTAGTGTTTATTTATAGGGATTGGAATGACCGTCAGAAAATTTTCTTCACCCCTGCAAGTTGACATTACTTTCACTTTGAACATATATAAAACTGTGTGGGATCTAAGACTAACACCCCATTACCATAGATTTTTAGATCGATCTATCCCTGTGGGGAGTCTCACTAGATTACTGTCAGCTTGGCCGGCTTAAGCGTCTGTCCCGCCTACTAAAAGCTGTAAAGGGGTAATTAACTATGGCGCCCGCTCAGCTGACTGCAATTTAGCTTGAACCCCCAGGGAGTTGGGTCGATCTAAATCTTAATCCTTAGATCGATCTAAATCTCTGGGAAAGCACCCTAAGTTTCCATACCTTGATCAATCCATCTGGATTGGTCTAACTCCCTAAGGAGTCTCACTAGATTGCTATCAACTTTATCGACTTAACTGTCAGCCAGTTATATCAAACCAACTAGGGGGTAAAGATAATTACCCCCTTACAGCTTTACTAAGCATGACAGACATTTAAGATGGTTAAGTTGACAGCAATTTAGTAAGACTCCCCAGGGAGATAGATCAATCCAAATATCTGCGGGACTGTCCTCAAGTGACCCTTTTAAAATGATAATTTCCCAGGAACTATATAAAGTGGTAAGGATCAAAAGGGGATTGAAGAGAACAACAAAGTATAGCAATATCATTTTTGCGCTGACCTGTGGTGAGGCTGCGATGCTGGAGATCTTGATGTGATGACGAGTTTAGCTGTCTTCAGTGTGATGATAATCCAGAAGACACACCTTCATCTCCGCTGAAAAGAATATATGCAGACATATACAGCAGTTACAAAATAGACGCATCACAGTGATCAAAATATATATAAACACATACAGCCACAACACAAACATAGATAGTGATCAGAATTTATACAGACAAATACAGCCTCACAAAATCCAATGCACTCTAAGGCATCAGAATATAAACATAAAATTTAATGTTTATATACAGGGTTTGGAATGACTGTCAGAAAATTTTGATTACATCCACGAGTTCACATTAACCTTTTAAACTCTAAACATATATAAATCTCTAAGTGACCCTTTTACAGCCACAACACAAACATAGATAGTGATCAGAATTTATACAGATATACAAACATAGATAGTGATCAGAATATATATAGACACACACAGTGTCACAAAAGACAATGCACTGTGAGGCATGAGAATACAAACATTGAATTTAAAGTTCATATATAGGGATTTAAGTGACTGTCAGTAATTCTTGCTCACCCCCACAAGTTCACATTAACCCCTTCTAACATATACAAAACTGAGTGGGATCTAAGTGTCCCATTAACAAAGTGATATATTCCCAGGTATTATCTTATATTATATAGTGGTGATGGCCACAAAGGGTTTAAAGAGAACACATTATAATTTTTTTTTTTGCACTGACCTCTACTAAGGCTACAAGGTTGTAGATATTGTAGGTGATGATGAGTTTATAAATTAGCTCTCCTCAGTGAAATGATAATCCAACAGACATACCTTCATCTCTGCTGAAATCAGAAAACACATCATCAATAAAGAATATATGCAGACATACACAGTAGTTACAACACAAATATAACACAGAGATCAGATTATATTTAAACAGTCATACAGTGATAAAACACACATATACAGTGATCAGAAAATACACACACATATTTAGTGTCACAAAACACAATGCACTGTGAGGCATCAGAATAAAAACAAAATTTAGTGTTTATTTATAGGGATTGGAATGACCGTCAGAAAATTTTCTTCACCCCTGCAAGTTGACATTACTTTCACTTTGAACATAGATAAAACTGAGTAGGACCTAAGTGACCCTTTTACAAAATGATAATTACCAAGATAATATATATAGTGGTGCTGGTCAAAAGAGAACAACAAAGTATAGCAATATCATTATTGCACTGACCTGTGCTAAGGCTGCAATGTTGTGGTCCTGATGTGATGAAGAGTTTAGATGTCCTAAGTATGATGATAATCAAGGAGATACACCTTCATCTCTGCTGAAATCAGAGAACACAACATAGACGCATCACAGTGATCAATATATAACAAAGTCACAGTCACCTCAACCTGTCTATCTATAACAGGTTACCAAGAACTGGTAAATTTATTAACAGAACTCCATCACATTTACAGCAACTTATTCATCCTGTTGCTGACCTTGAAAGGAATTCAGTTTATTGGAATGTATTTCTGAATAACAAGTTAAGAAAATTCACTAGTTCAATAAAGACACAAAACAACTGTCACTTTTACTTTAAAACCCTTTTTTTATTATTTTGATAAATTTAGTTACAGTATTGATAAACAAAGTATCATGTTTTCAATAATTAATATTTTAAATTACAATCCATAACTAGAAGGTTGTGTCAATGACCAAAATACAATGTTGAGTCAATGTCACATTATGACGGTGTTTTGACATGGCTGGATCAACGTTGATTTTACATTGAATTTAGGTAGAACAACAGCAATTCAACGTTATCAACCTGTTTTCAACGTTGATCCAACACGACTATGCCTACTGGGTAGAGCCAATTTTAACATCGTCAACTTTCCATTTGTGGTGGTTGAGCTAGACCAATCGTGACACACCGATTGTACTAAAACTGAGTAGGACCTAAGTGACCCTTTTACAAAATGATAATTACCAAGATAA
The DNA here is from genome assembly GCF_051362555.1 of Lingula anatina. Taxonomy (NCBI): domain Eukaryota; kingdom Metazoa; phylum Brachiopoda; class Lingulata; order Lingulida; family Lingulidae; genus Lingula; species Lingula anatina. Next base: position 30,221,936 of record NC_141767.1, read on the forward strand.
TATATATAGTGGTGCTGGTCAAAAGAGAACAACAAAGTATAGCAATATCATTATTGCACTGACCTGTGCTGAGGCTGCAATGTTGCGGTCCTGATGTGATGAAGAGTTTAGATGTCCTAAGTATGATGATAATCAAGGAGATACACCTTCATCTCTGCTGAAATCAGAGAACACATCATTAATTAAGAATATGTGGAGACATATACAGCAGTTACAACATAGACACATCACAGTGATCAATATATATATATATAACAAAGTAACAGTCACCTCAACCTGTCTATCTATGACAGGTTACCAAGAACTGGTAACTTTACTAACGTAACTCCATCACATTTACAGCAACTTATTCATCCTGATGCTGACCTTGCAAAGAATTCAGTTTATTGGAATGTATTTCTGAATAACAAGTTAAGAAAATTCACTAGTTCACTAAAGACACAATACAACTGTCACTTTTACTTTAAAACCCTTTTGTTATTATTTTGATAAATTTATATAGTTACAGTATTGAAAAACAAAGTATCACGTTTTCAATAATTAATATTTTAAATTACAATCCATAACTGTAAGGTTGTGTCAATGACCAAAATACAACGTTGAGTCAATGTCACATTATGACGGTGTTTTGACGTGGCTGGATCAACGCTGATTTTACATTGAATTTAGGTAGATCAACAGCAATTCAACGTATCAACCTGTTTTCAATGTTGATCCAATGCAACTATGCCTGCTGGGTAGAGCCAATTTTAACATCGTCGACTTTCCAATTGTGGTAGTTGAGCTAGACCAATCGCGACACACCAATTGTACTAAAAATGAGTAGGACCTAAGTGACCCTTTTACAAAATGATAATTAACAAGATAATATATATAATGGTGCTGGTCAAAAGAGAACAACAAAGTATAGCAATATCATTATTGCACTGACCTGTGCTGAGGCTGCAATGTTGTGGTCCTGATGTGATGAAGAGTTTAGATGTCCTAAGTATGATGATAATCAAGGAGATACACCTTCATCTCTGCTGAAATCAGAGAACACACCATTAATTAAAATATGTGGAGACATATACAGCAGTTACAACATAGACACATCACAGTGATCATTTTATATATATATATATATATATATATATATATATATATATAATGATATATATATATATATATATATATATATATATATAAAACAAAGTCACCTCAACCTGTCTACCTATAACAGGTTACCAAGAACTGGTAACTTTACTAACGTAACTCCATCAACGTAACTTATTCATCCTGATGCTGACCTTGCAAAGAATTCAGTTTATTGGAATGTATTTCTGAATAACAAGTTAAGAAAATTCACTAGTTCTCTAAAGACACAAAACAACTGTCACTTTTACTTTAAAACCCTTTTGTTATTATTTTGATAAATTTAGTTACAGTATTGATAAACAAAGTATCATGTTTTCAATAATTAATATTTTAAATTACAATCCATAACTAGAAGGTTGTGTCAATGACCAAAATACAATGTTGAGTCAATGTCACATTATGACGGTGTTTTGACATGGCTGGATCAACGTTGATTTTACATTGAATTTAGGTAGAACAACAGCAATTCAACGTTATCAACCTGTTTTCAACGTTGATCCAACACGACTATGCCTACTGGGTAGAGCCAATTTTAACATCGTCAACTTTCCATTTGTGGTGGTTGAGCTAGACCAATCGTGACACACCGATTGTACTAAAACTGAGTAGGACCTAAGTGACCCTTTTACAAAATGATAATTACCAAGATAATATATATAGTGGTGCTGGTCAAAAGAGAACAACAAAGTATAGCAATATCATTATTGCACTGACCTGTGCTGAGGCTGCAATGTTGCGGTCCTGATGTGATGAAGAGTTTAGATGTCCTAAGTATGATGATAATCAAGGAGATACACCTTCATCTCTGCTGAAATCAGAGAACACATCATTAATTAAGAATATGTGGAGACATATACAGCAGTTACAACATAGACACATCACAGTGATCAATATATATATATATATATAACAAAGTAACAGTCACCTCAACCTGTCTATCTATGACAGGTTACCAAGAACTGGTAACTTTACTAACGTAACTCCATCACATTTACAGCAACTTATTCATCCTGATGCTGACCTTGCAAAGAATTCAGTTTATTGGAATGTACAGGGTTACCACTTAATATGGAATATTATTTTTTGGCGAGTAAATTTTCTACAAAATATTTAATTTCTCTCTAACTACTTTAAATCCAAAGCTGAGGTGTCACTCCATGTGTAGCTAGGTGTGTTACCTAATTACCACACAACTCTCGAAACAATTGATGCATGCAGTTGCATGTTCTGTGGTCAGAAATGTGAGGGGTAGTCTTTTCGGCAATTTCTGCCCTTGTATAAAAACGCATGGGTGTTGCCAATCTTTGAAGTGTGTTTAGAGAAGCAACAAAGGGATCGCTCTGAAACTTGACAGGTACATTAGTGAAGATATGGTTTGACAGCTAAGGAACGCAGCTTACTATGGGATTCTTGCTCTCAGAGAAAATGGCCAGAAACGGACAGCCATTGCCAGGTAATTCAACATTTATCAGGAACCGTTTGTGAAGTCCCCCAAAGAATTGCTGCAACAGGGGCACCTACTCCAATACCTCGACCAGGGTGTCCGCGTATCACACCAAGAAGACAGGATTGCCTTCTCCTTAGAGGACGCCGTGCTGGTCGTACAGAGACAACCAGTGTCCTCAGAAAAGAGAGGCAGAATGTTATTCAAACGCCCGTTTCAAGGTCCATCGTGAACAAGAGATTACTGCAAGCCGGTTATTTTGCACGAAGGCCAGTAGGGAAACCACTGTTAACAGCAGGTCATATACAGCGACGTCTGCAATGGGCTGGGGACCACGTGCGTTTGCAGCCAAAACACTGGAATTACGTCGTTTTCAGTGATGAGGCCATATATGGATTTTTTTAGGGTTGATCATCGAATCCGTGTTCACCGACGTGTACGAGGGGCATACAATGATGATTGTGTACTGCCTATGGTGCAAGCAGGGGATGGGAACGTCTCTGTTTGGGGAGCATTTCATGTTGGTGCCCAGAACCAGTTGGTTTTTCTAGGAGGCAACCTTATCCAGGATTCCTACAGAAACATTCTACAGCAAACAATGATTCGATTGGTAAGAGTCATCTTCAGGAACAACTTTGTGTACCAAGACGACTGCGCAACCCCACATCAAGGCCGCAGAATCACTGTTTTTCTTCAAAACCAATGGGTTCAACAACTGCCCTGGCCTGCAAACTCTCCAGACATGAACCCAATTGAAAATCTTTGGGCGGAAGTAACTCACAGAATTAATAGCTATGGTCCTCGACCAGTAAATAGTGATGAACTGCAACAGGCAAATATCACTGCGTGGAATGATATCCCCAGCCAAACTCTAAAAAACATGTCACAGGGTATGCCATGTAGGATGAAGGCGCTGCAAGCGGCTGCTGGAGGTCATACCCGCAATTACTGACTTTTCATGATTTCCTGTAGTGAGTTCTTTGCCTGTGTAACATATCACTGTCCGGAGGCTATCATTTTCTTTAATATCTTATCTTAAAGTTTATACTGACATCAGACTGTTGATATGGTTTTCTTGGGGTGTTCCTTTCTTTTGAATGGCATCTTATGTCAGATTTAATATTATTGAACAAAATATCTCACAACAGAAGACTGGATGTTATAATCACTCAGTGACATACTTTTTTAATGACTCAAGCCAAAAAATTTTAATCAGCACTCAAAAATAACAATGATAAAAAATATTCCATATTAAGTAGCAACCCTGTATTTCTGAATAACAAGTTAAGAAAATTCACTAGTTCACTAAAGACACAATACAACTGTCACTTTTACTTTAAAACCCTTTTGTTATTATTTTGATAAATTTATATAGTTACAGTATTGAAAAACAAAGTATCACGTTTTCAATAATTAATATTTTAAATTACAATCCATAACTGTAAGGTTGTGTCAATGACCAAAATACAACGTTGAGTCAATGTCACATTATGACGGTGTTTTGACGTGGCTGGATCAACGCTGATTTTACATTGAATTTAGGTAGATCAACAGCAATTCAACGTATCAACCTGTTTTCAATGTTGATCCAATGCAACTATGCCTGCTGGGTAGAGCCAATTTTAACATCGTCGACTTTCCAATTGTGGTAGTTGAGCTAGACCAATCGCAACACACCAATTGTACTAAAACTGAGTAGGACCTAAGTGACCCTTTTACAAAATGATAATTAACAAGATAATATATATAATGGTGCTGGTCAAAAGAGAACAACAAAGTATAGCAATATCATTATTGCACTGACCTGTGCTGAGGCTGCAATGTTGTGGTCCTGATGTGATGAAGAGTTTAGATGTCCTAAGTATGATGATAATCAAGGAGATACACCTTCATCTCTGCTGAAATCAGAGAACACACCATTAATTAAAATATGTGGAGACATATACAGCAGTTACAACATAGACACATCACAGTGATCATTTTATATATATATATATATATATATATAAAACAAAGTCACCTCAACCTGTCTACCTATAACAGGTTACCAAGAACTGGTAACTTTACTAACGTAACTCCATCACATTTACAGCAACTTATTCATCCTGATGCTGACCTTGCAAGGAATTCAGTTTATTGGAATGTATTTCTGAATAACAAGTTAAGAAAATTCACTAGTTCACTAAAGACACAAAACAACTGTCACTTTTACTTTAAAACCCTTTTGTTATTATTTTGATAAATTTAGTTACAGTATTGATAAACAAAGTATCATGTTTTCAATAATTAATCTTTTAAATTACAATCCATAACTGCAAGGTTGTGTCAATGACCAAAATACCATGTTGAGTCAATGTCACATTATGACGGTGTTTTGACGTGGCTGGATCAATGTTGATTATACGTTGAATTTAGGTAGATCAACAGCAATTTAAAGTATCAACCTGTTTTCAACGTTGATCCAACGCGACTATGCCTGCTGGGTAGAGCCAATTTTAACATCTTCGACTTTCCAATTGTGGTGGTTGAGCTAGACAAATTGTGACACACCGATTGTAGTAGTTTGGACTAATTCCAGTATGTTTAAAGTACTAGAGCCGATTTCAACAGCATCAACTTTTTGATTGTGGTAGTTGAACTGGAACAATCGCGAGGCTCGGATAAAACTTCAGGGTCACCCTGAGATTCAAACCCGGGACTTTTGCACACTGAGCTACCCAGCCAGGGCCAATACCCGCCAGCCGCTACAGGGGCTAGAGCCAATTTTAACATCTTCGACTTTCCGATTGTGGTAGTTGAGCTACAACAATCGGGACACATCGATTGCGCTAGTCCACTGATTCCAGTATGTTCAAAGTACTTTCAAAGGCAGTAATGCCGATTTAGACAGCATCAACTTTCCAATTGTGGTAGTTGAGCTAGACCAATCGCGACACACCGATTGTACTAGTTCGGATCAATTCCAGTATGTTTAAAGTACTATAGCCAATTTCGAAAGCATCGACTTTCTGATTGTGGTAGTTGAGCTGGACCAATCACTAGGCTGGGAGAAAAATGGCATTACAAAGCCCAGTCCAGTCCAGTCCAGTCTTTTTTCCAAACTCAAACCTGTTAAGGTAAACAGCGGGTTCCAATCCCAGTCGAGCCTGTCCCCCCAAAGAGACATTAGACCAACTGTTTAAGATAGAAAGGACTATTATGACAATTTTAAGGAAATGTAAAGGGCATTTTCTTGACAGTCCCGGGTTAGAATCCCGGGCAAACCTCCAAAGAGACATAAGACAAACCGTTTACATTAGAAAGGAGTATTATGACAATTTTAAGGTATTTTAAAGGGGATTAAGGCCAATTTGAAAACTATTGAGCTTACCTGACAAATCTAACAAGCATTTCATAGTTCCTGAATTCAAATCTGTTAAGACAAACAGCACCTGGTACCAGTTCATCTCTCTTTATTACCTCCACATCTACAAGAGCTCATGTTGAGATGAAACTGGATCATTTCTTGACAGGTTCCTGTAGTGGACAAGCAAGATGGACCCAGGCTCGGTAGCTCAGTTGGTTAGAACAGTCGGATGGTTTGCGAAAGTCCCGGGTTCGAATCCCGATCGAGCCTGGTGTTTTCTTCTCCAAAATAGACATTAGACCATCTGTTTACAATAATGAATGACTGTTGAACTTACCTGACAAATCTAACGAGCATTTCATAGTTTTATGAAATCAAAACTGTTAAGATAAACAGCGCCGACGTGGTGTGCCATGGCACAATTTACCTGGAACCAATTCACCCCTCTTTATTACCTCCACTTCTACGAGAGCTCATGTCAAGATGAGCCTGGATTATTTCTTGACAGGTACCTATAGTGGACAAGCAAGATTGACCCAGGCTCGGTAGCTCAGTTGGTTAGAACAGCTGGATGGTTTGCGAAAGTCCCGGGTTCGAATCCCGGTCGAGCCTGGTGTTTTCTTCTCCAAAATAGATATTAGACCAACTGTTTATGATAATAAGGACAAATTGAATGACTGTTGAGCTTACCTGACAAATCTAACGAGCATTTCATAGTTTCTGAATTCAAATCTGTTAAGACAAACAGCGCCGACGTGTTGTGCCATGGCGCAATTTTCCTGGAACCAGTTCATCTCTCTTTATTACCTCCACATCTACAAGAGCTCATGTCAAGATGAGCCTGGATCATTTCTTGACGGGTACCTATAGTGGACAAGCAAGATTGACCCAGGCTCGGTAGCTCAGTTGGTTAGAACAGGTGGATAGTTTGCGAAAGTCCCGGGTTCGAATCCCGGTCGAGCCTGGTGTTTTCTTCTCCAAAATAGACATTAGACCAACTGTTTATGATAATAAGGACAATTTGAATGACTGTTGAGCTTACCTGACAAATCTAACGAGCATTTCGTAGTTTCTGAATTCAAATCTGTTAAGACAAACAACGCCGACGTGTTGTGCCATGGCGAAATTTTCCTGGAACCAGTTCATCTCTCTTTATTACCTCCACATCTACGAGAGCTCATGTCAAGATGAGCCTGGATCATTTCTTGACAGGTACCTATAGTGGACAAGCAAGATTGACCCAGGCTCGGTAGCTCAGTTGGTTAGAACAGGTGGATGGTTTGCGAAAGTCCCGGGTTCGAATACCGGTCGAGCCTGGTGTTTTCTTCTCCAAAATAGATATTAGACCAACTGTTTATGATAATAAGGACAAATTGAATGACTGTTGAGCTTACCTGACAAATCTAACGAGCATTTCATAGTTTCTGAATTCAAATCTGTTAAGACAAACAGCGCCGACGTGTTGTGCCATGGCGCAATTTTCCTGGAACCAGTTCATCTCTCTTTATTACCTCCACATCTACAAGAGCTCATGTCAAGATGAGCCTGGATCATTTCTTGACGGGTACCTATAGTGGACAAGCAAGATTGACCCAGGCTCGGTAGCTCAGTTGGTTAGAACAGGTGGATAGTTTGCGAAAGTCCCGGGTTCGAATCCCGGTCGAGCCTGGTGTTTTCTTCTCCAAAATAGACATTAGACCAACTGTTTATGATAATAAGGACAATTTGAATGACTGTTGAGCTTACCTGACAAATCTAACGAGCATTTCGTAGTTTCTGAATTCAAATCTGTTAAGACAAACAACGCCGACGTGTTGTGCCATGGCGAAATTTTCCTGGAACCAGTTCATCTCTCTTTATTACCTCCACATCTACGAGAGCTCATGTCAAGATGAGCCTGGATCATTTCTTGACAGGTACCTATAGTGGACAAGCAAGATTGACCCAGGCTCGGTAGCTCAGTTGGTTAGAACAGGTGGATGGTTTGCGAAAGTCCCGGGTTCGAATCCCGGTCGAGCCCTGATGGTTTTTCCCCCGAAAGAGACATTAGACCAACTGTTTATGATAATAAGGACAAATTGAATGACTGTTGAGCTTACCTGACAAATCTAACGAGCATTTCATAGTTTCTGAATTCAAATCTGTTAAGACAAACAACGTCGACGTGTTTAAATTTAAAAGGCACTAAAAAAGGGATTTTACTATTTGACTATTGAGCTGGGCCAGTACAACCGATTTAAGGATAGAAATGACAATTTTAAGGGACTTTACGGCACTTTAAGGGGGATTTAAACCAATTCCTAGACTGTTGAGCTGGGCCAGTACAGAGACATGAAAAGAAGGGCTTAAGAGACAAAAATGGAAGGAAAAGAAGGGTTTAAGAGACAAAAAAGAAAGGAATAAAAGGGCTTTAGAGACATGAAAAGAAGGGCTTAAGAAACAAAAATGGAAGGAAAAGAAGGGCTTAAGAGACAAAAAAGAAAGGAATAAAAGGGCTTTAGAGACATGAAAAGAAGGGCTTAAGAGACAAAAATGGAAGGAAAAGAAGGGCTTAAGAGACAAAAAAGAAAGGAATAAAAGGGCTTTAGAGACATGAAAAGAAGGGCTTAAGAGACAAAAATGGAAGGAAAAGAAGGGCTTAAGAGACAAAAAAGAAAGGAATAAAAGGGCTTTAGAGACATGAAAAGAAGGCTTAAGAGACAAAAATGGAAGGAAAAGAAGGGCTTAAAAGACAAAAAAGAAAGGAATAAAAGGGCCTTAGAGACATGAAAAGAAGGCTTAAGAGACAAAAATGGAAGGAAAAGAAAGGCTTTAGAGACATGAAAAGAAGGGCTTAAGAGACAAAAATGGAAGGAAAAGAAGGGCTTTAGAGACATGAAAAGTAGGGCTTGAGAGACATGAAAAGAAAGGAAAAGAAGGGCTTTAAAGACAAAAAAGAAAGGAATAAAAGGGCTTTAGAGACATGAAAAGAAGGGCTTAAGAGACAAAAAAGAAAGGAATAAAAGGGCTTTAGAGACATGAAAAGAAGGCTTAAGAGACAAAAATGGAAGGAAAAGAAGGGCTTTAAAGAAAAAAAAGAAAGGAATAAAAGGGCTTTCGAGACATGAAAAGAAGGGCTTAAGAGACAAAAATGGAAGGAAAAGAAGGGCTTTAGAGACATGAAAAGTAGGGCTTGAGAGACATGAAAAGAAAGGAAAAGAAGGGCTTTAAAGACAAAAAAGAAAGGAATAAAAGGGCTTTAGAGACATGAAAAGAAGGGCTTAAGAGACAAAAATGGAAGGAAAAGAAGGGCTTTAGAGACATGAAAAGTAGGGCTTAAGAGACAAAAATGGAAGGAAAAGAAGGGCTTAAGAGACAAAAAAGAAAGGAATAAAAGGGCTTTAGAGACATGAAAAGAAGGGCTTAAGAGACAAAAATGGAAGGAAAAGAAGGGCTTAAGAGACAAAAAAGAAAGGAATAAAAGGGCTTTAGAGACATGAAAAGAAGGCTTAAGAGACAAAAATGGAAGGAAAAGAAGGGCTTTAAAGAAAAAAAAGAAAGGAATAAAAGGGCTTTCGAGACATGAAAAGAAGGCTTAAGAGACAAAAATGGAAGGAAAAGAAAGGCTTTAGAGACATGAAAAGAAGGGCTTAAGAGACAAAAATGGAAGGAAAAGAAGGGCTTTAGAGACAAAAAAGAAAGGAATAAAAGGGCTTTAGAGACATGAAAAGAAGGCTTAAGAGACAAAAATGGAAGGAAAAGAAGGGCTTAAGAGACAAAAAAGAAAGGAATAAAAGGGCTTTAGAGACATGAAAAGAAAGGAAAAGAAGGGCTTTAAAGACAAAAAAGAAAGGAATAAAAGGGCTTTAGAGACATGAAAAGAAGGGCTTAAGAGACAAAAATGGAAGGAAAAGAAGGGCTTAAGAGACAAAAAAGAAAGGAATAAAAGGGCTTTAGAGACATGAAAAGAAGGCTTAAGAGACAAAAATGGAAGGAAAAGAAAGGCTTTAGAGACATGAAAAGAAGGGCTTAAGAGACAAAAATGGAAGGAAAAGAAGGGCTTTAGAGACAAAAAAGAAAGGAATAAAAGGGCTTTAGAGACATGAAAAGAAGGCTTAAGAGACAAAAATGGAAGGAAAAGAAGGGCTTAAGAGACAAAAAAGAAAGGAATAAAAGGGCTTTAGAGACATGAAAAGAAGGCTTAAGAGACAAAAATGGAAGGAAAAGAAAGGCTTTAGAGACATGAAAAGAAGGGCTTAAGAGACAAAAATGGAAGGAAAAGAAGGGCTTTAGAGACAAAAAAGAAAGGAATAAAAGGGCTTTAGAGACATGAAAAGAAGGCTTAAGAGACAAAAATGGAAGGAAAAGAAGGGCTTTAGAGACATGAAAAGAAGGGCTTAAGAGACAAAGATGGAAGGAAAAGAAGGGCTTTAGAGACATGAAAAAGAAGGGCTTTAGAGACAAAAATGGAAGGAAAAGAAGGGTTTAAGAGACATGAAAAAGAAGGGCTTTAGAGACAAAAATGGAAGGAAAAGAAGGGTTTAAGAGACATGAAAAGGAAAGAAAAGAAGGGCTTAAAAGACATGAAAAGAACTGCTTTAGAAACATGTAAAGAAGCGAAAAGAAGGTCTTTAGAGATATTTTCATTAAGAAGGAAAAGAAAGAGACAAGAAAAAGAGCAAAAAAAAGAAAGGACGGTAGAGACACAAAATTAAGGAAAAAGAACGGAGGAGGCCACATAAAGCAAAAAGACCTTCTTTTCGCTTCTTATCATTTCTAACGCCCTCTTTACATATCTCTAAAGCCTTTCTTTTCATGTCTCTTAAGCCCTTCTTTTCCTTCCTTTCTATGTCTTTAAAGCCCTTCTTTTCCTTCCTTTTTGGTCCCTTAAGCTCTCTTTCTCCTTCCTTTTTTGTCTCATAAGCCCTTCTTTTCATGTCTCTAAAGCCCTTCTTTTCCTTCCTTTCCATGTCTCTAAAGCCCTTCTTTTCCTTCCTTTCGAAGTCTCTAAAGCTCTCTTTCTCCTTCCTTTTTTGTCTCATAAGCCCTTCTTTTCATGTCTCTAAAGCCCTTCTTTTCCTTCCTTTCCATGTCTCTAAAGCCCTTCTTTTCCTTCCTTTCCATGTCTCTAAAGCCCTTCTTTTCCTTCCTTTCCATGTCTCTAAAGCCCTTCTTTTCCTTTCTTTTCATGTCTCTAAAGCTCTCTTTCTCCTTCCTTTTTTGTCTCATAAGCCCTTCTTTTCATGTCTCTAAAGCCCTTCTTTTCCTTCCTTTCCATGTCTCTAAAGCCCTTCTTTTCCTTCCTTTCGAAGTCTCTAAAGCTCTCTTTCTCCTTCCTTTTTTGTCTCATAAGCCCTTCTTTTCATGTCTCTAAAGCCCTTCTTTTCCTTCCTTTCCATGTCTCTAAAGCCCTTCTTTTCCTTTCTTTTCATGTCTCTAAAGCTCTCTTTCTCCTTCCTTTTTTGTCTCATAAGCCCTTCTTTTCATGTCTCTAAAGCCCTTCTTTTCCTTCCTTTCCATGTCTCTAAAGCCCTTCTTTTCCTTCCTTTCGAAGTCTCTAAAGCTCTCTTTTTATCCTTCCTTTTTTGTCTCATAAGCCCTTCTTTTCATGTCTCTAAAGCCCTTCTTTTCCTTCCTTTCCATGTCTCTAAAGCCCTTCTTTTCCTTCCTTTCCATGTCTCTAAAGCCCTTCTTTTCCTTTCTTTTCATGTCTCTAAAGCTCTCTTTCTCCTTCCTTTTTTGTCTCATAAGCCCTTCTTTTCATGTCTCTAAAGCCCTTCTTTTCCTTCCTTTCCATGTCTCTAAAGCCCTTCTTTTCCTTCCTTTCGAAGTCTCTAAAGCTCTCTTTCTCCTTCCTTTTTTGTCTCATAAGCCCTTCTTTTCATGTCTCTAAAGCCCTTCTTTTCCTTCCTTTCCATGTCTCTAAAGCCCTTCTTTTCCTTCCTTTCCATGTCTCTAAAGCCCTTCTTTTCCTTCCTTTCCATGTCTCTAAAGCCCTTCTTTTCCTTTCTTTTCATGTCTCTAAAGCTCTCTTTCTCCTTCCTTTTTTGTCTCATAAGCCCTTCTTTTCATGTCTCTAAAGCCCTTCTTTTCCTTCCTTTCCATGTCTCTAAAGCCCTTCTTTTCCTTCCTTTCGAAGTCTCTAAAGCTCTCTTTCTCCTTCCTTTTTTGTCTCATAAGCCCTTCTTTTCATGTCTCTAAAGCCCTTCTTTTCCTTCCTTTCCATGTCTCTAAAGCCCTTCTTTTCCTTTCTTTTCATGTCTCTAAAGCTCTCTTTCTCCTTCCTTTTTTGTCTCATAAGCCCTTCTTTTCATGTCTCTAAAGCCCTTCTTTTCCTTCCTTTCCATGTCTCTAAAGCCCTTCTTTTCCTTCCTTTCGAAGTCTCTAAAGCCCTTCTTTCCATGTCTCTAAAGCCCTTCTTTTCCTTCCTTTCCATGTCTCTAAAGCTCTCTTTCTCCTTCCTTTTTTGTCTCATAAGCCCTTCTTTTCATGTCTCTAAAGCCCTTCTTTTCCTTCCTTTCCATGTCTCTAAAGCTCTCTTTCTCCTTCCTTTTTTGTCTCATAAGCCCTTCTTTTCATGTCTCTAAAGCCCTCTTTTTTCTTCCTTTCCATGTCTCTAAAGCCCTTCTTTTCCTTCCTTTTTTGTCTCATAAGCCCTTCTTTTCATGTCTCTAAAGCCCTTCTTTTCCTTCCTTTCCATGTCTTTAAAGCTCTTCTTTTCCTTCCTTTCCATGTCTCTAAAGCCCTTCTTTTCCTTTCTTTAAAGCCCTTTTTTTCCTTCCTTTCCATGTCTCTAAAGCTCTCTTTCTCCTTTCTTTTTTGTCTCATAAGCCCTTCTTTTCATGTCTCTAAAGCCCTTCTTTTCCTTCCTTTCCATGTCTCTAAAGCCCTTCTTTTCCTTTCTTTTCATGTCTCTAAAGCCGTTCTTTTCCTTCCTTTTTTGTCTCATAAGCCCGTCTTTTCATGTCTCTAAAGCCCTTCTTTTCCTTCCTTTCCATGTCTCTAAAGCCCTTCTTTTCCTTTCTTTTCATGTCTCTAAAGCCGTTCTTTTCCTTCCTTTTTTGTCTCATAAGCCCGTCTTTTCATGTCTCTAAAGCCCTTCTTTTCCTTCCTTTCCATGTCTCTAAAGCCGTTCTTTTCCTTCCTTTTTTGTCTCATAAGCCCTTCTTTTCATGTCTCTAAAGCCCTTCTTTTCCTTCCTTTCCATGTCTCTAAAGCTCTTCTTTTCCTTTCTTTTCATGTCTCTAAAGCTCTCTTTCTCCTTCCTTTTTTGTCTCATAAGCCCGTCTTTTCATGTCTCTAAAGCCCTTCTTTTCCTTCCTTTCCATGTCTCTAAAGCCCTTCTTTTCCTTCCTTTTTTGTCTCATAAGCCCTTCTTTTCATGTCTCTAAAGCCCTTCTTTCCATGTCTTTAAAGCCCTTCTTTTCCTTCCTTTCCATGTCTCTAAAGCCCTTCTTTTCCTTCCTTTCCATGTCTCTAAAGCCCTTCTTTTCATGTCTCTTAAGCCCTTCTTTTCCTTCTTTTCATGTCTCGAAAGCCCTTCTTTTCCTTCCTTTCCATGTCTTTTAAGCCCTTCTTTTCCTTCTTTCCATGTCTCTAAAGCCCTTCTTTTCCTTCCTTTCCATGTCTCTAAAGCCCTTCTTTCCATGTCTCTAAAGCCCTTCTTTTCATGTCTCTTAAGCCCTTCTTTTCCTTCCTTTCCATGTCTCTAAAGCCCTTCTTTTCCTTCCTTTCCATGTCTCTAAAGCCCTTCTTTCCATGTCTCTTAAGCCCTTCTTTTCCTTCCTTTCCATGTCTTTAAAGCCCTTCTTTTCCTTCCTTTCCATGTCTCTTAAGCCCTTCTTTTCCTTCTTTTCATGTCTCTTAAGCCCTTCTTTTCCTTCTTTTCATGTCTCTTTAGCCCTTCTTTTCCTTCCTTTCCATGTCTTTAAAGCCCTTCTTTTCCTTCCTTTCCATGTCTCTAAAGCCCTTCTTTTCCTTCCTTTCCATGTCTTTAAAGCCCTTCTTTTCCTTCCTTTTTTGTCCCTTAAGCCCTTCTTTTCCTTCCTTTCCATGTCTCTAAAGCCCTTCTTTTCCTTCCTTTCCATGTCTCTAAAGCTCTCTTTCTCCTTCCTTTTTTGTCTCATAAGCCCTTCTTTTCCTTCCTTTCCATGTCTTTAAAGCCCTTCTTTTCCTTCCTTTCCATGTCTCTTAAGCCCTTCTTTTCCTTCCTTTCCATGTCTCTAAAGCCCTTCTTTTCATGTCTCTTAAGCCCTTCTTTTCCTTTCTTTTTATGTCTCTCACGCCCTTCTTTTCGCTTCTTTATATCTCTAACGCCCTCTTTTCATGTCTCTTAAGCCCTTCTTTTCCTTCCTTTCCATGTCTTTAAAGCCCTTCTTTTCCTTCCTTTTTTGTCCCTTAAGCACTTCTTTTCATGTCTCTTAAGCCCTTCTTTTCCTTTCTTTTTATGTCTCTCACGCCCTTCTTTTCGCTTCTTTATATCTCTAACGCCCTCTTTTCATGTCTCTAAAGCCCTTCTTTTCGCTTCATTTCATGTCTCTCACGCCCTTCTTTTCGCTTCTTTTCATCTCTAACGCCCTCTTATCATGTCTCTAAAGCCTTTCTTTTTGCTTCTTTTCAAGTCTCTAAAGCCCTTCTTTTCATGTTTCTAAAGCCGTTCTTTTCGCTTTTTTTTTTATGTACGGGCCAAGCTTAACAGTCTAGGAATTGGCTTAAATCCCCCTTAAAGAGCCTTAAAATAGTCGTTTCTATCCTTAATCAGTTGTACTGGCCCAGCTCAATAGTCAGATTAGCTTATTTAGTGCCTTTTAAATTTAAATTTAAATCGTCGGGGAGAAACCATCAGGCTCGACCGGGATTCGAACCCGGGACTTTCGCAAACCATGCGACAGTTCTAACCAACTGAGCTACCGAGCCCGGGTCAACCTTGCTTGTCCTCTACCCGTAGCTATGATCCAGGCTCATCTTGACATGAGCTCTCCTAGAAGTGGAGGTAAGAAAGAGGGGTGAATTGGTTCCAGGTAAATTGCGCCATGGCACACCACGTCGGCGCTTTTTGTCTTAACAAATTTGAATTTAGAAGCTATGAAATGCTCGTTAGATTTGTCAGGTAAGTTCAACAGTCATTCATATTGTCTTTATTATCGTAAACAGTTGGTCTAATGTCTATTTTGGAAGAAAACACCAGGCACGATCGGGATTCGAACCCGGGACTTTCGCAAACCATGCGACAGTTCTAACCAACTGAGCTACCGAGCCCAGTCCAACCTTGCTTGTCCTCTACCTGTACCTGTCAAGAAATGATCCAGGCTCATCTTGACATGAGCTCTCCTAGAAGTGGAGGTAAGAAAGAGGGGTGAATTGGATTGGTTCCAGGTAAATTGCGCCATGGCACACCACGTCGGCGCTGTTTATCTTAACATTTTTGATTTCAGAAACTATGAAATGCTCGTAAGACAGTCATTCATATTGTCTTTATTATCGTAAACAGTTGGTCTAATGTCTATTTTGGAGAAGAAAATACCAGGCTCGACCGGGATTCGAACCCGGGACTTTCGCAAACCATGCGACTGCTCTAACCAACTGAGCTACCGAGCCCGGGTCAACCTTGCTTGTCCTCTACCTGTACCTGTCAAGAAATGATCCAGGCTCATCTTGACATGAGCTCTCCTAGAAGTGGAGGTAAGAAAGAGGGATGAATTGGTTCCAGGTAAATTGCGCCATGGCACACCACGTCGGCGCTGTTTATCTTAACAGTTTTGATTTTAGAAACTATGAAATGCTCGTTAGATTTGGCAGGTAAGTTCAACAGTCATTCATATTGTCTTTATTATCGTAAACAGCTGGTCTAATGTCTATTTTGGAGAAGAAAACACCAGGCTCGATCGGGATTCGAACCCGGGACTTTCGCAAACCATCCGACTGTTCTAACCAACTGAGCTACCGAGCCTCTGTCCATCTTGCTTGTCCACTACAGGTACCGGTCAAGAAATGATCCAGGCTCATCTTGACATGAGCTCTTGTAGATGTGGAGGTAAGAAAGAGGGGTGAATTGGTTCCAGGTAAATTGCGTCATGGCACACCACGTCGGCGCTGTTTGTCTTAACAGTTTTGATTTCAGAAACTATGAAATGCTTGTTAGATTTGTCAGGTAAGTTCAACAGTCATTCATATTGTCTTTATCATCGTAAACAGTTGGTCTAATGTCTATTTTGGAGAAGAAAACACCAGGCTCGATCGGGATTCGAACCCGGGACTTTCGCAAACCATCCGACTGTTCTAACCAACTGAGCTACCGAGGCTGGGTCCATCTTGCTTGTCCACTACAGGTACCTGTCAAGAAATGATCCAGGCTCATCTTGACATGAGCTCTTGTAGATGTGGAGGTAAGAAAGAGGGGTGAATTGGGTCCAGGTAAATTGCGCCATGGCACACCACGTCGGCGCTGTTTGTCTTAACAGTTTTGATTTCAGAAACTATAAAATGCTTGTTAGATTTGTCAGGTAAGTTCAACAGTCATTCATATTGTCTTTATCATCGTAAACAGTTGGTCTAATGTCTATTTTGGAGAAGAAAACACCAGGCTCGATCGGGATTCGAACCCGGGACTTTCGCAAACCATCCGACTGTTCTAACCAACTGAGCTACCGAGGCTGGGTCCATCTTGCTTGTCCACTACAGGTACCTGTCAAGAAATGATCCAGGCTCATCTTGACATGAGCTCTTGTAGATGTGGAGGTAAGAAAGAGGGGTGAATTGGTTCCAGGTAAATTGCGCCATGGCACACCACGTCGGCGCTGTTTGTCTTAACAGTTTTGATTTCAGAAACTATGAAATGCTTGTTTGATTTGTCAGGTAAGCTCAATAGTTTTCAAATTGGCCTTAATCCCCTTTAAAGTACCTTAAAATTGTCATAATATTCCTTTCTAATGTAAACGGTTTGTCTTATGTCTCTTTGGAGGGAGAAAACACCAGGTTTGCTCGGGATTCTAACCTGGGACTGTCAAGAAAATGCCCTTTACATTTCCTTAAAATTGTCATAATAGTCCTTTCTATCTTAAACGGTTGGTCTAATGTCTCTTTGGGGGGACAGGCTCGACTGGGATTGGAACACGCTGTTTACCTTAACAGGTTTGAGTTTGGAAAAAAGACTGGACTTATGCTTTGTAATGCCGTTTTTCTCCCAGCCTAGTGATTGGTCCAGCTCAACTACCACAATCAGAAAGTCTATGCTGTCGAAATTGGCTATAGTACTTTAAACATACTGGAATTGATCCGAACTAGTACAATCGGTGTGTCGCGATTGGTCTAGCTCAACTACCACAATTGGAAAGTCGAAGATGTTAAAATTGGCTCTAGCCCCTGTAACGGCTGCCGGGTGTTGGCCCTGGCTGGGTAGCTCAGTTGGTAGAGCAGTTGGACAGTGAGCAAGAGTCCGTGCGAATCCCAGGGGGAGCCTGCAGTTTTTCTCCCAGCCTAGCGATTGGTCCAGCTCAACTACAACAATTGAAAAATCGATGCTGTCGAAATTCGGCTCTAGTACTTTAAACATACTGGAATTAGTCAGCACTACAACAATCGGTGTCTCACAATTTGTGTAGCTCAACCACCACAATTGGAAAGTCGAAGATGTTAAAATTGGCTCTACCCAGCAGGCATAGGCACATTGGATCATTGTTGAAAACAGGTTGATACTTTGAATTGCTGTTGATCTACCTAAATTCAACGTAAAATCAACATCAAACAGCCACATCAAAAAACCGTCATAATGTGACATTGACTCAACATGGTATATTGGTAATTGACACAACCATGCAGTTATGGATTGTAATTTAAAATATTAATTATTGAAAACGTGATACTTTGTTTATCAATACTGTAACTATATAAATTTATCAAAATAATAACAAAAGGGTTTTAAAGTAAAAGTGACAGTTGTTTTGTGTCTTTAGTGAACTAGTGAATTTTCTTAACTTGTTATTCAAAAATACATTCCAATAAACTGAATTCCTTGTAAGGTCAGCATCAGGATGAATAAGTTGCTGTAAATGTAATGGAGTTATGTTAATAAAGTTACCAGTTCTTGGTAACCTGTTATAGATAGACAGGTTGAGGTGACTGTTACTTTGTTATATATATATATATATATATATATATATATATATATATATATATATATATATATATTGATCACTGTGATGTGTCTATGTTGTAACTGCTGTATATGTCTCCACATATTCTTAATTAATGATGTGTTCTCTGATTTCAGCAGAGATGAAGGTGTATCTGCTTGACTATCATCATACTTAGGATATCTAAACTCTTCATCACATCAGGACCACAACATCGCAGCCTCAGCACAGGTCAGTGCAATAATGATATTGCTATACTTTGTTGTTCTCTTTTGACCAGCACCACTATATATATTATCTTGGTAATTATCATTTTGTAAAAGGGTCACTTAGGTCCTACTCAGTTTTAGTACAATCGGTGTGTCGCGATTGGTCTAGCTCAACCACCACAATTGGAAAGTCGAAGATGTTAAAATTGGCTCTACCCAGTAGGCATAGTCGCGTTGGATCAACGTTGAAAACAGGTTGATACGTTGAATTGCTGTTGTTCTACCTAAATTCAATGTAAAATCAACATTGATCCAGCCACATCAAAACACCGTCATAATGTGACATTGACTCAACGTTGTATTTTGGTAATTGACACAACCTTGCAGTTATGGATTGTAATTTAAAATATTAATTATTGAAAACGTGATACTTTGTTTATCAATACTGTAACTATATAAATTTATCAAAATAATAACAAAAGGGTTTTAAAGTAAAAGTGACAGTTGTTTTGTGTCTTTAGTGAACTAGTGAATTTTCTTAACTTGTTATTCAGAAATACATTCCAATAAACTGAATTCCTTGCAAGGTCAGCATCAGGATGAATAAGTTGCTGTAAATGTGATGGAGTTACGTTAGTAAAGTTACCAGTTCTTGGTAACCTGTTATAGATAGACAGGTTGAGGTGACTGTTACTTTGTTATATATATATATATATATATATATATATATATATATATATATATATATATATATTTAATGATCACTGTGATTTGTCTATGTTGTAACTGCTGTATATGTCTCCATATATTCTAAATTAATGATGTGTTCTCTGATTTCAGCAGAGATGAAGGTGTATCTGCTTGATTATCATCATACTTAGGACATCTAAACTCTTCATCACATCAGGACCACAACATCGCAGCCTCAGCACAGGTCAGTGCAATAATGATATTGCTATACTTTGTTGTTCTCTTTTGACCAGCACCACTATATATATTATCTTGGTAATTATCATTTTGTAAAAGGGTCACTTAGGTCCTACTCAGTTTTAGTACAATCGGTGTGTCACGATTGGTCTAGCTCAACCACCACAAATGGAAAGTCGACGATGTTAAAATTGGCTCTACCCAGCAGGCATAGTCGTGTTGGATCAACGTTGAAAACAGGTTGATACGTTGAATTGCTTTTGATCTACCTAAATTCAATGTAAAATCAACGTTGATCCAGCCATGTCAAAACACCGTCATAATGTGACATTGACTCAATGTTGTATTTTGGTAATTGACCCAACCTTGAAGTTATGGATTGTAATTTAAAATATTAATTATTGAAAACGTGATACTTTGTTTATCAATACTGTAACTAAATTTATCAAAATAATAACAAAAGGGTTTTAAAGTAAAGGTGACAGTTGTTTTGTGTCTTTAGTGAACTAGTGAATTTTCTTAACTTGTTATTCAGAAATACATTCCAATAAACTGAATTCCTTGCAAGGTCAGCATCAGGATGAATAAGTTGCTGTAAATGTGATGGAGTTACGTTAGTAAAGTTACCAGTTCTTGATAGATAGACAGGTTGAGGTGACTGTTACTTTGTTATATATATATATATATATATATATATATATATATATATATATATATATATATTTAATGATCACTGTGATTTGTCTATGTTGTAACTGCTGTATATGTCTCCATATATTCTAAATTAATGATGTGTTCTCTGATTTCAGCAGAGATGAAGGTGTATCTGCTTGATTATCATCATACTTAGGACATCTAAACTCTTCATCACATCAGGACCACAACATCGCAGCCTCAGCACAGGTCAGTGCAATAATGATATTGCTATACTTTGTTGTTCTCTTTTGACCAGCACCACTATATATATTATCTTGGTAATTATCATTTTGTAAAAGGGTCACTTAGGTCCTACTCAGTTTTAGTACAATCGGTGTGTCACGATTGGTCTAGCTCAACCACCACAAATGGAAAGTCGACGATGTTAAAATTGGCTCTACCCAGCAGGCATAGTCGTGTTGGATCAACGTTGAAAACAGGTTGATACGTTGAATTGCTTTTGATCTACCTAAATTCAATGTAAAATCAACGTTGATCCAGCCATGTCAAAACACCGTCATAATGTGACATTGACTCAATGTTGTATTTTGGTAATTGACCCAACCTTGAAGTTATGGATTGTAATTTAAAATATTAATTATTGAAAACGTGATACTTTGTTTATCAATACTGTAACTAAATTTATCAAAATAATAACAAAAGGGTTTTAAAGTAAAGGTGACAGTTGTTTTGTGTCTTTAGTGAACTAGTGAATTTTCTTAACTTGTTATTCAGAAATACATTCCAATAAACTGAATTCCTTGCAAGGTCAGCATCAGGATGAATAAGTTGCTGTAAATGTGATGGAGTTACGTTAGTAAAGTTACCAGTTCTTGGTAACCTGTTATAGATAGGTTGAGGTGACTGTTACTTTGTTATATATATATATATATATATATATATATATATATATATTGATCACTGTGATGTGTCTATGTTGTAACTGCTGTATGTCTCCACATATTCTTAATTAATGATGTGTTCTCTGATTTCAGCAGAGATGATGGTGTATCTGCTTGATTATCATCATACTTAGGATATCTAAACTCTTCATCACATCAGGACCACAACATCGCAGCCTCAGCACAGGTCAGTGCAATAATGATATTGCTATACTTTGTTGTTCTCTTTTGACCAGCACCACTATATATATATATTATCTTGGTAATTATCATTTTGTAAAAGGGTCACTTAGGTCCTACTCAGTTTTAGTACAATCGGTGTGTCGCGATTGGTCTAGCTCAACCACCACAAATGGAAAGTCGACGATGTTAAAATTGGCTCTACCCAGCAGGCATAGTCGTGTTGGATCAACGTTGAAAACAGGTTGATACTTTGAATTGCTGTTGTTCTACCTAAATTCAATGTAAAATCAACGTTGATCCAGCCATGTCAAAACACCGTCATAATGAGACATTGACTCAACGTTGTATTTTGGTAATTGACACAACCTTGCAGTTATGGATTGTAATTTAAAATATTAATTATTGAAAACGTGATACTTTGTTTATCAATACTGTAACTAAATTTATCAAAATAATAACAAAAGGGTTTTAAAGTAAAGGTGACAGTTGTTTTGTGTCTTTAGTGAACTAGTGAATTTTCTTAACTTGTTATTCAGAAATACATTCCAATAAACTGAATTCCTTGCAAGGTCAGCATCAGAATGAATAAGTTGCTGTAAATGTAATGGAGTTATGTTAATAAAGTTACCAGTTCTTGGTAACCTGTTATAGATAGACAGGTTGAGATGACTGTTATTTATATATATATATATATATATATATATATATATATATATATACAGGGTTACCACTTAATATGGAATATTATTTTTTGGCGAATAAATTTTCTACAAAATATTTAATTTCTCTCTAACTACTTTAAATCCAAAGCTGAGGTGTCACTCCATGTGTAGCCAGATGTGTTACCTAATTACCACACAACTCTCGAAACAATTGATGCTTGCAGTTGCAGTGTCTGTGGTCAGAAATGTGAGTGGTGGTCTTTTCGGCAATTTCTGCCCTTGTATAAAAACGCATGGGTTTGGTCAATCTTTGGAGCGTGTTTAGAGAAGCAACAAAGGGATCGCTCTGAAACTTGAGAGGTACCTTAATGAAGATATGGTACGACAGCAAAGCAACGCAGCTTACTATGGGATTCTTGCTCTCAGAGAAAATGGCCAGAAACGGACAGCCATTGCCAGGTAATTCAACATTTATCAGGAACCGTTTGTGAAGTCCTCCAAAGAAATGCTGCTACAGGGGCACCTACTCCAATACCTCGACCAAGGTGTCCGCGTATCACACCAAGAAGACAGGGTCGCCTTCTCCTTAGTGGACGCCGTGCTGGTCGTACAAAGACAGCCAGTGTCCTCAGAAAAGAGAGGCAGAATGTCATTCAAACGCCCGTTTCAAGGTCTCACGTGAACAAGAGATTTCTGCAAGCCGGTTATTTTGCACGAAGGCCAGTAGGGAAACCACTGTTAACAGCAGGTCATATACAGCGACGTCTGCAAAGGGCTGGGGACCACGTGCGTTTGCAGCCAAAACACTGGAATCACGTTATTTTCAGTGATAAGGCCAGATATGGATTTTTTAGGGTTGGTCGTCGAATCCGTGTCCACCGACGTGTACGAGGGGCATAAAACAATGATTGTGCACTGCCTAGGGTGCAAGCAGGGGATGGTAACGTCTCTGTTTGGGGAACATTTCATGTCGGTGCCCAGAACCAGTTGGTTTTTCTAGGAGGCAACCTCATCCAGGATTCCTACAGAGACATTCTACAGCAAACAATGCTTCGATTGGTAAGATTCATCTTCAGGAACAACTTTGTGTACCAAGACGACTGCGCAACCCCACATCGAGGCCGCAGAATAACTGTTTTTCTTCAAAACCAATGGGTTCAGCAACTGCCCTGGCCTGCAAACTCTCCAGATATGAACCCAATTGAAAATCTGTGGGCGGAAGTAACTCACAGAATTAATAGCTATGGTCCTCGGCCGGTAAATAGTGATGAACTGCGACAGGCAAATATCACTGCGTGGAATGATATCCCCACCCAAACTCTAAAAAACGTGTCACAGGATATGCCATGTAGGATGAGGCCGCTGCAAGCGGCTGCTGGAGGTCATACCCGCAATTACTGACTTTTCATGATTTACTGTAGTGAGTTCTTTGACTGTGTAACATATCACTGTCCGGAGGCTATCATTTTCTTTAATATCTTATCTTAAAGTTTATACTGACATCAAACTGTTGATATGGTTTTCTGGGGGTGTTCCTTTCTTTTGAATGGCATCTTATGTCAGATTTAATATTATTGACCAAAATATCTCACAACAGAAGACTGGATGTTATTATTACTCAGTGACATACTTTTTTAATGACTCAAGCCAAAAAAATTTAATCAGCACTGTAAAATAACAATGATAAAAAATATTCCATATTAAGTAGCAACCCTGTATATATATATATATATATTGATCACTGTGATGTGTCTATGTTGTAACTGCTGTATATGTCTCCACATATTCTTAATTAATGATGTGTTCTCTGATTTCAGCAGAGATGAAGGTGTATCTGCTTGATTATCATCATACTTAGGACGTCTAAACTCTTCATCACATCAGGACCACAAAATCGCAGCCTCAGCACAGGTCAGTGCAAAAATGATATTGCTATACTTTGTTGTTCTCTTCAATCCCCTTTTGATCCTTACCACTTTATATAGTTCCTGGGAAATTATCTTTTTAAAAGGGTCACTTGAGGACAGTCCTGCAGATATTTGGATTGATCTATCTCCCTGGGGAGTCTTACTAAATTGCTGTCAACTTAACCGTCTTAAATGTCTGTCATGCTTAGTAAAGCTGTAAGGGGGTAATTATCTTTACCCCCTAGTTGGTTTGATATAACTGGCTGACAGTTAAGTCGATAAAGTTGATAGCAATTTAGTGAGACTCCTTAGGGAGTTAGACCAATCCAGATGGATTGATCAAGGTATGGGAACTTAGGGTGCTTTCCCAGAGATTTAGATCGATCTAAGGATTAAGATTTAGATCGACCTAACTCCCTGGGGGTTCACGCTAAATTGCAGTCAGCCGAGCGGGCACCATAATTAATTACCCCTTTACAGCTTTTAGTAGGAGGGGACAGACGCTTAAGCCGGCCAAGCTGACAGTAATCTAGTGAGACTCCCCACAGGGATAGATCGATCTAAAAATCTATGGAAATGGGGTGTTAGTCTTAGATCCCACACAGTTTTATATATGTTCAAATTGACAAGGGTTGATATGAACTCGTTGGGGTTGAGGTGGGAAGGCGCTGAGAAAAATCTGTATATAGATAAAATTTCTTGCAAATTTTCATTTTTAAAAGGGTCACTTAAATCCCACAGAGTCTTATATATGTTCAGAGTGAAAAGGGTTAATATGAACTAGTGGGTGTGAACAAGAATTTCTGGCAGTCATTCCAATTCCTATAAATAAAGATTAAATTTAATGTTTGTATTCTCATGCCTCACAGTGCATTGTCTTTTGCGATACTCTGTGTGTTTGTATATATTCTGCTTACTGTATATGTCTGTTTTGTCACTGAAAGTCAAAATACATTTTGATCTTTGTATTACATCTGTGTTATATATACTGTATGTGCCTGTGTATGTTATATATTGATGGTTTCTTCTCTAATTTCAGCAGAGATGAAGGTATGTCTCTTGGATTATCATCCAACATACTGAGGACAGCTAATTTAAAAACTCATCATCACCAGCAAGATTTACAATGTCACAGCTTCAGCACAGGTCAGTGCATCAATAATATTGCTATACTTTATTGTTCTTTTCAATACCCTTTTGACCCTCACAACTAGAAAAAATATCTTGCATACATTCTGAAGTCTGTGTACTGCATGTTGTGATGCTGTATGTGTCTCTATATTGAACTTTAAATTCAATGTTTGTATTCTCATGCCTCACAGTGCATTGTCTTTTGTGACACTGTGTGTGTCTATATATATTCTGATCACTATCTATGTTTGTTTTGTAAAAGGGTCACTTAGAGATTTATATATGTTTAGAGTTTAAAAGGTTAATGTGAACTTGTGGATGTAATCAAAATTTTCTGACGGTCATTCCAAACCCTGTATATAAACATTAAATTTTATGTTTATATTCTGATGCCTTAGAGTGCATTGAATTTTGTGAGGCTGTATGTGTCTGTATAAATTCTGATCACTATCTATGTTTGTGTTGTGGCTGTATGTGTTTATATATATTTTGATCACTGTGATGCGTCTATTTTGTAACTGCTGTATATGTCTGCATATATTCTTTTCAGCGGAGATGAAGGTGTGTCTTCTGAATTATCATCACACTTAGGACAGCTAAACTCGTCATCACATCAAGATCTCCAGCATCGCAGCCTCACCACAGGTCAGTGCAAAAATGATATTGCTATACTTTGTTGTTCTCTTCAATCCCCTTTTGATCCTTACCTGATGCACAGCTGATGAGCCACCGTTATACCGACGTCAGGCCAACGGCGTGAAGCAGTCGTTGGCCCGACGTCGGGTCACCAGTAGTGGCCCAACGTCAGCCCAACAACGACTGCCGACTGTGACCATGCCGACCAATGCCGACGTCGGCGCGACCACTTATTGCTATCTGGGAATATTGCTTTACCTGTGTTCGGTGTTCATCATCACTATATATAGTCAGGGGCGGATTTAGGCCGTCTTCTGGGTCTTCCGGAAGATGGTCAGATTTTCAAGTTTACATTGAAGGGTATCTAATTTTTCTGTCGGAAGATGGTCAAAAATGGGGGATGGTGCAACAAAGATAATTTGGAAGACTGTCAGAAAATATCTCTGGATCCGCCACTGATACTATCTGGGAAATTATCATTTTGTAAAAGGGTCACTTAGAGATTTATATGTGTTATGAGTTAAGAATAATATGTCCAAAACTTTCAAATGAGGTCAAACCACTAGCAAGGCAGGAGATAGGACTATCTCAGCCTAGAGAAAGGAAGAGTACCAACCGATAAGGAACTTTGTAATTATGTTGGCTTGCAGCAAGTGGCAATAATTCCCCGTTGAGCATGAACAGTGTGACAAGCAGGGATTGATTTGCATATTTGTGCACATACCATTGGCTTGACGTCACCTCATTTGCATTGCCATTGTGTTTTGCCCTATAATTTCCTCATCAGCCTGTAAGGATGCAAACGTCAGAAAATGATCAATTAGTTGTTACATGACATATAAGCATAATGAAAAAAGGCTTCAAAATCAACCATCCCCAGGGATAGCCAAACCCTCTGTTGAACTAATTATGAAATGCCCATGCATATCCTTGAGGAAACAGCTATCATTCACCAAAGTTTCCACTTCTAAAGTCTAATGTTCTAAGAGGAGATCAGGGAAATTATAAGATGAAAAAAATTTTGAACAACTACTTCCCCCCCCCTCAAGGACATCCCTATGTCCTCTTGAAATAATTCTGAAATGCCAATGCACTTCCCTGATGACAGGTCTAGCAATCACCAAAGTTTCAATTATCTAACTCAAATAGTCTAGGAGGAGATAACAGAAATAACGTGAAAAGAATTCAGAATCATCCCCTCCACCCCCCCCCCCCCCAAAGGAGAGCGCAACCCCCTGTTGCACTAAAATTCTGAAATGCCATCACACATTTTGACTACAGTTTCACCAATCACCAAAGTTTCCAGTTTTTAATAGTCTAGTAGGAGACATTTTTAATATGATTTTCATTTTTCTCAAATATATTGTTCTTTTTCCAGGTGACCCTTTCCATACAGCATGGTGGCTTCTTGGGGAACTGACTCTACTTATCTTGTAATGGATAATACCTATAGAAAAAGTAGGCAGTGAAAAACAGCAGCAAGAGCAGTGCATTATCTCATCCATGTGTAGAATACATGATATGTGGCAAGATTATAAACGTCAAATGATGTGCAAAGCCTGATTTTAGACACCCATTACAAGGAGGAATCTGCATCTGGTATTGGTAGTAAGGAGAAATCTTGAATGGGTATATATTGTTTCCAGATGACAATAATAGGTAATTTGTCTCCTCTTACACAACCAAACTCAAATCATAACATAAAATGCTTCATTTGATACTGAATAATATTATTGTAATATTGAAAATTTTATTTTTTGTCATTCTCAATCTTCTCCTATCAATTGCCAATAAATGACGCAGTCAACTGATACACTTTTCTCAGATTATTACAGTTGTTAAGCTTATTTTTTACAAATTTTACAAACATTGGACTAGATTTGTCAACATCATATACATTTGAATATGTTAAGGTATGGAATTTGCCAGGTATTTTTAGTTTTCTTAAATATTTTCTGAAAACATCATTTTCATTAGGCACAGTCAACTGATAAGCTGATCTCAGATTATTTCAGTTGTTAAGCATCTTTTGTAGAAATTTCACGAACATTGGACTAGATTTGTCAAAATTATTAACATAAAAGCCTTTTCTTTCTATGCAATTTTTAGTTTTCTCAAATATATTGTCCGAAAAAATCAATTTCATTACACACAGTCAACTGATAAGCTTATGGCTGATTATTTCAGTTGTTAATTATAAGCTTCATTGTGCAAATTTCACAAAGAATTAAGGAAATTTCACAAAGTTATTAACATTTAACTATTTTTATATACAGCATCAGCAGTTTTTATGTACAGACACAGATGTGTCTGTACATATAGCCGTCACCTTCGTCTGTCTTCGCCATCATCGCCTTGCACTTTCACCGATAACACGATAAGTGAAAAATCCTTTTACCGTTTGGCTTGAAACTTACAGAACTGATATGTATTCATAATACTCAGGTCAAGTTCGAAAATCAGCATGATCGGACAATTTTTGTGGAAGTTATGCTGTTTTTTCACTTTTTTCAGCAAATATGCAACACCTATAACACGATAAGTGGAAAACTGTTTTACCTTTTGGCTTAAAACTAACATAATGGATGAATATTCATAATACGTAGGTCAAGTTTGAAAATCAGCATGATCAGGCCATTTTTATGGGAGTAATGCTGTTTTTTTTTTTTTTTTTTTTTTTTTTTTCAATTTTTTTCAGCATATATGCAACACATTTCAAGGAAAACCGATTGGCCAATTGTCTTGAAGTTTACAGGGGTGATCAGTCTTACTGAAATACAGATTAAGTTTGAATATAAGCTTGATCGGTTAAGTTCTGGTGAAGTAATGCCTTTTTTTTTTTGTAAATAAGTGTTTTTTCCTCAGATTTAATTTTTGGGCATGTTAACATTGTCATTTTTGAACTAATTAGATATGTATGTATAGATGTGTTATTTGATATTTTCTGCAACTTAACAATATTTTTAGTTGATTATATAAAAATGATGGTGAACCTGTTATTATGTATTATGTAATAAAGTGTCAAAAATGGAAATAAACTTATATCTTTACAGTTTGTCAGATTCAATCATTCACTATGTTCAAAAACTCAGACTGGAGCAAATTGGACATTTAGAATTGTTCTATTGATATTTTTCCTATGTCAACAATTTTCTTAGTTGATCATTTAAAAATGACAGTAAATAGATTATTTTGTATAATGTAAAAAAAAAGGTGTTGAAAGTGGAAAGAAAATCATTTCAGTACAGTTATCTCTTGTTAACATTTTGGCATTTTGAAGGTGTGACTCTTAACTTCCATGGCCTTGAAGACATTTCCATGTCACATTTTCTGAATAACCATGATTTTTTTTTTTTTTTGTTATTATAAATTGATGGTCATTATGCTGTTAAGCATTATTTAATATTTGAAGACAAAATTGAAGACAACCCTATTTTGGGCACTGTCTCCATAGTGACCATTAAAGGTAAACCATGTCACTTACTCCTCTCAAACTTACAGAAAAGTAGCATATGACTAAAATGTAGCTTCAGTTGGAAAGCCTGTGTCATCGGTTAATTTTCCTGGAAATTATATAGTTTTTTGTTAGAATTAAAATTTTCACATATCAGCATTTTCAATGTGTGACTTTGAACTTCCATTGGCTTGAAGACCTTTGCTAGTCACATTTTCTGAATATCCATGATACTTTTACTTTATTAATAAAAATTGATGGCCATTATGCTGTTAAACATGTTATATTGCATAAAAGTTGAAGAAAACCCTATTTTGTACACTGCTGCCAGGATGACCATTAAGGGAAAACCATATGTTACTTATGATACTCAAACTTAATTTATAACTTTCAAGTGTCCATTAAATGAGACTGGATAAATCACACGTTGAGATTTCCCAGTAAAGTCCCATAGGTTAAGCTCTCTTAACTATGTCACATAATTACGAATCGGTGATAATTATGCAGGTAAATGTTGTTTAATATTGCAAATAGGTTTACAAAAGAAAAAATGCTGTGTAACACCAACATTAATGCTATAAATGAATAACAGTGCCTTATTATCCTCAAAAACTTTGGGGTTATTCATATCATGTTAATACAGCAAGATTAAAAGTTTGAATAGCAGCTTTATTGGAATATTTTTTGTTATGTTTTCTTTTTAATTTTTTTTCAAACACTAGCATTTTCAACTCCCAGCCACCTGAAGCTCTTCACATTTTCTGTATTTCCACATAAGCAGTTGCATTGGTTTTTATGTCTTTAAACATTATGTAATATTAATTTATGCACTGTCATCATTTTTCAAATATTTGGATTTTCATTATGTGAATTTGAACTTTCATGGTCCTGAAACTGTAATCTTATTGCAGGGGTGGATTGAGACTGTCTTCTGTCTTCCATATGATGGTCAGATTTTAAAGTTTACATTGACGGGAATCTATTTTTTTTTTTGTGTTGGAAGACCATCAAAAATGGAGGATGGATCAACAAAGATAATTTGGAATACTGTCAGAAAATTCTCTGGATCTGCTCCTGTAATTGACCATGTTACCTGTTGTGCATGATTAAAATTCAGTGTTGACTGACTGTGCTGTTATAAGCATTATTTATTATTGCATCAAAATTGACAAAATGTCCTATTTTTATTTTCTGTTTTTGTCTGTACATTTCACAGCTTTGCTGCCTTGTTTAAATTTAATTTTGCACTTTTCTCAAATATATTGTTTAAAAAAGTTTCATTACACTCAGTGAACAGATAAGCTTTTAGATTTGTTGAAATTACATGTATTAATATTTAAGTGTTTTAAGCCATGGAATTTACCTCCTTTTCAGTGTTATTTTCAGTTTTCTCTAATATATTTTCTGAAAAATATTTTTCATGAAACAGTTAACAATTAAACTTATGTCAGATTATTATAGTTGAT
The DNA here is from genome assembly GCF_051362555.1 of Lingula anatina. NCBI lineage: Eukaryota > Metazoa > Brachiopoda > Lingulata > Lingulida > Lingulidae > Lingula > Lingula anatina. The sequence goes on from NC_141767.1 coordinate 30,252,146, forward strand.
AAGCTTTATTTGTAAAAATATCATAAAGATTCTTCTACATTTGTAAAAATGGCTAATGTTGAACTATTTTTATCCATGGAATTTGCTGGTGTTTTCAGTGTAATTTACAGTTTTCTCAATTATATTGTCCAAAATATCACTTTTATTACACACAGTCAACTGATAAGCTTATCTCAGATCTCTCTGTAATAGTTTACAGACTAAATTTGCCAAAATTATTAACATTTAACTATTTTTTATCCATGGAATTTGCTATTCTTTTCAAATATAATAAAAATCTTTTTCATTAGGCACAGTCAACCGATAAGCTTATCTCAGATTACAGTATTTCATTTGTTAAGCTTGAGTTGTACAAGTCAGACATTTCACAGAGTTGTTACATTCAGAAGAGACGTTTGATCATTACTGGCTTTTTTTGTGATCTGTGTAGATTTGGCGCATGAGTAGTTTTTTTTTTTTTTTTTTTTTTTTTTTTGCAAAACTGCTAATGATAAAAGTATAACATGTATTAAAACATGTAAATCATCCTTTTATGAAATATTTGTTGTTATTTTGGCCAAAGCACTACAAGTATGTCAACAATGCATTGCGTATCCGTGAACACAAAGTCTTTAACGATGTTAAGGACACACGTGACTTTATTTACAAATGCTGAAATGGGAAAATTTTCACGGAGAGGGTTGGAAAAGAGCGTTTTAGCAAGGCTTGTATAGCCGTGACAAGATCTTATCCCACTGGAAATATTCACAAGCGCTTGCATTTTGACCACAAGTATGTTATGGAGTAATATGACCTGTAAACAGTGCAATTTTCAACTCTCTTGAAAAGATGCAATAGTTGTGCTCTCTTCTGGTGTGAGCAGATATTTGGTGTTGCAATGCCATTGTTGTAATGGCTTTGTAAATGTACTAATATACAGTACAAAACCCATCAAACACATAACAGATAACCAAGGAATTTTGATGAAAATACAAATAATACTTTTTTATATTTGGGAAATGAACAGAATTTTAGAAGATAAATTGTACTTTATTCCATGCGACGACTTTATCCAAATTTACCCAATCATTAACAAGAGACTTTAGTTTGTAAATTACTTAACAAATTGTTCAGCTCATAATTCATTAGAAGATTGTCTTGAGTTACAAAATTTAGTTAATATATTCAATAATGAAGAGAAGAGTATCCTTTTTATCCATCCCAGCCAAATGACTAAATCCTGTGTTCAACTTTTAGCAAATTCTTTAGAATACCTCATTTATAAAAGAAAATTCTCCATCTGTAGGAAAAAAATCAAGTTAATATATCAGCATTTGTATATTTCATTTCAAAGAGAAGGTATAGATGGTCTTTATTTTCTACTATGTGAAATTAATCTAAACACAGATAAACCACTACGAATAACAATGTGTATGAAAGTGATTAGAAATTTGTAGAATCCGCGGCGGACCCCCCCCCCCCCCCCCCCCCCCCCCCCCCCCATTTAAATTTAAGTAATCCTGGATCAGCCCCTGATTGTATATCGGGCAATGGACATTAAACAATACCAAAAAAGGGGGTGTAAAAATAACTTCTTTTCCTTTTAAATAATGACAATGCTTATAAAATCAAATCCTTTTCAACCAAAATATTATCAATTCATATTTGAACTAAAAATCAAAAGATCTGACCGAAATAGCTTGAACGTAGCGTTTCTCGGATGCGCTTGATGTTCCCCGATTCTCCTCCGATGCAGTGTGTTAGTTGTGAAAGATATGTTGATTGCGTTTTTCCTGCGGGGTCTTTTTTTTTCACTAAGAGACTTGTTCATTCGGATCGGAATACTATTTTCAAGTATTTTGCACGTTATGGAATATATTTAGGGATATTAACGATGTAAGAAACTTCAATCACCACTGGCATCTCGCCTAACATATGCAAAAATGCAGTGAAGATTCTTTGGGATGGGAAAGAGCGGAATACATGTAGTTTTTGAAGTTAACACAATCGAAGAGGAGTGCATTTTAGTTTATTGGGTAAGTATAAAGACTGTTTGCTTCCCTTCTGTTAATGCTTTAAGACTTCTGGTTTGTGATAAAAAAAACAAATATTATCTACATTCGTGTCTTTCATTCTGTTTCTACAAAACCACACAAAACGGTGTTCAGTCATCCAAGTTTTTCTAACATTGCTTAAGTGACTCCAATATACAGTGATTGCTGTACATAAGACTGTGTGATGAGCATAATGCAGTTGCTGTTATTTTCTGTGTGTGCTATATATATATATATAATAAAAACTGCATGTACATGTATGGTACATGTAAATCAAAATTCATTGACATTAGCATGGAGCATCACATAAGTATTGAATTGTAACCTGTTCAGTAATAATTAAGTAAATTTCTAGTTGATGGATGACAGCTGGCAAGGTTTTTATCACTTGGAGCCTCAGCTGTCTTAATTTAGAAAACTATGTAAAAGAATGTGAACCTTACGATCCAAAAGTACCCTTTCTGAAAGTGAGAGTAGGGGAGAGAAAATGCTTGCCATATCAATATGATTAAAGATACATCAATACATTATGCAGGTAAGGGATGGGACAATAATTTTCATGAGGCATGAATGCATGACAATAAGTCAAGGTTTATTGATAATGGGCCAAGTGTCACAAGAGGTCATATTTTATGGATTTTTAATGAATTAAAATCCAAATCTTTTGCAAAAAAAATTTGGTGAATGATTTGTCAACATGGTAATATATTCTTATGCTTATGAACAAAATTTGGAGCCTCAATAGTCTTATTTTAAAGAACCATGCCAACTAATAAAATGTGAACCTAACATTCAAAATATGGGTTCTTTGAAAGTGGGGATAGGAGAGAGAAAAGTGTCACTTAGATCCCACCCAGTTTTATATATATATGTTTAAAGTGATAAGGATTAATGTGAACTGATGGGTGGGAGTTGGGGGTGTGCTAAGCGAAAATATTTCACAGACTTTCAAATCGCTATATAAATAAAATTTCATTTAAACTTTCTGATGCCTGTGTACTGTCTGTCGTGACAGTGTATTGTTCGAGACATCTAATAATTCACAGGCAATTTTGGTAACTTCACGTAATAACTTTTTACTGTAGTCTGTATCTCCTTATAATAAGTTATGTAAAGAGTCTAAAGAGGCAGAGTAGGCTTGTTGACTATTCTGATTAGATAGCCATTGAATAGGAAATTCATGAAGCCATGGCCTTGGTTTGATACTAAAGAGTGTGATTCTCCACACATCGTCAGAATGTAGTCAACAAACCTTCTACAAAGTCGTAGCCTCAGCACAGGTCAGTGCAACAATAATATTGTTATACTGGTGTTCTCATCGTCATTCTATTTGTTTGTAATCATTACTATTACTGTGTATGATGGTGTTGTCCCTGTATGCCTGTGTGTTTGTTTATCTTATGTTTGCTGTCTATTCTGTATTATTACTGAATGTGTTTGTATATAATGACTGTATACTGCTATATGTTTTCACTCTTTTTCCTTGTCTTCATTCCTATTACGATGTATGTTACTGTTGTCACTGTACATGTCAAATTTTTTTCTGATCACTGTGTATGTCTGTATTTTGACTGTGTTTGTTTTTATTTATTTTGATTACTGTGCATGTTGGTGTTGTTAATATTGTTGTTTGTATTAATTGTGAGCAATGTGTAATTCAGTTTTGTCACTATTTGTTTGTAATCATTACTATTACTCTACATGATGATGTTGTTCACTATATGTCTATGTGTCTGTTTGAATTCTGTTTCCTGTGTTTATTCTGTATTGTTACTGAATGTGTTTGTACGTATTAAAATGACTGTGCATGTCTATGTTTTCAATCTTTTTCCTTGTCTTCTTTCTTATTACGATGTACGTTACTGTTGCCATTGTACATGTCTGTAATTTTTTACTGTGCATGTTCGTGTTAGCATTTATAATGAGCACTGTGTCTGTTAGTATTGTCAATCCATTTGTTTGTAATCATTACTATATTACTCTGCATGATGATGTTGTTCACTATTTATCTATGTGTCTATATATATTCTGTTTGCTGTGTCTGGCTATTTTTTTTTTTCTTTTTTACTCTTTTTCCTTGTGTTCTCATTACGTTAAACGTTACAGTTGTACTGTTGACACTGTATGTTTCAAAATTTATTCTGATCACTGTATGTCTATATTTTGTGTTACTGAATGTGTTTGTATATATTGTGATGACTGTGTATAGCTATGTTTTTTACTCTTTTTCCTAGTGTTCATTCTCATTATGGTGAACGTTACTGTTACTGTACACGTCAAAATTTATTCTGATCACTGCATATGTCTGTATTATGACTGTTTTTGATTGTATTTATTTTGATTACTGTGTTTGTTGGTGTTGTTACTGTTTGTGTTTGTATTTATTGTGATCACTACGCATGTCAGTTTTGTCACTCTTATTTGTTTTCATTCATTATTATTATAACTCTGCACGACGGTTTTTTCACTGTATGTCTATGTGTCTGGTTATATTCTGTTTGCTGTGTTTATTCTGTATTGTTACTGAATGTGATTGTATATAATGTGATGACTGTGCACTGCTATGTTTTCAATCTTTTTCCTTGTCTTCTTTCTAATTTGTTTATTTATGTCTGTATTCTGACTGTGTTTGTTTCTATTTATTATGATTGCTGTGTTTGTTGGTGTTGTTACTGTTTGGTGTTGTTACTGTTTGTATTTATTGTGAGCACTGTGTATGTCAGTTTTTTTTTTTTTTTTACTCTGTTTGTAATCATTACCATTACTCTGCGTGATGGTGTTGTCACTATATGTTTATGTGTCTGTTTATATGCTGTTTGCTGTGTCTATTCTGTATCCTTACTGAATGTGTTTATATATATTGTGATGTCTGTGTATGACTTTGTTTTCACTCTTTTTCCTTGTGTTCATTCCCATTATGGTGAACGTTACTGTTGTCACTGTACACGTCAATTTATTTCTTATCGCTGTGTTTGTTTGTATTTTGACTGTGTTTTTATTTATTTTGATTAATGAGCATGTTTGTGTTGTCACTGTTTGTGTTTGTATTTATTGTGAGCACTGTGTATGTCAGTTTTTTACTCTATTTGTTTATAATCATTACCATTACTCTGCATGATGGTGTTGTCACTGTATGTCTATGTTCTGTATTGTTACTGAATATGTTTGTACATTATGAGATGACTGTGTACAACTTCGTTTTCACTGTTTTTCATTGTGTTCATTCTTGAATGTTATTGTTCTCACTGTACATGTGAATTTTTTTTCTAATCACTGCGTATGACTGTTTTGTGACTGTTTTTGTTTGCATTTATTTTGATTACTGTTTGTTGGTGTTGTTACTGTTGATGTTTGTATTTATTGTGAGCACTGTGTATGTCAGTTTAGTTACTCTATTTGTTTGTAATCATTACTATTACTCTGCATGATGGTGTTGTCACTGTATCTCTATGTGTCTGTTTATATTCTGTTTGCTGTGTCTTTTCTGTATTGTTACTGAATGAGTTTGTACATACTGTGATGACTGTGTGCGGCTATGTTTTTTACTATTTTCGTTGTGTTCGTTCTCATTATGGTGCACGTTACTGTTGTCACTGTACATTTGATATTTTTTCTAATCACTGTGTATGTCTGTGTTTTGACTGTGCTTGTTTTTATTTATTTTTATTACTCTGCATGTTTGTGTTGTCACTGTTCATGTTTGTATTTATTGTGTGCACTGTGTATGTCAGTTTTGTCACTATTTGTTTGTAGTCATTTTGATCACCGTGCATTTTAGGGTTGGCACTGTTTGTGTTTATATCTATTGTCAGCAATGTGGTATCAGTTTTGTCTGTTTATTTATTTTTAGTCATTATTTTAACTGTGTGTGTTGGTGTTGTCACTGTCATTATAGTTTATGTGTCTGTTTATACTCTGATAACTGTTTCCATTCTGTATTGTCATTGAATGTGTTTGTATATATATTGTGATCTCTGTGTATGACTGTGTAATCACCCGATTAATTTGTGTTTATTCTTGTTACTATGCATAGATGTGTGGTCACTGTACATGTTAAAATTTATTCTGATCACTGTGTATGTCTGTATTATGACTGTGTTTGTATGTTTTCATTTTAAATATTGTGCATGTTACTATTGTCACTGTACATGTTAATATTTATTTTGACCACTGATTATGTCAGTTTTTTTATGTTGATGTTTGTATTTATTGTGAGCACTGTGTATGTCAGTTTTTTTTACTCTATTTGTTTGTAATCATTACCATTACTCTGCATGATGGTGTTGTCACTTTATGTCTATGTGTCTGTTTATATGCTGTTTGCTGTGTCTATTCTGTATTGTTACTGAATGTGTTTATATATATTGTGATGTCTGTGTATGACTTTGTTTTCAATCTTTTTCTTTGTGTTCATTCCCATTATGGTGAACGTTACAGTTGTCACTGTACACATCAAATTTGTTTCTAATTACTGTGTTTGTCTGTATTTTTACTGTGTTAGTTTTTATTTATTTTGGTTATTGTGCATGTTTGTGTTCTCACTGTCCATGTTTGTATTTATTGTGACCACTGTGTATGTCAGTTTTGTCACTCTATTTGTTTGTAATCATTACTATTACTCTGCATGATGGTGTTGTCAGTGTATTTCTATATATCTCTTTATATTCTGTGTGCTGTGTCTATTCTGTATTGTTACTGAATGTGTTTGTACATTATGAGATGACTGTGTACAACTTCGTTTTCACTGTTTTTCGTTGTGTTCATTCTTATTACGGTGAATGTTATTGTTCTCACTGTACATGTGAATTGTTTTTCTAATCACTGTGTATGTCTGTTTTGTGACTGTTTTTTGTTTGCATTTATTTTGATTACTGTGTTTGTTGGTGTTGTTACTGTTGATGTATTTATTGTGAGCACTGTGTATGTCAGTTTTGTTACTCTATTTGTTTGTAATCATTACTATTACTCTGTATGATGGTGTTGTCACTGTATGTCTATGTGTCTGTTTATATTCTCTTTGCTATGTCTATTCTGTATTGTTACTGAATGTGTTTGTACATTATGATATGACTGTGTACAACTTCGTTTTCACTCTTTTTCGTTGTGTTCATTCTTATTTCGGTAAATGTTACTGTTGTCACTGTACAAGTGAAATTTGTTTCTAATTACTGTGTTTGTCTGTATATTCACTGTGTTTGTTTTTATTTATTTTGGTTACTGTGCATGTTTGTGTTGTCACTGTTCATGTTTGTATTTATTGTGACCACTGTGTATGTCAGTTTTGTCACTCTATTTGTTTGTAATCATTACTATTACTCTGCATGATGGTGTTGTCAGTGTATCTCTATGTGTCTCTTTATATTCTGTGTGCTGTGTCTATTCTGTATTGTTACTGAATGTGTTTGTACATTATGAGATGACTGTGTACAACTTCGTTTTCACTGTTTTCTTTGTGTTCATTCTTATTATGGTGAATGTTATTGTTCTCACTGTACATGTGAATTGTTTTTCTAATCACTGTGTATGTCTGTTTTGTGACTGTTTTTGTTTGCATTTATTTTGATTACTGTGCTTGTTGGTGTTGTTACTGTTGATGTTTGTATTTATTGTGAGCACTGTGTATGTCAGTTTTGTTACTCTATTTGTTTGTAATCATTACTATTACTCTGCATGATGGTGTTGTCAATATATGTTTATGTGTCTGTTTATATGCTGTTTGCTGTTTCTATTCTGTATTGTTACTGAATGTGTTTGTACATTATGAGATGACTGTTTACGACTTCGTTTTCACTCTTTTACCTTGTGTTCTTGTCATTAAGGTGAATGTTACTGTTGTCCCTGTACGTTTTAAATTTTTATTACTCTTTTTCCATGTGTTCATTCTCATTATAGTGAATGTAATTGTTGTCACTGTACATGTGAAATTTTTTTCTAATCGCTGTGTTTATCTGTATTTTGACTGTGTATGTTTTTATATGTCTGATTAATGTGTTTGTTGGTGTTGTTACTGTTGATGTTTGTATTTATTGTAAGCACTGTGTATGTCAGTTTAGTTACTCTATTTGTTTGTAATCATTACTATTACTCTGCATGATGGTGCTGTCACTGTATCTCTATGTGTCTCTTTATATTCTGTGTGCTGTGTCTATTCTGTATTGTTACTGAATATGTTTGTACATTATGAGATGACTGTGTCCAACTTCGTTTTCACTCTTTTTCGTTGTGTTCAGTCTTATTATGGTGAATGTTACTATTGTCACTGTACATGTCAAAATTTATTCTTATCACTGTGTATGACTGTATTGTGACTGTGTTTCTTTGTATTTATTTTGATTACTGCATTGGTTGGTGTTGTTACTGTTGATGTTTGTATTTATTGTGAGCACTGTTTATGTCAGTTTTTTACTCTGTTTGTAATCATTTCCATTACTCTGCATGATGGTGTTGTCAATATATGTCTATGTGTCTGTTTATATGCTGTTTGCTGTTTCTATTCTGTATTGTTACTGAATGTGTTTGTTCATATCGAGATGACTGTTTACGCCTTCGTTTTCACTCTTTTACCTTGTGTTCTTGTCATTAAGGTGAATGTTACTGTTGTCACTGTACCTTTGATATTTTTTTTCTAATCACAGTGTAATATTGTGTTTTGATTGTGCTTGTTTTTATTCATTTTGATTACTGTGCATGTTTGTGTTGTCACTGTTGATGTTTGTATTTATTGTGAGCACTGTGCATGTCAGGTTTGTCACTCTATTTGTTTGTAATCATTACTATTACTCTGTATGATGGTGTTGTCACTGTATGTCTATGTGTCTGTTTATATTTTCTCTGCTGTGTCTATTCTGTATAGTTACTGAATGTGTTTATATATATTGTGATGACTGTGTATTGACTTTGTTTTCACTCTTTTTCCTTGTGTTCATTCCCATAATGGTTAATGTTACTGTTGTCACTGTACATGTGAAATTTTTTTTCTAATCACTGTGTTTGTTGGTGTTGTTACTGTTGATGTTTGTATTTATTATGAGCACTGTGTATGTCAGTTTTGTTACTCTATTTGTTTGTAATCATTACTATTACTGTGCATGATTGGGTTGTCACTATGTTTATGTGTCTGTTTATATGCTGTTCATGTTTGTATTTATTGTGACCACTGTGTATATCAGTTTTGTCACTCTATTTGTTTGTAATCATTACTATTACTCTACATGATGGTGGTGTCAGTGTATCTCTATGTGTCTCTTTATATTCTGTGTGCTGTGTCTATTCTGTATTGTTACTGAATATGTTTGTACATTATGAGATGACTGTGTCCAACTTCGTTTTCACTCTTTTTCGTTGTGTTCAGTCTTATTATGGTGAATGTTACTATTGTCACTGTACATGTCAAAATTTATTCTTATCACTGTGTATGACTGTATTGTGACTGTGTTTCTTTGTATTTATTTTGATTACTGCATTGGTTGGTGTTGTTACTGTTGATGTTTGTATTTATTGTGAGCACTGTGTATGTCAGTTTTTTACTCTGTTTGTAATCATTACCATTACTCTGCATGATGGTGTTGTCAATATATGTCTATGTGTCTGTTTATATGCTGTTTGCTGTTTCTATTCTGTATTGTTACTGAATGTGTTTGTTCATATCGAGATGACTGTTTACGCCTTCGTTTTCACTCTTTTACCTTGTGTTCTTGTCATTAAGGTGAATGTTACTGTTGTCCCCGTACGTTTCAAATTTTTTTACTCTTTTTCCTTGTGTTCATTCTCATTATGGTAAATGTTACTGTTGTCACTGTACCTTTGATATTTTTTTTCTAATCACAGTGTAATATTGTGTTTTGATTGTGCTTGTTTTTATTCATTTTGATTACTGTGCATGTTTGTGTTGTCACTGTTCGTGTTTGTATTTATTGTGAGCACTGTGTATGTCAGTTTTGTCACTCTATTTGTTTGTAGTCATTACTATTACTCTGCATGATGGTGTTGTCACTGTATGTCTATATGTTTGTTTATATTCTCTTTGCTGTGTCTGTTCTGTATTGTTACTGAATGTGTTTGTACATTATGAGATGACTGCATGTGTACAACTTTGTTTTCACTCTTTTTCGTCGTGTTCATTCTTATTACGGTAAATGCTACTGTTGTCACTGTACAATGGAAATTTTTTTCTAATTACTGTGTTTGTCTGTATTTTTACTGTGTTTGTTTTTATTTATTTTTGTTACTGTGCATGTTTGTGTTGTCACTGTTCATGTTTGTATTTATTGTGACCACTGTGTATATCAGTTTTGTCACTCTATTTGTTTGTAATCATTACTATTACTCTACATGATGGTGTTGTCAGTGTATGTCTATGTGTCTGTTTATATTCTGTGTGCTGTGTCTATTCTGTATTGTTACTGAATGTGTTTGTACATTATGAGATGACTGCATGTGTACAACTTTGTTTTCACTCTTTTTCGTCGTGTTCATTCTTATTACGGTAAATGTTACTGTTGTCACTGTACATGTCAAAATTTATTCTGATCACTGTGTATGACTGTATTGTGACTGTTTTTCTTTCTATTTATTTCTATTTATTGTTGATGTTTGTATTTATTGTGAGCACTGTGTATGTCAGTTGTTTTACTCTATTTGTTTGTAATCATTACCATTACTCTGCATGATGGTGTTGTCAATATATGTCTGTGTGTCTGTTTATATGCTGTTTGCTGTTTCTATTCTGTATTGTTACTGAATGTGTTTGTTCATATCGAGATGACTGTTTACGACTTCGTTTTCACTCTTTTACCTTGTGTTCTTGTCATTATGGTGAATGTCATTGTTGTCACTGTACATGTGAAATTTTTTTCTAATCACTGTGTATGTCTGTTTTGTGACTTTTTGTTTGCATTTATTTTGATTACTGTGTTTGTTGGTGTTGTTACTGTTCATGTTTGTATTTATTATGAGCACTGTGTATGTCAGTTTTGTCACTCTATTTGTTTGTAATCATTACTATTACTCTGTATGATGGTGTTGTCAGTGTATCTCTATGTGTCTCTTTATATTTTGTGTGCTGTGTCTATTCTGTATTGTTACTGAATGTGTTTGTACATTATGAGATGAATGTGTACAACGTCGTTTTCACTCTTTTTCGTTGTGTTCATTCTTATTACGTTAAATGTTTCTGTTGTCACTGTACATGTGAAATTTGTTTTTAATTACTGTTTGTATGTATTTTTACTGTGTTTGTTTTTTTTTATTTTGGTTACTATACATGTTTGTGTTGTCACTGTTCGTGTTTGTATTTATTGTGACCACTGTGTATGTCAGTTTTCTCACTCTATTTGTTTGTAATCATTACTATTACTCTGAATGATGGTGTTGTCAGTGTATCTGTGTGTCTCTTTATATTCTGTGCGCTGTGTCTATTCTGTATTGTTACTGAATGTGTTTGTACATTATGAGATTACTGTGTACAATTTCGTTTTCACTCTTTTACCTTGTGTTCATTGTCATTAAGGTGAGTCTTACTGTTGTCCCTGTACGTTTGAAATTTTTTTACTCTTTTTCCTTGTGGTCATTATCATTATGGTGAATGTCATTGTTGTCACTGTACATGTGACATTTTTTTCTAATCACTGTGTTTCTGTTTTGTGACTGTTTTTGTTTGTATTTATTTTGATAACTGTGTTTGTTGGTGTTCTTACTGTTGATGTTTGTATTTATTGTGAGCACTGTGCATGTCAGGTTTGTCACTCTATTTGTTTGTAATCATTACTATTACTCTGTATGATGGTGTTGTCACTGTATGTCTATGTGTCTGTTTATATTTTCTCTGCTGTGTCTATTCTGTATAGTTACTGAATGTGTTTATATATATTGTGATGACTGTGTATTGACTTTGTTTTCACTCTTTTTCCTTGTGTTCATTCCCATAATGGTTAATGTTACTGTTGTCACTGTACATGTGAAATTTTTTTTCTAATCACTGTGTTTGTTGGTGTTGTTACTGTTGATGTTTGTATTTATTATGAGCACTGTGTATGTCAGTTTTGTTACTCTATTTGTTTGTAATCATTACTATTACTGTGCATGATTGGGTTGTCACTATGTTTATGTGTCTGTTTATATGCTGTTTGCTGTTTCTATTCTGTATTATTACTGAATGTGTTTGTACATTATGAGATGACTGTAAACAACTTCGTTTTCACTCTTTTTCGTCGTGTTCATTTTATTACAGTAAATGTTTCTGTTGTCACTACATGTGAAAATTGTTTCTAATCACTGTGTTTGTCTGTATTTTTACTGTGTTTGTTTTTATTTATTTTGGTTACTGTGCATGTTTTTATTGTGACCACTGTGTATGTCAGTTTTGTCACTCTATTTGTTTGTAATCATTACTATTACTCTGCATAATGGTGTTGTCACTGTATCTCTATGTGTCTTTTTATATTCTGTGTGCTGTGTCTATTTTATATTGTTACTGTATGTGTTTGTACATTATGAGATGACTGTGTACAACTTCGTTTTCACTGTTTTTCGTCGTGTTCATTCTTATTATGGTGAATGTTACTGTTCTCACTGTACATGTGAATTTTTTTTTTCTAATCACTGTGTATGTCTGTTTTGTGACTTTTTATTTGCATTTATTTTGATTACTGTGTTTGTTGGTGTTGTTACTGTTATTGTTTATATTTATTATGAGCACTGTGTATGTCAGTTTTGTTACTCTATTTGTTTGTAATCATTACTATTACTCTGCATGATGGTGTTGTCACTGTATGTCTATGTGTCTCTTTATATTCTCTTTGCTGTGTCTATTCTGTATTGTTACTGAATGTGTTTGTACATTATGAGATGAATGTGTACAACGTCGTTTTCACTCTTTTTTTGTAGTGTTCATTCTTATTATGGTAAATGTTACTGTTGTCACTGTACACTGTCTGTATTTTTACTGTGTTTCTTTGTATTTATTTTGATTACTGTGTTGGTTGGTGTTGTTACTGTTGATGTTTGTATTTATTGTGAGCACTGTGTATGTCAGTTTTTTTACTCTATTTGTTTGTAATCATTACCATTACTCTGCATGATGGTGTTGTCAATATATGTCTATGTGTCTGTTTATATGCTGTTTGCTGTTTCTATTGTGTATTGTTACTGAATGTGTTTATTCATATCGAGATGACTGTTTACTATTTCGTTTTCACTCTTTTACCTTGTGTTCTTGTCATTATGGTGAATGTCATTGTTGTCACTGTACATGTGAAATTTTTTTCTAATCACTGTGTTTGTTTTGTGACTGTGTTTGTTTGTATTTATTTTGATTACTGTGTTTGTTGGTGTTGTTACTGTTGATGTTTGTATTTATTGTGAACACTGTGTATGTCAGTTTTGTCACTCTATTTGTTTGTAATCATTACTAATACTTTGCATGATGGTGTTGTCACTATGTTTATGTGTCTGTTTATATGCTGTTTCTATTCTGTATTGTTACTGAATGTGTTTGTACATTATGAGATGACTGCATGTGTACAACTTCATTTTCACTCTTTTTTGTTGTGTTCAGTCTTATTATGGTGAATGTTACAATTGTCACTGTACATGTCAAAATTTATTCTGATCACTGTGTATGACTGTATTGTGACTGTGTTTCTTTGTATTTATTTTGATTACTGTGTTGGTTGGTGTTGTTACTGTTAATGTTTGTATTTATTGTGAGCACTGTGTATGTCAGTTGTTTTACTCTATTTGTTTGTAATCATTACCATTACTCTGCATAATGGATCTGTCAATATATGTCTATGTGTCTGTTTATATGCTGTTTGCTGTTTCTATTCTGTATTGTTACTGAATGTGTTTGTTCATATCGAGATGACTGTTTACGACTTCGTTTTCACTCTTTTACCTTGTGTTCTTGTCATTATGGTGAATGTCATTGTTGTCATTGTACATGTGAAATTTTTTTCTAATCACTGTGTATGTCTGTTTTGTGACTTTTTGTTTGCATTTATTTTGATTACTGTGTTTGTTGGTGTTGTTACAGTTGATGTTTGTATTTATTATGAGCACTGTGTATGTCAGTTTTGTTACTCTATTTGTTTGTAATCATTACTATTACTCTGCATGATGGTGTTGTCACTGTATGTCTATGTGTCTGTTTATATTCTTTTTGCTGTGTCTATTCTGTATTGTTACTGAATGTGTTTGTACATTATAAGATGAATGTGTACAGCGTCGTTTTCACTCTTTTTCGTTGTGTTCATTCTTATTACGTTAAATGTTTCTGTTGTCACTGTACATGTGAAATTTGTTTCTAATTACTGTGTTTGTCTGTATTTTTACTGTGTTTGTTTTAATTTATTTTGGATACTGTGCATGTTTGTGTTGTCACTGTTCGTGTTTGTATTTATTTTGAGCACTCTGTATGTCAGTTTTGTCACTATTTGTTTGTAATCATTACTATTACTCTGCATGATGGTGTTGTCAGTGTATCTCTGTGTCTCTTTATATTCTTTTTGCTGTGTCTATTCTGTATTGTTACTGAATGTGTTTGTACATTATGAGATGAATGTGTACAACGTCGTTTTCACTCTTTTTCGTTGTGTTCATTCTTATTACGTTAAATGTTACTGTTGTCACTGTACAAGTGAAATTTGTTTCTAATTACTGTGTTTGTCTGTATTTTTACTGTGTTTCTTTGTATTTATTTTGATTACTATGTTGGTTGGTGTTGTTACTGTTGATGTTTGTATTTATTGTGAGCACTGTGTATGTCAGTTTTTTTTACTCTATTTGTTTGTAATCATTACCATTACTCTGCATGATGGTGTTGTCAATATATGTCTATGTGTCTGTTTATATGCTGTTTGCTGTTTCTATTGTGTATTGTTACTGAATGTGTTTATTCATATCGAGATGACTGTTTATGATTTCGTTTTCACTCTTTTACCTTGTGTTCTTGTCATTATGGTGAATGTCATTGTTGTCACTGTACATGTGAAATTTTTTTCTAATCACTGTGTTTCTGTTTTGTGACTGTGTTTGTTTGTATTTATTTTGATTACTGTGTTTGTTGCTGTTGTTACTGTTGATGTTTGTATTTATTGTGAACACTGTGTATGTCAGTTTTGTCACTCTATTTGTTTGTAATCATTACTAATACTTTGCATGATGGTGTTGTCACTATGTGTCTGTTTATATGCTGTTTGCTGTTTCTATTCTGTATTGTTACTGAATGTGTTTGTACATTATGAGATGACTGTGTACAACTTTGTTTTCACTCTTTTTTGTCATGTTCAGTCTTAGTACGGTAAATGTTACTGTTGTCACTGTACATTTGATATTTTTTTCTAATCACTGTGTATGTCTGTGTTTTGACTGTGCTTGTTTTTATTCATTTTGATTACTATGCATGTTTGTGTTGTCACTGTTCGTGTTTGTATTTATTGTGAGCACTGTGTATGTCAGTTTTGTCACTCTATTTGTTTACGTAATTTTAACTAATTAACATTATTTAATGCTATATAATATCTAACACCATTCTTTAATAGAGGGACCTTTCAATAAAAGCAGCCGCTACCGGCCAAATTTTGAACACCATTTATCTGTGTTTGTCATTTATCTGTTTTTTTATCTGTGTTTTTACTCATTTTGATTACTGTGCATGTTTGTGTTGTCACTGTTTGTGTTTGTATTTATTGTGAGCACTGTGTATGTCAGTTTTGTCACTCTATTTGTTTGTAGTCATTACTATTACTCTGTATGATGGTGTTGTCACTGTATGTCTATGTGTCTGTTTATATTTTCTCTGCTGTGTCTATTCTGTATTGTTACTGAATGTGTTTATATATATTGTGATGACTGTGTATTGACTTTGTTTTCACTCTTTTTCCTTGTGTTCATTCCCATAATGGTTAATGTTACTGTTGTCACTGTACATGTGAAATTTTTTTCTAATCACTGTGTTTGTTGGTGTTGTTACTGTTGATGTTTGTATTTATTATGAGCACTGTGTATGTCAGTTTTGTTACTCTATTTGTTTGTAATCATTACTATTACTGTGCATGATTGGGTTGTCACTATGTTTATGTGTCTGTTTATATGCTGTTTGCTGTTTCTATTCTGTATTATTCCTGAATGTGTTTGTACATTATGAGATGACTATGTACAACTTCGTTTTCACTCTTTTTCGTCGTGTTCATATTATTTCAGTAAATGTTTCTGTTGTCACTACATGTGAAAATTGTTTCTAATCACTGTGTTTGTCTGTATTTTTACTGTGTTTGTTTTTATTTATTTTGGTTACTGTGTATGTTTGTGTTGTCACTGTTCGTGTTTGTATTTATTGTGAGCACTGTGTATGTCAGTTTTGTCACTCTATTTGTTTGTAATCATTACTATTACTCTGCATGATGGTGTTGTCAGTGTATCTCTATGTGTCTTTTTATATTCTGTGTGCTGTGTCTATTCTGTATTGTTACTGTATGTGTTTGTACATTATGAGATGACTGTGTACAACTTTGTTTTCACTGTTTTTCGTCGTGTTCATTCTTATTATGGTGAATGTTACTGTTCTCACTGTACATGTGAATTTTTTTTTCTAATCACTGTGTATGTCTGTTTTGTAACTTTTTATTTGCATTTATTTTGATTACTGTGTTTGTTGCTGTTGTTACTGTTGATGTTTGTATTTATTGGGAGCACTGTGTATGTCAGTTTTGTTACTCTATTTGTTTGTAATCATTACTATTACTCTGCATGATGGTGTTGTCACTGTATGTCTATGTGTCTGTTTATATTCTTTTTGCTGTGTCTATTCTGTATTGTTACTGAATGTGTTTGTTCATATCGAGATGAATGTGTACAACGTCGTTTTCACTCTTTTTCGTTGTGTTCATTCTTATTACGTTAAATGTTTCTGTTGTCACTGTACATGTGAAATTTGTTTCTAATTACTGTGTTTGTCTGTATTTTTACTGTGTTTGTTTTAATTTATTTTGGATACTGTGCATGTTTGTGTTGTCACTGTTCGTGTTTGTATTTATTTTGAGCACTCTGTATGTCAGTTTTGTCACTATTTGTTTGTAATCATTACTATTACTCTGCATGATGGTGTTGTCAGTGTATCTCTGTGTCTCTTTATATTCTTTTTGCTGTGTCTATTCTGTATTGTTACTGAATGTGTTTGTACATTATGAGATGAATGTGTACAACTGTTTACGATTTCGTTTTCACTCTTTTACCTTGTGTTCTTGTCATTATGATGAATGTCATTGTTGTCACTGTACATGTGAAATTTTTTTCTAATCACTGTGTTTCTGTTTTGTGACTGTTTGTTTGTATTTATTTTGATTACTGTGTTTGTTGCTGTTGTTACTGTTGATGTTTGTATTTATTGTGAACACTGTGTATGTCAGTTTTGTCACTCTATTTGTTTGTAATCATTACTAATACTTTGCATGATGGTGTTGTCACTATGTTTATGTGTCTGTTTATATGCTGTTTGCTGTTTCTATTCTGTATTGTTACTGAATGTGTTTGTACATTATGAGATGACTGTGTACAACTTTGTTTTCACTCTTTTTTGTCATGTTCAGTCTTAGTACGGTAAATGTTACTGTTGTCACTGTACATTTGATATTTTTTTCTAATCACTGTGTATGTCTGTGTTTTGACTGTGCTTGTTTTTATTCATTTTGATTACTATGCATGTTTGTGTTGTCACTGTTCGTGTTTGTATTTATTGTGAGCACTGTGTATGTCAGTTTTGTCACTCTATTTGTTTACGTAATTTTAACTAATTAACATTATTTAATGCTATATAATATCTAACACCATTCTTTAATAGAGGGACCTTTCAATAAAAGCAGCCGCTACCGGCCAAATTTTGAACACCATTTATCTATGTTTGTCATTTATCTGTTTTTTTATCTGTGTTTTTACTGTGCATGTTTGTGTTGTCACTGTTCGTGTTTGTATTTATTTTGAGCACTCTGTATGTCAGTTTTGTCACTCTATTTGTTTGTAATCATTACTATTACCCTGCATGATGGTGTTGTCAATATATGTCTATGTGTCTGTTTATGTGCTGTTTGCTATTTCTATTCTGTATTGTTACTGAATGTGTTTGTTCATATCGAGATGACTGTTTACGACTTCGTTTTCACTCTTTTTCGTTGTGTTCATTCTTATTATCGTAAATGTTACTGTTGTCACTGTACAAGTGAAATTTGTTTCTAATTACTGTTTGTCTGTATTTTCACTGTTTTTGTTTTTATTTATTTTGGTTACTGTGCATGTTTGTGTTGTCACTGTTCATGTTTGTATATATTGTGACCACTGTGTATGTAAGTTTTGTCACTCTATTTGTTTGTAATCATTACTATTACTCTGCATGATGGTGTTGTCAGTGTATCTCTGTGTCTCTTTATATTCTTTTTGCTGTGTCTATTCTGTATTGTTACTGAATGTGTTTGTACATTATGAGATGAATGTGTACAACTGTTTACGATTTCGTTTTCACTCTTTTACCTTGTGTTCTTGTCATTATGATGAATGTCATTGTTGTCACTGTACATGTGAAATTTTTTTCTAATCACTGTGTTTCTGTTTTGTGACTGTGTTTGTTTGTATTTATTTTGATTACTGTGTTTGTTGCTGTTGTTACTGTTGATGTTTGTATTTATTGTGAACACTGTGTATGTCAGTTTTGTCACTCTATTTGTTTGTAATCATTACTAATACTTTGCATGATGGTGTTGTCACTATGTTTATGTGTCTGTTTATATGCTGTTTGCTGTTTCTATTCTGTATTGTTACTGAATGTGTTTGTACATTATGAGATGACTGTGTACAACTTTGTTTTCACTCTTTTTTGTCATGTTCAGTCTTAGTACGGTAAATGTTACTGTTGTCACTGTACATTTGATATTTTTTTCTAATCACTGTGTATGTCTGTGTTTTGACTGTGCTTGTTTTTATTCATTTTGATTACTATGCATGTTTGTGTTGTCACTGTTCGTGTTTGTATTTATTGTGAGCACTGTGTATGTCAGTTTTGTCACTCTATTTGTTTACGTAATTTTAACTAATTAACATTATTTAATGCTATATAATATCTAACACCATTCTTTAATAGAGGGACCTTTCAATAAAAGCAGCCGCTACCGGCCAAATTTTGAACACCATTTATCTATGTTTGCCATTTATCTGTTTTTTTATCTGTGTTTTTACTGTGCATGTTTGTGTTGTCACTGTTCGTGTTTGTATTTATTTTGAGCACTCTGTATGTCAGTTTTGTCACTCTATTTGTTTGTAATCATTACTATTACTCTGCATGATGGTGTTGTCAACATATGTCTATGTGTCTGTTTATGTGCTGTTTGCTATTTCTATTCTGTATTGTTACTGAATGTGTTTGTTCATATCGATGATTGACTGTTTACGACTTCGTTTTCACTCTTTTTCGTTGTGTTCATTCTTATTATCGTAAATGTTACTGTTGTCACTGTACAAGTGAAATTTGTTTCTAATTACTGTTTGTCTGTATTTTCACTGTTTTTGTTTTTATTTATTTTGGTTACTGTGCATGTTTGTGTTGTCACTGTTCATGTTTGTATATATTGTGACCACTGTGTATATAAGTTTTGTCACTCTGTTTGTTTGTAATCATTACTATTACTCTGCATGATGGTGTTGTCAATATATATCTATGTGTCTGTCTATATGCTGTTTGCTGTATCTATTGTGTATTGTTACTGAATGTGTTTATTCATATTGAGATGACTGTTTACAATTTCGGTTTCACTCTTTTACCTTGTGTTCTTGTCATTATGGTGAATGTCATTGTTGTCACTGTACATGTGAAATTTTTTTCTAATCACTGTTTCTGTTTTATGACTGTGTTTGTTTGTATTTATTTTGATTACTGTGTCGGTTGGTGTTGTTACTGTTGATGTTTGTATTTATTGTGAACACTGTGTATATCAGTTTTGTCACTCTATTTGTTTGTAATCATTACTATTACTGTGCGTGATGGTGTTGTCAATATATGTCTTTGTGTCTGTTTATATGCTGTTTGCTGTTTCTATTCTGCATTGTTATTGAATGTGTTTGTTCATATCGAGATGACTGTTTACGCCTTCGTTTTCACTCTTTTAACTTGTGTTCTTGTCATTAAGGTGAATGTTACTGTTGTCCCTGTACGTTTCAAATTTTTTTACTCTTTTTTCCTTGTGTTCATTCTCATTATGGTAAATGTCATTGTTGTCACTGTACATGTGAAATTTTTTTCTAATCACTGTGTTTCTGTTTTGTGACCGTGTTTGTTTGTATTTATTTTGATTACTGTGTTTGTTGGTGTTGTTACTGTTGATGTTTATATTTATTGTGGGCACTGTGTATGTCAGTTTTGTCACTCTATTTGTTTGTAATCATTACTAATACTTTGCATGATGGTGTTGTCACTATGTTTATGTGTCTGTTTATATGCTGTTTGCTGTTTCTATTCTGTATTGTTACTGAATGTGTTTGTACATTATGAGATGACTGTGTACAACTTTGTTTTCACTCTTTTTTGTCATGTTCATTCTTAGTACGGTAAATGTTACTGTTGTCACTGTACATTTGATTTTTTTTCTAATCACTGTGTATGTCTGTGTTTTGACTGTGCTTGTTTTTATTCATTTTGATTACTATGCATGTTTGTGTTGTCACTGTTCGTGTTTGTATTTATTGTGAGCACTGTGTATGTCAGTTTTGTCACTCTATTTGTTTACGTAATTTTAACTAATTAACATTATTTAATGCTATATAATATGTAACACCATTTTTTAATAGAGGGACCTTTCAATAAAAGCAGCCGCTACCGGCCAAATTTTGAACACTATTTATCTGTGTTTGTCATTTATCTGTTTTTTTATCTGTGTTTTTATTCATTTTGATTACTGTGCATGTTTGTGTTGTCACTGTTTGTGTTTGTATTTATTGTGAGCACTGTGTATGTCAGTTTTGTCACTCTATTTGTTTGTAGTCTTTCCTATTACTCTGTATGATGGTGTTGTCACTGTATGTCTATGTGTCTGTTTATATTTTCTCTGCTGTGTCTATTCTGTATTGTTACTGAATGTGTTTATATATATTGTGATGACTGTGTATTGACTTTGTTTTCACTCTTTTTCCTTGTGTTCATTCCCATAATGGTTAATGTTACTGTTGTCACTGTACATGTGAAAATTTTTTCTAATCACTGTGTTTGTTGGTGTTGTTACTGTTGATATTTGTATTTATTATGAGCACTGTGTATGTCAGTTTTGTTACTCTATTTGTTTGTTATCATTACTATTACTGTGCATGATTGGGTTGTCACTATGTTTATGTGTCTGTTTATATGCTGTTTGCTGTTTTTATTCTGTATTGTTACTGAATGTGTTTGTTCATATCGAGATGACTGTTTACGACTTCGTTTTCACTCTTTTACCTTGTGTTCTTGTCATTATGGTGAATGTCATTGTTGTCACTGTACATGTGAAATTTTTTTCTAATCACTGTGTATGTCAGTTTTGTTACTCTATTTGTTTGTAATCATTACTATTACTCTGCATGATGGTGTTGTCACTGTATGTCTATGTGTCTGTTTATATTCTTTTTGCTGTGTCTATTCTGTATTGTTACTGAATGTGTTTGTACATTATGAGATGAATGTGTACAACGTCGTTTTCACTCTTTTTTGTTGTGTTCATTCTTATTACATTAAATGTTTCTGTTCTCACTGTACATGTGAAATTTGTTTCTAATTACTGTGTTTGTCTGTATTTTTACTGTGTATGTTTTTATTTATTTTGGATACTGTGCATGTTTGTGTTGTCACTGTTCGTGTTTGTATTTATTTTGAGCACTCTGTATGTCAGTTTTGTCACTATTTGTTTGTAATCATTACTATTACTCTGCATGATGGTGTTGTCAGTGTATCTCTGTGTCTCTTTATATTCTTTTTGCTGTGTCTATTCTGTATTGTTACTGAATGTGTTTGTACATTATGAGATGAATGTGTACAACGTCGTTTTCACTCTTTTTCATTGTGTTCATTCTTATTACGTTAAATGTTACTGTTGTCACTGTACAAGTGAAATTTGTTTCTAATTACTGTGTTTGTCTGTATTTTTACTGTGTTTCTTTGTATTTATTTTGATTACTGTGTTGGTTGGTGTTGTTACTGTTGATGTTTGTATTTATTGTGAGCACTGTGTATGTCAATTTTTTTACTCTATTTGTTTGTAATCATTACCATTACTCTGCATGATGGTGTTGTCAATATATGTCTATGTGTCTGTTTATGTGCTGTTTGCTGTTTCTATTGTGTATTGTTAGTGAATGTGTTTATTCATATCGAGATGACTGTTTACGATTTCGTTTTCACTCTTTTACCTTGTGTTCTTGTCATTATGGTGAATGTCATTGTTGTCACTGTACATGTGAAATTTTTTTCTAATCACTGTGTTTCTGTTTTGTGACTGTGTTTGTTTGTATTTATTTTGATTACTGTGTTTGTTGCTGTTGTTACTGTTGATGTTTGTATTTATTGTGAACACTGTGTATGTCAGTTTTGTCACTCTGTTTGTTTGTAATCATTACTAATACTTTGCATGATGGTGTTGTCACTATGTTTATGTGTCTGTTTATATGCTGTTTGCTGTTTCTATTCTGTATTGTTACTGAATGTGTTTGTACATTATGAGATGACTGTGTACAACTTTGTTTTCACTCTTTTTTGTCATGTTCATTCTTATGTTACTGTTGTCACTGTACATTTGATATTTTTTTCTAATCACTGTGTATGTCTGTGTTTTGACTGTGCTTCTTTTTTATTCATTTTGATTACTATGCATGTTTGTGTTGTCACTGTTCGTGTTTGTATTTATTGTGAGCACTGTGTATGTCAGTTTTGTCACTCTATTTGTTTACGTAATTTTAACTAATTAACATTATTTAATGCTATATAATATCTAACACCATTCTTTAATAGAGGGACCTTTCAATAAAAGCAGCCGCTACCGGCCAAATTTTGAACACCATTTATCTGTGTTTGTCATTTATCTGTTTTTTTATCTGTGTTTTTACTCATTTTGATTACTGTGCATGTTTGTGTTGTCACTGTTTGTGTTTGTATTTATTGTGAGCACTGTGTATGTCAGTTTTGTCACTCTATTTGTTTGTAGTCATTACTATTACTCTGTATGATGGTGTTGTCACTGTATGTCTATGTGTCTGTTTATATTTTCTCTGCTGTGTCTATTCTGTATTGTCACTGAATGTGTTTATATATATTGTGATGACTGTGTATTGACTTTGTTTTCACTCTTTTTCCTTGTGTTCATTCCCATAATGGTTAATGTTACTGTTGTCACTGTACATGTGAAATTTTTTTCTAATCACTGTTTCTGTTTTATGACTGTGTTTGTTTGTATTTATTTTGATTACTGTGTTTGTTGGTGTTGTTACTGTTGATGTTTGTATTTATTGAGAACACTGTGTATATCAGTTTTGTCACTCTATTTGTTTGTAATCATCACTATTACTGTGCATGATGGTGTTGTCAATATATGTCTTTGTGTCTGTTTATATGCTGTTTGCTGTTTCTATTCTGCATTGTTATTGAATGTGTTTGTTCATATCGAGATGACTGTTTACGTCTTCGTTTTCACTCTTTTAACTTGTGTTCTTGTCATTAAGGTGAATGTTACTGTTGTCCTTGTACGTTTCAAATTTTTTTACTCTTTTTCCTTGTGTTCATTCTCATTATGGTAAATGTCATTGTTGTCACTGTACATGTGAATTTTTTTTCTAATCACTGTGTTTCTGTTTTGTGACTGTGTTTGTTTGTATTTATTTTGATTACTGTGTTTGTTGGTGTTGTCACTGTTGATGTTTGTATTTATTGTGGGCACTGTGTATGTCAGTTTTTTTACTCTATTTGTTTGTAATCATTACCATTACTCTGCATGATGGTGTTGTCAATATATGTCTATGTGTCTGTTTATGTGCTGTTTGCTATTTCTATTCTGTATTGTTACTGAATGTGTTTGTTCATATCGAGATGACTGTTTACGACTTCGTTTTTACTCTTTTTCTTTGTGTTATTCTTATTATCGTAAATGTTACTGTTGTCACTGTACAAGTGAAATTTGTTTCTAATTACTGTTTGTCTGTATTTTCACTGTTTTTGTTTTTATTTATTTTGGTTACTGTGCATGTTTGTGTTGTCACTGTTCATGTTTGTATATATTGTGACCACTGTGTATGTAAGTTTTGTCACTCTATTTGTTTGTAATCATTACTATTACTCTGCATGATGGTGTTGTCAGTGTATCTCTATGTGTCTCTTTATATTCTGTGTGCTGTGTCTATTCTGTATTGTTACTGAATATGTTTCTACATTATGAGATGACTGTGTACAACTTTGTTTTCAATCTTTTTCGTTGTGTTCATTCTTATTACAATGAATGTTATTGTTCTCACTGTACATGTGAATTTTTTTCTAATCACTGTGTATGTCTGTTTTGTGACTGTTTTTGTTTTTATTTATTTTGGTTACTGTGCATGTTTGTGTTGTCACTGTTCGTGTTTGTATTTATTGTGAGCACTGTGTATGTCAGTTGTTTTACTCTATTTGTTTGTAATCATTACCATTACTCTGCATAATGGATCTGTCAATATATGTCTGTGTCTGTTTATATGCTGTTTGCTGTTTCTATTCTGTATTGTTACTGAATGTGTTTGTTCATATCGAGATGACTGTTTACGACTTCGTTTTCACTCTTTTACCTTGTGTTCTTGTCATTATGGTGAATGTCATTGTTGTCACTGTACATGTGAAATTTTTTTCTAATCACTGTTTCTGTTTTATGACTGTGTTTGTTTGTATTTATTTTGATTACTGTGTTTGTTGGTGTTGTTACTGTTGATGTTTGTATTTATTGTGAACACTGTGTATAACAGTTTTGTCACTCTATTTGTTTGTAATCATTACTATTACTGTGCATGATGGTGTTGTCAATATATGTCTTTGTGTCTGTTTATATGCTGTTTCCTGTTTCTATTCTGCATTGTTATTGAATGTGTTTGTTCATATCGAGATGACTGTTTACGCCTTCGTTTTCACTCTTTTAACTTGTGTTCTTGTCATTAAGGTGAATGTTACTGTTGACCCTGTACGTTTCAAATTTTTTTACTCTTTTTCCTTGTGTTCATTCTCATTATGGTAAATGTCATTGTTGTCACTGTACATGTGAATTTTTTTTCTAATCACTGTGTTTCTGTTTTGTGACTGTGTTTGTTTGTATTTATTTTGATTACTGTGTTTGTTGGTGTTGTTACTGTTGATGTTTGTATTTATTGTGGGCACTGTGTATGTCAGTTTTTTTACTCTATTTGTTTGTAATCATTACCATTACTCTGCATGATGGTGTTGTCAATATATGTCTATGTGTCTGTTTATGTGCTGTTTGCTATTTCTATTCTGTATTATTACTGAATGTGTTTGTTCATATCGAGATGAATGTTTACGACTTCGTTTTTACTCTTTTTCTTTGTGTTCATTCTTATTATCGTAAATGTTACTGTTGTCACTGTACAAGTGAAATTTGTTTCTCATTACTGTTTGTCTGTATTTTCACTGTTTTTGTTTTTATTTATTTTGGTTACTGTGCATGTTTGTGTTGTCACTGTTCATGTTTGTATATATTGTGACCACTGTGTATGTAAGTTTTGTCACTCTATTTGTTTGTAATCATTACTATTACTCTGCATGATGGTGTTGTCAGTGTATCTCTATGTGTCTCTTTATATTCTGTGTGCTGTGTCTATTCTGTATTGTTACTGAATATGTTTCTACATTATGAGATGACTGTGTCCAACTTCGTTTTCACTCTTTTTCGTTGTGTTCATTCTTATTACAATGAATGTTATTGTTCTCACTGTACATGTGAATTTTTTTTCTAATCACTGTGTATGTCTGTTTTGTGACTGTTTTTGTTTTTATTTATTTTGATTACTGTGTTTGTTGGTGTTGTTACTGTTGATGTTTGTATTTATTGTGGGCACTGTGTATGTCAGTTTTGTCACTCTATTTGTTTGTAATCATTACTAATACTTTGCATGATGGTGTTGTCACTATGTTTATGTGTCTGTTTATATGCTGTTTGCTGTTTCTATTCTGTATTGTTACTGAATGTGTTTGTACATTATGAGATGACTGTGTACAACTTTGTTTTCACTCTTTTTTGTCATGTTCATTCTTAGTACGGTAAATGTTACTGTTGTCACTGTACATTTGATTTTTTTTCTAATCACTGTGTATGTCTGTGTTTTGACTGTGCTTGTTTTTATTCATTTTGATTACTATGCATGTTTGTGTTGTCACTGTTCGTGTTTGTATTTATTGTGAGCACTGTGTATGTCAGTTTTGTCACTCTATTTGTTTACGTAATTTTAACTAATTAACATTATTTAATGCTATATAATATGTAACACCATTTTTTAATAGAGGGACCTTTCAATAAAAGCAGCCGCTACCGGCCAAATTTTGAACACTATTTATCTGTGTTTGTCATTTATCTGTTTTTTTATCTGTGTTTTTATTCATTTTGATTACTGTGCATGTTTGTGTTGTCACTGTTTGTGTTTGTATTTATTGTGAGCACTGTGTATGTCAGTTTTGTCACTCTATTTGTTTGTAGTCTTTCCTATTACTCTGTATGATGGTGTTGTCACTGTATGTCTATGTGTCTGTTTATATTTTCTCTGCTGTGTCTATTCTGTATTGTTACTGAATGTGTTTATATATATTGTGATGACTGTGTATTGACTTTGTTTTCACTCTTTTTCCTTGTATTCATTCCCATAATGGTTAATGTTACTGTTGTCACTGTACATGTGAAATTTTTTTCTAATCACTGTGTTTGTTGGTGTTGTTACTGTTGATATTTGTATTTATTATGAGCACTGTGTATGTCAGTTTTGTTACTCTATTTGTTTGTAATCATTACTATTACTGTGCATGATTGGGTTGTCACTATGTTTATGTGTCTGTTTATATGCTGTTTGCTGTTTTTATTCTGTATTGTTACTGAATGTGTTTGTTCATATCGAGATGACTGTTTACGACTTCGTTTTCACTCTTTTACCTTGTGTTCTTGTCATTATGGTGAATGTCATTGTTGTCACTGTACATGTGAAATTTTTTTCTAATCACTGTGTATGTCAGTTTTGTTACTCTATTTGTTTGTAATCATTACTATTACTCTGCATGATGGTGTTGTCACTGTATGTCTATGTGTCTGTTTATATTCTTTTTGCTGTGTCTATTCTGTATTGTTACTGAATGTGTTTGTTCATATCGAGATGACTGTTTACGACTTCGTTTTTACTCTTTTTCTTTGTGTTCATTCTTATTATCGTAAATGTTACTGTTGTCACTGTACAAGTGAAATTTGTTTCTAATTACTGTTTGTCTGTATTTTCACTGTTTTTGTTTTTATTTATTTTGGTTACTGTGCATGTTTGTGTTGTCACTGTTCATGTTTGTATATATTGTGACCACTGTGTATGTAAGTTTTGTCACTCTATTTGTTTGTAATCATTACTATTACTCTGCATGATGGTGTTGTCAGTGTATCTCTATGTGTCTCTTTATATTCTGTGTGCTGTGTCTATTCTGTATTGTTACTGAATATGTTTCTACATTATGAGATGACTGTGTACAACTTTGTTTTCACTCTTTTTCGTTGTGTTCATTCTTATTACAATGAATGTTATTGTTCTCACTGTACATGTGAATTTTTTTCTAATCACTGTGTATGTCTGTTTTGTGACTGTTTTTGTTTTTATTTATTTTGGTTACTGTGCATGTTTGTGTTGTCACTGTTCGTGTTTGTATTTATTGTGAGCACTGTGTATGTCAGTTGTTTTACTCTATTTGTTTGTAATCATTACCATTACTCTGCATAATGGATCTGTCAATATATGTCTGTGTCTGTTTATATGCTGTTTGCTGTTTCTATTCTGTATTGTTACTGAATGTGTTTGTTCATATCGAGATGACTGTTTACGACTTCGTTTTCACTCTTTTACCTTGTGTTCTTGTCATTATGGTGAATGTCATTGTTGTCACTGTACATGTGAAATTTTTTTCTAATCACTGTGTATGTCTATTTTGTGACTTTTTGTTTGCATTTATTTTGATTACTGTGTTTGTTGGTGTTGTTACAGTTGATGTTTGTATTTATTATGAGCACTGTGTATGTCAGTTTTGTTACTCTATTTGTTTGTAATCATTACCATTACTCTGCATGATGGTGTTGTCAATATATGTCTATGTGTCTGTTTATGTGCTGTTTGCTGTTTCTATTGTGTATTGTTACTGAATGTGTTTATTCATATCGAGATGACTGTTTACGATTTCGTTTTCACTCTTTTACCTTGTGTTCTTGTCATTATGGTGAATGTCATTGTTGTCACTGTACATGTGAAATTTTTTTCTAATCACTGTGTTTCTGTTTTGTGACTGTGTTTGTTTGTATTTATTTTGATTACTGTGTTTGTTGATGTTGTTACTGTTGATGTTTGTATTTATTGTGAACACTGTGTATGTCAGTTTTGTCACTCTATTTGTTTACGTAATTTTAACTAATTAACATTATTTAATGCTATATAATATCTAACACCATTCTTTAATAGAGGGACCTTTCAATAAAAGCAGCCGCTACTGGCCAAATTTTGAACACCATTTATCTGTGTTTGTCATTTATCTGTTTTTTTATCTGTGTTTTTACTCATTTTGATTACTGTGCATGTTTGTTTTGTCACTGTTTGTGTTTGTATTTATTGTGAGCACTGTGTATGTCAGTTTTGTCACTCTATTTGTTTGTAGTCATTACTATTACTCTGTATGATGGTGTTGTCACTGTATGTCTGTGTCTGTTTATATTTTCTCTGCTGTGTCTATTCTGTATTGTTACTGAATGTGTTTATATATATTGTGATGACTGTGTATTGACTTTGTTTTCACTCTTTTTCCTTGTGTTCATTCCCATAATGGTTAATGTTACTGTTGTCACTGTACATGTGAAATTTTTTTCTAATCACTGTGTTTGTTGGTGTTGTTACTGTTGATGTTTGTATTTATTATGAGCACTGTGTATGTCAGTTTTGTTACTCTATTTGTTTGTAATCATTACTATTACTGTGCATGATTGGGTTGTCACTATGTTTATGTGTCTGTTTATATGCTGTTTGCTGTTTCTATTCTGTATTATTCCTGAATGTGTTTGTACATTATGAGATGACTATGTACAACTTCGTTTTCACTCTTTTTCGTTGTGTTCATATTATTTCAGTAAATGTTTCTGTTGTCACTACATGTGAAAATTGTTTCTAATCACTGTGTTTGTCTGTATTTTTACTGTGTTTGTTTTTATTTATTTTGGTTACTGTGCATGTTTGTGTTGTCACTGTTCATGTTTGTATATATTGTGACCACTGTGTATGTAAGTTTTGTTACTCTATTTGTTTGTAATCATTACTATTACTCTGCATGATGGTGTTGTCACTCTATGTCTATGTGTCTGTTTATATTCTTTTTGCTGTGTCTATTCTGTATTGTTACTGAATGTGTTTGTACATTATGAGATGAATGTGTACAATGTCGTTTTCACTCTTTTTCGTTGTGTTCATTCTTATTATCGTAAATGTTACTGTTGTCACTGTACAAGTGAAATTTGTTTCTAATTACTGCGTTGTCTGTATTTTTACTGTTTTTCTTTGTATTTATTTTGATTACTGTGTTGGTTGGTGTTGTTACTGTTGATGTTTGTATTTATTGTGAGCACTGTGTATGTCAGTTTTTTTACTCTGCATGATGGTGTTGTCAATATATATCTATATGTCTGTTTATATGCTGTTTGCTGTATCTATTGTGTATTGTTACTGAATGTGTTTATTCATATTGAGATGACTGTTTACGATTTCGGTTTCACTCTTTTACCTTGTGTTCTTGTCATTATGGTGAATGTCATTGTTGTCACTGTACATGTGAAATTTTTTTCTAATCACTGTTTCTGTTTTATGACTGTGTTTGTTTGTATTTATTTTGATTACTGTGTTTGTTGGTGTTGTTACTGTTGATGTTTGTATTTATTGTGAACACTGTGTATATCAGTTTTGTCACTCTATTTGTTTGTAATCATCACTATTACTGTGCATGATGGTGTTGTCAATATATATCTTTGTGTCTGTTTATATGCTGTTTGCTGTTTCTTTTCTGCATTGTTATTGAATGTGTTTGTTCATATCGAGATGACTGTTTACGCCTTCGTTTTCACTCTTTTAACTTGTGTTCTTGTCATTAAGGTGAATGTTACTGTTGTCCCTGTACGTTTCAAATTTTTTTACTCTTTTTCCTTGTGTTCATTCTCATTATGGTAAATGTCATTGTTGTCACTGTACATGTGAATTTTTTTCTAATCACTGTGTTTCTGTTTTGTGACTGTGTTTGTTTGTATTTATTTTGATTACTGTGTTTGTTGGTGTTGTTACTGTTGATGTTTGTATTTATTGTGGGCACTGTGTATGTCAGTTTTTTTACTCTATTTGTTTGTAATCATTACCATTACTCTGCATGATGGTGTTGTCAATATATGTCTATGTGTCTGTTTATGTGCTGTTTGCTATTTCTATTCTGTATTGTTACTGAATGTGTTTGTTCATATCGAGATGACTGTTTACGACTTCGTTTTTACTCTTTTTCTTTGTGTTCATTCTTATTATCGTAAATGTTACTGTTGTCACTGTACAAGTGAAATTTGTTTCTAATTACTGTTTGTCTGTATTTTCACTGTTTTTGTTTTTATTTATTTTGGTTACTGTGCATGTTTGTGTTGTCACTGTTCATGTTTGTATATATTGTGACCACTGTGTATGTAAGTTTTGTCACTCTGTTTGTAATCA
This sequence comes from Lingula anatina, assembly GCF_051362555.1. Taxonomy (NCBI): domain Eukaryota; kingdom Metazoa; phylum Brachiopoda; class Lingulata; order Lingulida; family Lingulidae; genus Lingula; species Lingula anatina. Next base: position 30,283,168 of record NC_141767.1, read on the forward strand.
TTACTATTACTCTGCATGATGGTGTTGTCAGTGTATCTCTATGTGTCTCTTTATATTCTGTGTGCTGTGTCTATTCTGTATTGTTACTGAATATGTTTCTACATTATGAGATGACTGTGTACAACTTTGTTTTCACTCTTTTTCGTTGTGTTCATTCTTATTACAATGAATGTTATTGTTCTCACTGTACATGTGAATTTTTTTTCTAATCACTGTGTATGTCTGTTTTGTGACTGTTTTTGTTTTTATTTATTTTGGTTACTGTGCATGTTTGTGTTGTCACTGTTCGTGTTTGTATTTATTGTGAGCACTGTGTATGTCAGTTGTTTTACTCTATTTGTTTGTAATCATTACCATTACTCTGCATAATGGATCTGTCAATATATGTCTGTGTCTGTTTCTATGCTGTTTGCTGTTTCTATTCTGTATTGTTACTGAATGTGTTTGTTCATAGCGAGATGACTGTTTACGACTTCGTTTTCACTCTTTTACCTTGTGTTCTTGTCATTATGGTGAATGTCATTGTTGTCACTGTACATGTGAAATTTTTTTCTAATCACTGTGTATGTCTGTTTTGTGACTTTTTGTTTGCATTTATTTTGATTACTGTGTTTGTTGGTGTTGTTACTGTTGATGTTTGTATTTATTATGAGCACTGTGTATGTCAGTTTTGTTACTCTATTTGTTTGTAATCATTACTATTACTCTGCATGATGGTGTTGTCACTGTATGTATATGTGTCTGTTTATATTCTTTTTGCTGTGTCTATTCTGTATTGTTACTGAATGTGTTTGTACATTATGAGATGAATGTGTACAACGTCGTTTTCACTCTTTTTTGTTGTGTTCATTCTTATTACGTTAAATGTTTCTGTTCTCACTGTACATGTGAAATTTGTTTCTAATTACTGTGTTTGTCTGTATTTTTACTGTGTATGTTTTTATTTATTTTGGATACTGTGCATGTTTCTGTTGTCACTGTTCGTGTTTGTATTTATTTTGAGCACTCTGTATGTCAGTTTTGTCACTATTTGTTTGTAATCATTACTATTACTCTGCATGATATTGTTGTCAGTGTATCTCTGTGTCTCTTTATATTCTTTTTGCTGTGTCTATATTCTGTATTGTTACTGAATGTGTTTGTACATTATGAGATGAATGTGTACAACGTCGTTTTCACTCTTTTTCGTTGTGTTCATTCTTATTACGTTAAAATATACTGTTGTCACTGTACAAGTGAAATTTGTTTCTAATTACTGTGTTTGTCTGTATTTTTACTGTGTTTCTTTGTATTTATTTTGATTACTGTGTTGGTTGGTGTTGTTACTGTTGATGTTTGTATTTATTGTGAGCACTGTGTATGTCAGTTTTTTTACTCTATTTGTTTGTAATCATTACCATTACTCTGCATGATGGTGTTGTCAATATATGTCTATGTGTCTGTTTATGTGCTGTTTGCTGTTTTTATTGTGTATTGTTACTGAATGTGTTTATTCATATCGAGATGACTGTTTACGATTTCGTTTTCACTCTTTTACCTTGTGTTCTTGTCATTATGGTGAATGTCATTGTTGTCACTGTACATGTGAAATTTTTTTCTAATCACTGTGTTTCTGTTTTGTGACTGTGTTTGTTTGTATTTATTTTGATTACTGTGTTTGTTGGTGTTGTTACTGTTGATGTTTGTATTTATTGTGGGCACTGTGTATGTCAGTTTTGTCACTCTATTTGTTTGTAATCATTACTAATACTTTGCATGATGGTGTTGTCACTATGTTTATGTGTCTGTTTATATGCTGTTTGCTGTTTCTATTCTGTATTGTTACTGAATGTGTTTGTACATTATGAGATGACTGTGTACAACTTTGTTTTCACTCTTTTTTGTCATGTTCATTCTTAGTACGGTAAATGTTACTGTTGTCACTGTACATTTGATTTTTTTTCTAATCACTGTGTATGTCTGTGTTTTGACTGTGCTTGTTTTTATTCATTTTGATTACTATGCATGTTTGTGTTGTCACTGTTCGTGTTTGTATTTATTGTGAGCACTGTGTATGTCAGTTAACATTATTTAATGCTATATAATATCTAACACTTTAATAGAAGGACCTTTCAATAAAAGCAGCCGCTACTGGCCAAATTTCGAACACTATTTATCTGTGTTTGTCATTTATCTGTTTTTTTTATCTGTGTTTTTATTCATTTTGATTACTGTGCATGTTTGTGTTGTCACTGTTCGTGTTTGTATTTATTGTGAGCACTGTGTATGTCAGTTTTGTCACTCTATTTGTTTGTAGTCATTTTGATCATTGTGCATTTTAGCGTTGGCACTGTTTGTGTTTATATCTATTGTCAGCAATGTGGATGTCAGTTTTGTCTGTTTATTTATTTTTAGTCTTTATTTTAATTGTGCATGTTGGTGTTGTCAATGTCATTATAGTTTATGTGTCTGTTTATACTCTGATCACTGTTTCCATTCTGTATTGTCATTGAATGTGTTTGTATATATATTGTGATCACTGTGTATGACTGTGTAATCACCTGATTAATTTGTGTTTATTCTTGTTACTATGCATGGTTGTGTGGTCACTGTACTTGTTAAAATTTATTCTGCTCACTGTGTATGTCTGTATTGTGACTGTGTTTCTTTGTATTCATTTTGATTATTGTGCATGTTATTATTGTCACTGTACATGTTAATATTTATTTTGACCACTGTTTATGTCAGTTTTTTTATGTTGATGTTTCTATTTATTGTGAGCACTGTGTATGTCAGTTTTTTTTAACTCTATTTGTTTGTAATCATTACCAATACTCTGCGTGATGCTGTTGTCACTTTATGTCAATGTGTCTGTTTATATGCTGTTTCCTTTGTCTATTCTGTATTGTTCCTGAATGTGTTTATATATATTGTGATGACTGTGTATGACTTTGTTTTCACTCTTTTTCCTTGTGTTCATTTCCATTATGGTTAACGTTACAGTTGTCACTGTACACGTCAAAATTTTTCTAATCGCTGTGTTTATCTGTATTTTCACTGTGTTTGTTTTTATATGTCTGATTAATGTGTTTGTTGGTGTTGTTACTGTTGATGTTTGTATTTATTGTGAGCACTGTGTATGTCAGTTTAGTTACTCTGTTTGTAATCATTACTATTACTCTGCATGATGGTGTTGTCAGTGTATCTCTATGTGTCTCTTTATATTCTGTGTGCTGTGTCTATTCTGTATTGTTACTGAATATGTTTGTACATTATGAGATGACTGTGTCCAACTTCGTTTTCACTCTTTTTCGTTGTGTTCAGTCTTATTATGGTGAATGTAACTGTTGTCACTGTACATGTCAAAATTTATTCTTATCACTGTGTATGACTATATTGTGACTGTGTTTCTTTGTATTTATTTTGATTACTGCATTGGTTGGTGTTGTTACTGTTGATGTTTGTATTTATTGTGAGCACTGTGTATGTCAGTTTTTTTACTCTATTTGTTTGTAATCATTACCATTACTCTGCATGATGGTGTTGTCAATATATGTCTATGTGTCTGTTTATGTGCTGTTTGCTATTTCTATTCTGTATTGTTACTGAATGTGTTTGTTCATATCGAGATGACTGTTTACGACTTCGTTTTCACTCTTTTTCGTTGTGTTCATTCTTATTATCGTAAATGTTACTGTTGTCACTGTACAAGTGAAATTTGTTTCTAATTACTGTTTGTCTGTATTTTCACTGTTTTTGTTTTTATTTATTTTGGTTACTGTGCATGTTTGTGTTGTCACTGTTCATGTTTGTATATATTGTGGCCACTGTGTATGTAAGTTTTGTCACTCTATTTGTTTGTAATCATTACTATTACTCTGCATGATGGTGTTGTCAGTGTATCTCTATGTGTCTGTTTATATGCTGTTTGCTGTATCTATTGTGTATTGTTACTGAATGTGTTTATTCATATTGAGATGACTGTTTACGATTTCGGTTTCACTCTTTTACCTTGTGTTCTTGTCATTATGGTGAATGTCATTGTTGTCACTGTACATGTGAAATTTTTTTCTAATCACTGTTTCTGTTTTATGACTGTGTTTGTTTGTATTTATTTTGATTACTGTGTTTGTTGGTGTTGTTACTGTTGATGTTTGTATTTATTGTGAACACTGTGTATAACAGTTTTGTCACTCTATTTGTTTGCAATCATTACTATTACTGTGCATGATGGTGTTGTCAATATATGTCTTTGTGTCTGTTTATATGCTGTTTCCTGTTTCTATTCTGCATTGTTATTGAATGTGTTTGTTCATATCGAGATGACTGTTTACGCCTTCGTTTTCACTCTTTTAACTTGTGTTCTTGTCATTAAGGTGAATGTTACTGTTGACCCTGTACGTTTCAAATTTTTTTACTCTTTTTCCTTGTGTTCATTCTCATTATGGTAAATGTCATTGTTGTCACTGTACATGTGAATTTTTTTTCTAATCACTGTGTTTCTGTTTTGTGACTGTGTTTGTTTGTATTTATTTTGATTACTGTGTTTGTTGGTGTTGTTACTGTTGATGTTTGTATTTATTGTGGGCACTGTGTATGTCAGTTTTTTTACTCTATTTGTTTGTAATCAATTCCATTACTCTGCATGATGGTGTTGTCAATATATGTCTATGTGTCTGTTTATGTGCTGTTTGCTATTTCTATTCTGTATTATTACTGAATGTGTTTGTTCATATCGAGATGACTGTTTACGACTTCGTTTTTACTCTTTTTCTTTGTGTTCATTCTTATTATCGTAAATGTTACTGTTGTCACTGTACAAGTGAAATTTGTTTCTCATTACTGTTTGTCTGTATTTTCACTGTTTTTGTTTTTATTTATTTTGGTTACTGTGCATGTTTGTGTTGTCACTGTTCATGTTTGTATATATTGTGACCACTGTGTATGTAAGTTTTGTCACTCTATTTGTTTGTAATCATTACTATTACTCTGCATGATGGTGTTGTCAGTGTATCTCTATGTGTCTCTTTATATTCTGTGTGCTGTGTCTATTCTGTATTGTTACTGAATATGTTTCTACATTATGAGATGACTGTGTCCAACTTCGTTTTCACTCTTTTTCGTTGTGTTCATTCTTATTACAATGAATGTTATTGTTCTCACTGTACATGTGAATTTTTTTTCTAATCACTGTGTATGTCTGTTTTGTGACTGTTTTTGTTTTTATTTATTTTGATTACTGTGTTTGTTGGTGTTGTTACTGTTGATGTTTGTATTTATTGTGAGCACTGTGTATGTCAGTTTAGTTACTCTGTTTGTAATCATTACTATTACTCTGTATGATGGTGTTGTCACTGTATGTCTATGTGTTTGTTTATATTCTTTTTGCTGTGTCTATTCTGTATTGTTACTGAATGTGTTTGTACATTATGAGATGAATGTGTACAATGTCGTTTTCACTCTTTTTCGTCGTGTTCATTCTTATTACGGTAAATGTTACTGTTGTCACTGTACAATGGAAAATTTTTTCAAATTACTGTGTTTGTCTGTATTTTTACTGTTTGTTTTTATTTATTTTGGTTACTGTGCATGTTTGTGTTGTCACTGTTCGTGTTTGTATTTATTGTGAGCACTGTGTATGTCAGTTTTGTCACTCTATTTGTTTGTAATCATTACTATTACTCTGCATGATGGTGTTGTCACTGTATCTCTATGTGTCTTTTTATATTCTGTGTGCTGTGTCTATTCTGTATTGTTACTGTATGTGTTTGTACATTATGAGATGACTGTGTAGAACTTCGTTTTCACTGTTTTTCGTCGTGTTCATTCTTATTATGGTGAATGTTACTGTTCTCACTGTACATGTGAATTTTTTTTCTAATCACTGTGTATGTCTGTTTTGTGACTTTTTGTTTGCATTTATTTTGATAACTGTGTTTGTTGGTGTTGTTACTGTTGATGTTTGTATTTATTATGAGCACTGTGTATGTCAGTTTTGTTACTCTATTTGTTTGTAATTTTTACTATTACTCCGCATGATGGTGTTGTCACTGTATGTCTATGTGTCTCTTTATATTCTCTTTGCTGTGTCTATTCTGTATTGTTACTGAATGTGTTTGTACATTATGAGATGAATGTGTACAACGTCGTTTTCACTCTTTTTCGTTGTGTTCATTCTTATTATGGTAAATGTTACTGTTGTCACTGTACACTGTCTGTATTTTTACTGTGTTTCTTTGTATTTATTTTGATTACTGTGTTGGTTGGTGTTGTTACTGTTGATGTTTGTATTTATTGTGAGCACTGTGTATGTCAGTTGTTTTACTCTATTTGTTTGTAATCATTACCATTACTCTGCATAATGGATCTGTCAATATATGTCTATGTGTCTGTTTATATGCTGTTTGCTGTTTCTATTCTGTATTGTTACTGAATGTGTTTGTTCATATCGAGATGACTGTTTACGACTTCGTTTTCACTCTTTTACCTTGTGTTCTTGTCATTATGGTGAATATCATTGTGGTCACTGTACATGTGAAATTTATTTCTAATCACTGTGTATGTCTGTTTTGTGACTTTTTGTTTGCATTTATTCTGATTACTGTGTTTGTTGCTGTTGTTACTGTTGATGTTGGTATTTATTGTGAGCACTGTGTATGTCAGTTTTGTTACTCTATTTGTTTGTAATCATTACTATTACTCTGCATGATGGTGTTGTCACTGTATGTCTATGTGTCTGTTTATATTCTTTTTGCTGTGTCTATTCTGTATTGTTACTGAATGTGTTTGTACATGATGAGATGAATGTGTACAATGTCGTTTTCACTCTTTTTTGTTGTGTTCATTCTTATTACGGTAAATGTTACTGTTGTCACTGTACAAGTGAAATTTGTTTCTAATTACTGCGTTGTCTGTATTTTTACTGTTTTTCTTTGTATTTATTTTGATTACTGTGTTGGTTGGTGTTGTTACTGTTGATGTTTGTATTTATTGTGAGCACTGTGTATGTCAGTTTTTTTACTCTATTTGTTTGTAATCATTACCATTACTCTGCATGATGGTGTTGTCAGTGTATCTCTATGTGTCTGTTTATATGCTGTTTGCTGTATCTATTGTGTATTGTTACTGAATGTGTTTATTCATATTGAGATGACTGTTTACGATTTCGGTTTCACTCTTTTACCTTGTGTTCTTGTCATTATGGTGAATGTTACTGTTGTCCTTGTACGTTTCAAATTTTTTTACTCTTTTTTCCTTGTGTTCATTCTCATTATGGTAAATGTCATTGTTGTCACTGTACATGTGAAATTTTTTTCTAATCACTGTGTTTCTGTTTTGTGACTGTGTTTGTTTGTATTTATTTTGATTACTGTGTTTGTTGGTGTTGTTACTGTTGATGTTTGTATTTATTGTGGGCACTGTGTATGTCAGTTTTGTCACTCTATTTGTTTGTAATCATTACTAATACTTTGCATGATGGTGTTGTCACTATGTTTATGTGTCTGTTTATATGCTGTTTGCTGTTTCTATTCTGTATTGTTACTGAATGTGTTTGTACATTATGAGATGACTGTGTACAACTTTGTTTTCACTCTTTTTTGTCATGTTCATTCTTAGTACGGTAAATGTTACTGTTGTCACTGTACATTTGATTTTTTTTCTAATCACTGTGTATGTCTGTGTTTTGACTGTGCTTGTTTTTATTCATTTTGATTACTATGCATGTTTGTGTTGTCACTGTTCGTGTTTGTATTTATTGTGAGCACTGTGTATGTCAGTTAACATTATTTAATGCTATATAATATCTAACACTTTAATAGAAGGACCTTTCAATAAAAGCAGCCGCTACTGGCCAAATTTCGAACACTATTTATCTGTGTTTGTCATTTATCTGTTTTTTTTATCTGTGTTTTTATTCATTTTGATTACTGTGCATGTTTGTGTTGTCACTGTTCGTGTTTGTATTTATTGTGAGCACTGTGTATGTCAGTTTTGTCACTCTATTTGTTTGTAGTCATTTTGATCATTGTGCATTTTAGCGTTGGCACTGTTTGTGTTTATATCTATTGTCAGCAATGTGGATGTCAGTTTTGTCTGTTTATTTATTTTTAGTCTTTATTTTAACTGTGCATGTTGGTGTTGTCAATGTCATTATAGTTTATGTGTCTGTTTATACTCTGATCACTGTTTCCATTCTGTATTGTCATTGAATGTGTTTGTATATATATTGTGATCACTGTGTATGACTGTGTAATCACCTGATTAATTTGTGTTTATTCTTGTTACTATGCATGGTTGTGTGGTCACTGTACTTGTTAAAATTTATTCTGCTCACTGTGTATGTCTGTATTGTGACTGTGTTTCTTTGTATTCATTTTGATTATTGTGCATGTTATTATTGTCACTGTACATGTTAATATTTATTTTGACCACTGTTTATGTCAGTTTTTTTATGTTGATGTTTCTATTTATTGTGAGCACTGTGTATGTCAGTTTTTTTTTACTCTATTTGTTTGTAATCATTACCAATACTCTGCGTGATGCTGTTGTCACTTTATGTCAATGTGTCTGTTTATATGCTGTTTCCTTTGTCTATTCTGTATTGTTCCTGAATGTGTTTATATATATTGTGATGACTGTGTATGACTTTGTTTTCACTCTTTTTCCTTGTGTTCATTTCCATTATGGTTAACGTTACAGTTGTCACTGTACACGTCAAAATTTTTCTAATCGCTGTGTTTATCTGTATTTTCACTGTGTTTGTTTTTATATGTCTGATTAATGTGTTTGTTGGTGTTGTTACTGTTGATGTTTGTATTTATTGTGAGCACTGTGTATGTCAGTTTAGTTACTCTGTTTGTAATCATTACTATTACTCTGCATGATGGTGTTGTCAGTGTATCTCTATGTGTCTCTTTATATTCTGTGTGCTGTGTCTATTCTGTATTGTTACTGAATATGTTTGTACATTATGAGATGACTGTGTCCAACTTCGTTTTCACTCTTTTTCGTTGTGTTCAGTCTTATTATGGTGAATGTAACTGTTGTCACTGTACATGTCAAAATTTATTCTTATCACTGTGTATGACTATATTGTGACTGTGTTTCTTTGTATTTATTTTGATTACTGCATTGGTTGGTGTTGTTACTGTTGATGTTTGTATTTATTGTGAGCACTGTGTATGTCAGTTTTTTTACTCTATTTGTTTGTAATCATTACCATTACTCTGCATGATGGTGTTGTCAATATATGTCTATGTGTCTGTTTATGTGCTGTTTGCTATTTCTATTCTGTATTGTTACTGAATGTGTTTGTTCATATCGAGATGAATGTTTACGACTTCGTTTTCACTCTTTTTCGTTGTGTTCATTCTTATTATCGTAAATGTTACTGTTGTCACTGTACAAGTGAAATTTGTTTCTAATTACTGTTTGTCTGTATTTTCACTGTTTTTGTTTTTATTTATTTTGGTTACTGTGCATGTTTGTGTTGTCACTGTTCATGTTTGTATATATTGTGGCCACTGTGTATGTAAGTTTTGTCACTCTATTTGTTTGTAATCATTACTATTACTCTGCATGATGGTGTTGTCAGTGTATCTCTATGTGTCTGTTTATATGCTGTTTGCTGTATCTATTGTGTATTGTTACTGAATGTGTTTATTCATATTGAGATGACTGTTTACGATTTCGGTTTCACTCTTTTACCTTGTGTTCTTGTCATTATGGTGAATGTCATTGTTGTCACTGTACATGTGAAATTTTTTTCTAATCACTGTTTCTGTTTTATGACTGTGTTTGTTTGTATTTATTTTGATTACTGTGTTTGTTGGTGTTGTTACTGTTGATGTTTGTATTTATTGTGAACACTGTGTATAACAGTTTTGTCACTCTATTTGTTTGTAATCATTACTATTACTGTGCATGATGGTGTTGTCAATATATGTCTTTGTGTCTGTTTATATGCTGTTTCCTGTTTCTATTCTGCATTGTTATTGAATGTGTTTGTTCATATCGAGATGACTGTTTACGCCTTCGTTTTCACTCTTTTAACTTGTGTTCTTGTCATTAAGGTGAATGTTACTGTTGTCCCTGTACGTTTCAAATTTTTTTACTCTTTTTCCTTGTGTTCATTCTCATTATAGTAAATGTCATTGTTGTCACCGTACATGTGAAATTTTTTTCTAATCACTGTGTTTCTGTTTTGTGACTGTGTTTGTTTGTATTTATTTTGATTACTGTGTTTGTTGGTGTTATTACTGTTGATGTTTGTATTTATTGTGGGCACTGTGTATGTCAGTTTTTTTACTCTATTTGTTTGTAATCATTACCATTACTCTGCATGATGGTGTTGTCAATATATGTCTATGTGTCTGTTTATGTGCTGTTTGCTATTTCTATTCTGTATTGTTACTGAATGTGTTTGTTCATATCGAGATGACTGTTTACGACTTCGTTTTTACTCTTTTTCGTTGTGTTCATTCTTATTATCGTAAATGTTACTGTTGTCACTGTACAAGTGAAATTTGTTTCTAATTACTGTTTGTCTGTATTTTCACTGTTTTTGTTTTTATTTATTTTGGTTACTGTGCATGTTTGTGTTGTCACTGTTCATGTTTGTATATATTGTGACCACTGTGTATGTAAGTTTTGTCACTCTATTTGTTTGTAATCATTACTATTACTGTGCATGATGGTGTTGTCAGTGTATCTCTATGTGTCTCTTTATATTCTGTGTGCTGTGTCTATTCTGTATTGTTCCTGAATATGTTTGTACATTATGAGATGACTGTGTCCAACTTCGTTTTCACTCTTTTTCGTTGTGTTCATTCTTATTACAATGAATGTTATTGTTCTCACTGTACATGTGAATTTTTTTTTCTAATCACTGTGTATGTCTGTTTTGTGACTGTTTTTGTTTGCATTTATTTTGATTACTGTGTTTGTTGCTGTTGTTACTGTTGATGTTTGTATTTATTGTGAGCAATGTGTATATCAGTTTTTTTACTCTGTTTGTAATCATTACTATTACTCTGTATGATGGTGTTGTCACTGTATGTCTATGTGTCTGTTTATATTCTTTGCTGTGTCTATTCTGTATTGTTACTGAATGTGTTTGTACATTATGAGATGAATGTGTACAATGTCGTTTTCACTCTTTTTGGTCGTGTTCATTCTTATTACGGTAAATGTTACTGTTGTCACTGTACAATGGAAATTTGTTTCTAATTACTGTGTTTGTCTGTATTTTTACTGTGTTTGTTTTTATTTATTTTGGATACTGTGCATGTTTGTGTTGTCACTGTTCGTGTTTGTATTTATTTTGAGCACTCTGTATGTCAGTTTTGTCACTCTATTTGTTTGTAATCATTACTATTACTCTGCATGATGGTGTTGTCAATATATGTCTATGTGTCTGTTTATGTGCTGTTTGCTATTTCTATTCTGTATTGTTACTGAATGTGTTTGTTCATATCGAGATGACTGTTTACGACTTCGTTTTCACTCTTTTTCGTTGTGTTCATTCTTATTATCGTAAATGTTACTGTTGTCACTGTACAAGTGAAATTTGTTTCTAATTACTGTTTGTCTGTATTTTCACTGTTTTTGTTTTTATTTATTTTGGTTACTGTGCATGTTTGTGTTGTCACTGTTCATGTTTGTATATATTGTGACCACTGTGTATGTAAGTTTTGTCACTCTATTTGTTTGTAATCATTACTATTACTCTGCATGATGGTGTTGTCAATATATATCTATGTGTCTGTCTATATGCTGTTTGCTGTATCTATTGTGTATTGTTACTGAATGTGTTTATTCATATTGAGATGACTGTTTACGATTTCGGTTTCACTCTTTTACCTTGTGTTCTTGTCATTATGGTGAATGTCATTGTTGCTACTGTACATGTGAAATTTTTTTCTAATCACTGTTTCTGTTTTATGACTGTGTTTGTTTGTATTTATTTTGATTACTGTGTCGGTTGGTGTTGTTACTGTTGATGTTTGTATTTATTGTGAACACTGTGTATATCAGTTTTGTCACTCTATTTGTTTGTAATCATTACTATTACTGTGCATGATGGTGTTGTCAATATATGTCTTTGTGTCTGTTTATATGCTGTTTGCTGTTTCTATTCTGCATTGTTATTGAATGTGTTTGTTCATATCGAGATGACTGTTTACGCCTTCGTTTTCACTCTTTTAACTTGTGTTCTTGTCATTAAGGTGAATGTTACTGTTGTCCCTGTACGTTTCAATTTTTTTTACTCTTTTTTCCTTGTGTTCATTCTCATTATGGTAAATGTCATTGTTGTCACTGTACATGTGAAATTTTTTTCTAATCACTGTGTTTCTGTTTTGTGACTGTGTTTGTTTGTATTTATTTTGATTACTGTGTTTGTTGGTGTTGTTACTGTTGATGTTTATATTTATTGTGGGCACTGTGTATGTCAGTTTTGTCACTCTATTTGTTTGTAATCATTACTAATACTTTGCATGATGGTGTTGTCACTATGTTTATGTGTCTGTTTATATGCTGTTTGCTGTTTCTATTCTGTATTGTTACTGAATGTGTTTGTACATTATGAGATGACTGTGTACAACTTTGTTTTCACTCTTTTTTGTCATGTTCATTCTTAGTACGGTAAATGTTACTGTTGTCACTGTACATTTGATTTTTTTTTCTAATCACTGTGTATGTCTGTGTTTTGACTGTGCTTGTTTTTATTCATTTTGATTACTATGCATGTTTGTGTTGTCACTGTTCGTGTTTGTATTTATTGTGAGCACTGTGTATGTCAGTTTTGTCACTCTATTTGTTTACGTAATTTTAACTAATTAACATTATTTAATGCTATATAATATCTAACACCATTTTTTAATAGAGGGACCTTTCAATAAAAGCAGCCGCTACCGGCCAAATTTTGAACACTATTTATCTGTGTTTGTCATTTATCTGTTTTTTTATCTGTGTTTTTATTCATTTTGATTACTGTGCATGTTTGTGTTGTCACTGTTTGTGTTTGTATTTATTGTGAGCACTGTGTATGTCAGTTTTGTCACTCTATTTGTTTGTAGTCTTTCCTATTACTCTGTATGATGGTGTTGTCACTGTATGTCTATGTGTCTGTTTATATTTTCTCTGCTGTGTCTATTCTGTATTGTTACTGAATGTGTTTATATATATTGTGATGACTGTGTATTGACTTTGTTTTCACTCTTTTTCCTTGTGTTCATTCCCATAATGGTTAATGTTACTGTTGTCACTGTACATGTGAAATTTTTTTCTAATCACTGTGTTTGTTGGTGTTGTTACTGTTGATATTTGTATTTATTATGAGCACTGTGTATGTCAGTTTTGTTACTCTATTTGTTTGTAATCATTACTATTACTGTGCATGATTGGGTTGTCACTATGTTTATGTGTCTGTTTATATGCTGTTTGCTGTTTCTATTCTGTATTATTCCTGAATGTGTTTGTACATTATGAGATGACTATGTACAACTTCGTTTTCACTCTTTTTCGTTGTGTTCATATTATTTCAGTAAATGTTTCTGTTGTCACTACATGTGAAAATTGTTTCTAATCACTGTGTTTGTCTGTATTTTTACTGTGTTTGTTTTTATTTATTTTGGTTACTGTGCATGTTTGTGTTGTCACTGTTCGTGTTTGTATTTATTGTGAGCACTGTGTATGTCAGTTTTGTCACTCTATTTGTTTGTAATCATTACTATTACTCTGCATGATGGTGTTGTCACTGTATCTCTATGTGTCTTTTTATATTCTGTGTGCTGTGTCTATTCTGTATTGTTACTGTATGTGTTTGTACATTATGAGATGACTGTGTACAACTTCGTTTTCACTGTTTTTCGTCGTGTTCATTCTTATTATGGTGAATGTTACTGTTCTCACTGTACATGTGAATTTTTTTTTCTAATCACTGTGTATGTCTGTTTTGTAACTTTTTATTTGCATTTATTTTGATTACTGTGTTTGTTGGTGTTGTTACTGTTATTGTTTATATTTATTATGAGCACTGTGTATGTCAGTTTTGTTACTCAATTTGTTTGTAATCATTACTATTACTCTGCATGATGGTGGTGTCAATTTATGTCTATGTGTCTGTTTATATGCTGTTTGCTGTTTCTATTCTGTATTATTCCTGAATGTGTTTGTACATTATGAGATGACTGTGTACAACTTCGTTTTCACTGTTTTTCGTCGTGTTCATTCTTATTATGGTGAATGTCATTGTTGTCACTGTACATGTGAAATTTTTTTCTAATCACTGTGTTTCTGTTTTCTGACTGTGTTTGTTTGTATTTATTTTGATTACTGTGTTTGTTGGTGTTGTTACTGTTGATGTTTGTATTTATTGTGAACACTGTGTATATCAGTTTTGTCACTCTATTTGTTTGTAATCATTACTATTACTGTGCATGATGGTGTTGTCACTATGTTTATGTGTCTGTTTATATGCTGTTTGCTGTTTCTATTCTGTATTGTTACTAAATGTGTTTGTACATTATGAGATGACTGTGTACAACTTCATTTTCACGCTTTTTCATTGTGTTCATTCTTATTTGAAATTTTTTTCTTATCACTGTGTATGTCTGTGTTTTGACTGTGCTTGTTTTTATTCATTTTGATTACTATGCATGTTTGTGTTGTCACTGTTCGTGTTTGTATTTATTGTGAGCACTGTGTATATCAGTTTTGTCACTCTATTTGTTTACGTAATTTTAACTAATTAACATTATTTAATGCTATATAATATCTAACACTTTAATAGAAGGACCTTTCAATAAAAGCAGCCGCTACCGGCCAAATTTCGAACACTATTTATCTGTGTTTGTCATTTATCTGTTTTTTTTATCTGTGTTTTTATTCATTTTGATTACTGTGCATGTTTGTGTTGTCACTGTTCGTGTTTGTATTTATTGTGAGCACTGTGTATGTCAGTTTTGTCACTCTATTTGTTTGTAGTCATTTTGATCATTGTGCATTTTAGCGTTGGCACTGTTTGTGTTTATATCTATTGTCAGCAATGTGGATGTCAGTTTTGTCTGTTTATTTATTTTTAGTCTTTATTTTAACTGTGCATTTTGGTGTTGTCAATGTCATTATAGTTTATGTGTCTGTTTATACTCTGATCACTGTTTCCATTCTGTATTGTCATTGAATGTGTTTGTATATATATTGTGATCACTGTGTATGACTGTGTAATCACCCGATTAATTTGTGTTTATTCTTGTTACTATGCATGGTTGTGTGGTCACTGTACATGTTAAAATTTATTCTGCTCACTGTGTATGTCTGTATTGTGACTGTGTTTCTTTGTATTCATTTTGATTATTGTGAATGTTATTATTGTCACTGTACATGTTAATATTTATTTTGACCACTGTTTATGTCAGTTTTTTTATGTTGATGTTTCTATTTATTGTGAGCACTGTGTATGTCAGTTTTTTTTTACTCTATTTGTTTGTAATCATTACCAATACTCTGCGTGATGCTGTTGTCACTTTATGTCAATGTGTCTGTTTATATGCTGTTTCCTTTGTCTATTCTGTATTGTTCCTGAATGTGTTTATATATATTGTGATGACTGTGTATGACTTTGTTTTCACTCTTTTTCCTTGTGTTCATTTCCATTATAGTTAACGTTACAGTTGTCACTGTACACGTCAAAATTTTTCTAATCGCTGTGTTTATCTGTATTTTCACTGTGTTTGTTTTTATATGTCTGATTAATGTGTTTGTTGGTGTTGTTACTGTTGATGTTTGTATTTATTGTGAGCACTGTGTATGTCAGTTTAGTTACTCTGTTTGTAATCATTACTATTACTCTGCATGATGGTGTTGTCAGTGTATCTCTATGTGTCTCTTTATATTCTGTGTGCTGTGTCTATTCTGTATTGTTACTGAATATGTTTGTACATTATGAGATGACTGTGTACAACTTCGTTTTCACTCTTTTTCGTTGTGTTCATTCTTATTACAATGAATGTTATTGTTCTCACTGTACATGTGAATTTTTTTTCTAATCACTGTGTATGTCTGTTTTGTGACTGTTTTTGTTTGCATTTGTTTTGATTACTGTGTTTGTTGGTGTTGTTACTGTTGATGTTTGTATTTATTGTGAGCACTGTGTATGTCAGTTTTGTTACTCTGTTTGTAATCATTACTATTACTCTGTATGATGGTGTTGTCACTGTATGTCTATATATCTGTTTATATGCTGTTTGCTGTTTCTATTCTGTATTGTTACTGAATGTGTTTGTACATTATGAGATGACTGTGTACAACTTCATTTTCACTCTTTTTCATTGTGTTCATTCTTATTTGAAATTTTTTTATATTACTATTTCGGTTTCACTCTTTTACCTTGTGTTCTTGTCATTATGGTGAATGTCATTGTTGTCACTGTACATATGAAATTTTTTTCTAATCACTGTGTTTCTGTTTTATGACTGTGTTAGTTTGTATTTATTTTGATTAATGTGTTTGTTGGTGTTGTTACTGTTGATGTTTGTATTTATTGTGAACACTGTGTATATCAGTTTTGTCACTCTATTTGTTTGTAATCATTACTATTACTGTGCATGATGGTGTTGTCACTATGTTTATGTGTCTGTTTATATGCTGTTTTCTAATCACTGTGTTTTTGTTTTATGTCTATGTTTGTTTGTATTTATTTTGATTACTGTGTTTGTTGGTGTTGTTACTGTTGATGTTTGTATTTATTGTGAGCACTGTGTATGTCAGTTTAGTTACTCTATTTGTTTGTAATCATTACTATTACTTTGCATGATGGTGTTGTCAGTGTATCTCTATGTGTCTCTTTATATTCTGTGTGCTGTGTCTATTCTGTATTGTTACTGAATATGTTTCTACATTATGAGATGACTGTGTACAACTTCGTTTTCACTCTTTTTCGTTGTGTTCATTCTTATTACAATGAATGTTATTGTTCTCACTGTACATGTGAATTTTTTTTCTAATCACTGTGTATGTCTGTTTTGTGACTGTTTTTGTTTGCATTTATTTTGATTACTGTGTTTGTTGGTGTTGTTACTGTTGATGTTTGTATTTATTGTGAACACTGTGTATATCAGTTTTGTCACTCTATTTGTTTGTAATCATTACTATTACTGTGCATGATGGTGTTGTCACTATGTTTATGTGTCTGTTTATATGCTGTTTTCTAATCACTGTGTTTCTGTTTTATGTCTGTGTTTGTTTGTATTTATTTTGATTACTGTGTTTGTTGGTGTTGTTACTGTTGATGTTTGTATTTATTGTGAACACTGTGTATATCAGTTTTGTCACACTATTTGTTTGTAATCATTACTATTACTGTGCATGATGGTGTTGTCACTATGTTTATGTGTCTGTTTATATGCTGTTTGCTGTTTCTATTCTGTATTGTTACTGAATGTGTTTGTACATTATGAGATGACTGTGTACAACTTCATTTTCACGCTTTTTCATTGTGTTCATTCTTATTTGAAATTTTTTTCTAATCACTGTGTATGTCTGTGTTTTGACTGTGCTTGTTTTTATTCATTTTGATTACTATGCATGTTTGTGTTGTCACTGTTCGTGTTTGTATTTATTGTGAGCACTGTGTATGTCAGTTTTGTCACTCTATTTGTTTACGTAATTTTAACTAATTAACATTATTTAATGCTATATAATATCTAACACTTTAATAGAAGGACCTTTCAATAAAAGCAGCCGCTACCGGCCAAATTTCGAACACTATTTATCTGTGTTTGTCATTTATCTGTTTTTTTTATCTGTGTTTTTATTCATTTTGATTACTGTGCATGTTTGTGTTGTCACTGTTCGTGTTTGTATTTATTGTGAGCACTGTGTATGTCAGTTTTGTCACTCTATTTGTTTGTAGTCATTTTGATCATTGTGCATTTTAGCGTTGGCACTGTTTGTGTTTATATCTATTGTCAGCAATGTGGATGTCAGTTTTGTCTGTTTATTTATTTTTAGTCTTTATTTTAACTGTGCATGTTGGTGTTGTCAATGTCATTATAGTTTATGTGTCTGTTTATACTCTGATCACTGTTTCCATTCTGTATTGTCATTGAATGTGTTTGTATATATATTGTGATCACTGTGTATGACTGTGTAATCACCCGATTAATTTGTGTTTATTCTTGTTACTATGCATGGTTGTGTGGTCACTGTACATGTTAAAATTTATTCTGCTCACTGTGTATGTCTGTATTGTGACTGTGTTTCTTTGTATTCATTTTGATTATTGTGCATGTTATTATTGTCACTGTACATGTTAATATTTATTTTGACCACTGTTTATGTCAGTTTTTTTATGTTGATGTTTCTATTTATTGTGAGCACTGTGTATGTCAGTTTTTTTTTACTCTATTTGTTTGTAATCATTACCAATACTCTGCGTGATGCTGTTGTCACTTTATGTCTATGTGTCTGTTTATATGCTGTTTCCTTTGTCTATTCTGTATTGTTCCTGAATGTGTTTATATATATTGTGATGACTGTGTATGACTTTGTTTTCACTCTTTTTCCTTGTGTTCATTTCCATTATGGTTAACGTTACAGTTGTCACTGTACACGTCAAAATTTTTCTAATCGCTGTGTTTATCTGTATTTTCACTGTGTTTGTTTTTATGTCTGATTAATGTGTTTGTTGGTGTTGTTACTGTTGATGTTTGTATTTATTGTGAGCACTGTGTATGTCAGTTTAGTTACTCTGTTTGTAATCATTACTATTACTCTGCATGATGGTGTTTTCACTGTATCTCTATGTGTCTCTTTATATTCTGTGTGCTGTGTCTATTCTGTATTGTTACTGAATATGTTTGTACATTATGAGATGACTGTGTCCAACTTCGTTTTCACTCTTTTTCGTTGTGTTCAGTCTTATTATGGTGAATGTTACTATTGTTACTGTTTATGTCAAAATTTATTCTTATCACTGTGTGTGACTGTATTGTGACTGTGTTTCTTTGTATTTATTTTGATTACTGCGTTTCAAATTTTTTTACTCTTTTTCCTTATGTTCATTCTCATTATGGTAAATGTCATTGTTGTCACTGTACATGTGAAATTTTTTTCTAATCACTGTGTTTCTGTTTTGTGACTGTGTTTGTTTGGATTTATTTTGATTACTGTGTTTCTTGGTGTTGTTACTGTTGATGTTTGTATTTATTGTGGGCACTGTGTATGTCAGTTTTTTTACTCTATTTGTTGTGACCACTGTGTATGTAAGTTTTGTCACTCTATTTGTTTGTAATCATTACTATTACTCTGCATGATGGTGTTGTCAGTGTATCTCTATGTGTCTCTTTATATTCTGTGTGCTGTGTCTATTCTGTATTGTTACTGAATATGTTTCTACATTATGAGATGACTGTATACAAATTCGTTTTCACTCTTTTTCGTTGTGTTCATTCTTATTACGATGAATGTTATTGTTCTCACTGTACATGTGAATTTTTTTTCTAATCACTGTGTATGTCTGTTTAGTGACTGTTTTTGTTTGCATTTATTTTGATTCCTGTGTTTGTTGGTGTTGTTACTGATGATTTTTGTATTTATTGTGAGCACTGTGTATGTCAGTTTAGTTACTCTGTTTGTAATCATTACTATTACTCTGTATGATGGTGTTGTCACTGTATGTCTATGTGTCTGTTTATATTCTTTTTGCTGTGTCTATTCTGTATTGTTACTGAATGTGTTTGTACATTATGAGATGAATGTGTACAATGTCGTTTTCACTCTTTTTGGTCGTGTTCATTCTTATTACGGTAAATGTTACTGTTGTCACTGTACATTTGATATATTTTTCTAATCACTGTGTAATATTGTTCTTTTCTTATTACTGTGTTTGTCTGTATTTTTACTGTGTTTGTTTTTATTTATTTTGGATACTGCATGTTTGTGTTGTCACTGTTCAGGTTTGTATTTATTGTGAGCACTGTGTATGTCAGTTTTGTCACTATTTGTTTGTAATCATTATTATTACTCTGCATGATGGTGTTGTCAGTGTATCTCTGTGTCTCTTTTTATTCTTTTTGCTGTGTATATTCTGTATTGTTACTGAATGTGTTTGTATATTATGAGATGAATGTGTACAACGTCGTTTTCACTCTTTTTCGTTGTGTTCATTCTTATTACGGTAAATGTTACTGTTGTCACTGTACAGGTGAAATTTGTTTCTAATTACTGCGTTGTCTGTATTTTTACTGTGTTTCTTCATTTTCACTCTTTTTCATTGTGTTCATTCTTATTTGAAATTTTTTTTCTTATCACTGTGTATGTCTATGTTTTGACTGTGCTTGTTTTTATTCATTTTGATTACTGTGCATGTTTGTGTTGTCACTCTTTGTGTTTATATCTATTGTCAGCAATGTGTATGTCATTTTTGTCACTCTATTTGTTTGTAATCATTACTATTACTCTGCATGATGGTGTTGTCACTGTATGTCTATGTGTCTGTTTATATTCTTTTTGCTGTGTCTATTCTGTATTGTTACTGATTGTGTTTGTACATTATGAGATGAATGTGTACAATGTCGTTTTCACTCTTTTTCGTTGTGTTCATTCTTATTACGGTAAATGTTACTGTTGTCACTGTACAAGTGAAATTTGTTTCTAATTACTGCGTTGTCTGTATTTTTACTGTGTTTCTTTGTATTTATTTTGATTACTGAATATGTTTCTACATTATGAGATGACTGTGTACAACTTCGTTTTCACTCTTTTTCGTTGTGTTCATTCTTATTACAATGAATGTTATTGTTCTCACTGTACATGTGAATTTTTTTTCTAATCACTGTGTATGTCTGTTTTGTGACTGTTTTTGTTTGCATTTATTTTGATTACTGTGTTTGTTGGTGTTGTTACTGTTGATGTTTGTATTTATTGTGAGCACTGTGTATGTCAGTTTTGTTACTCTGTTTGTATTCATTACTATTACTCTGTATGATGGTGTTGTCACTGTATGTCTATATGTCTGTTTATATGCTGTTTGCTGTTTCTATTCTGTATTGTTACTGAATGTCTTTGTACATTATGAGATGACTGTGTACAACTTCATTTTCACTCTTTTTCATTGTGTTCATTCTTATTTGAAATTTTTTCATATTACTATTTCGGTTTCACTCTTTTACCTTGTGTTCTTGTCATTATGGTGAATGTCATTGTTGTCACTGTACATATGAAATTTTTTTCTAATCACTGTGTTTCTGTTTTATGACTGTGTTAGTTTGTATTTATTTTGATTAATGTGTTTGTTGGTGTTGTTACTGTTGATGTTTGTATTTATTGTGAACACTGTGTATATCAGTTTTGTCACTCTATTTGTTTGTAATCATTACTATTACTGTGCATGATGGTGTTGTCACTATGTTTATGTGTCTGTTTATATGCTGTTTTCTAATCACTGTGTTTCTGTTTTATGTCTGTGTTTGTTTGTATTTATTTTGATTACTGTGTTTGTTGGTGTTGTTACTGTTGATGTTTGTATTTATTGTGAACACTGTGTATATCAGTTTTGTCACTCTATTTGTTTGTAATCATTACTATTACTGTGCATGATGGTGTTGTCACTATGTTTATGTGTCTGTTTATATGCTGTTTGCTGTTTCTATTCTGTATTGTTACTGAATGTGTTTGTACATTATGAGATGACTGTGTACAACTTCATTTTCACGCTTTTTCATTGTGTTCATTCTTATTTGAAATTTTTTTCTAATCACTGTGTATGTCTGTGTTTTGACTGTGCTTGTTTTTATTCATTTTGATTACTATGCATGTTTGTGTTGTCACTGTTCGTGTTTGTATTTATTGTGAGCACTGTGTATGTCAGTTTTGTCACTCTATTTGTTTACGTAATTTTAACTAATTAACATTATTTAATGCTATATAATATCTAACACTTTAATAGAAGGACCTTTCAATAAAAGCAGCCGCTACCGGCCAAATTTCGAACACTATTTATCTGTGTTTGTCATTTATCTGTTTTTTTATCTGTGTTTTTATTCATTTTGATTACTGTGCATGTTTGTGTTGTCACTGTTCGTGTTTGTATTTATTGTGAGCACTGTGTATGTCAGTTTTGTCACTCTATTTGTTTGTAGTCATTTTGATCATTGTGCATTTTAGCGTTGGCACTGTTTGTGTTTATATCTATTGTCAGCAATGTGGATGTCAGTTTTGTCTGTTTATTTATTTTTAGTCTTTATTTTAACTGTGCATGTTGGTGTTGTCAATGTCATTATAGTTTATGTGTCTGTTTATACTCTGATCACTGTTTCCATTCTGTATTGTCATTGAATGTGTTTGTATATATATTGTGATCACTGTGTATGACTGTGTAATCACCCAATTAATTTGTGTTTATTCTTGTTACTATGCATGGTTGTGTGGTCACTGTACATGTTAAAATTTATTCTGCTCACTGTGTTTCTTTGTATTCATTTTGATTATTGTGCATGTTATTATTGTCATTGTACATGTTAATATTTATTTTGACCACTGTTTATGTCAGTTTTTTTATGTTGATGTTTCTATTTATTGTGAGCACTGTGTATGTCAGTTTTTTTTTACTCTATTTGTTTGTAATCATTACCAATACTCTGCGTGATGCTGTTGTCACTTTATGTCTATGTGTCTGTTTATATGCTGTTTCCTTTGTCTATTCTGTATTGTTCCTGAATGTGTTTATATATATTGTGATGACTGTGTATGACTTTGTTTTCACTCTTTTTCCTTGTGTTCATTTCCATTATGGTTAACGTTACAGTTGTCACTGTACACGTCAAAATTTTTCTAATCGCTGTGTTTATCTGTATTTTCACTGTGTTTGTTTTTATGTCTGATTAATGTGTTTGTTGGTGTTGTTACTGTTGATGTTTGTATTTATTGTGAGCACTGTGTATGTCAGTTTAGTTACTTTGTTTGTAATCATTACTATTACTCTGCATGATGGTGTTTTCACTGTATCTCTATGTGTCTCTTTATATTCTGTGTGCTGTGTCTATTCTGTATTGTTACTGAATATGTTTGTACATTATGAGATGACTGTGTCCAACTTCGTTTTCACTCTTTTTCGTTGTGTTCACTCTTATTATGGTGAATGTTACTATTGTCACTGTACATGTCAAAATTTATTCTTATCACTGTGTATGACTGTATTTAGACTGTGTTTCTTTGTATTTATTTTGATTACTGCATTGGTTGGTGTTGTTACTGTTGATGTTTGTATTTATTGTGAGCACTGTGTATGTCAGTTTTTTTACTCTGTTTGTAATCATTACCATTACTCTGCATGATGGTGTTGTCAATATATGTCTATGTGTCTGTTTATATGCTGTTTGCTGTTTCTATTCTGTATTGTTACTGAATGTGTTTGTACATTATGAGATGAATGTGTACAATGTCGTTTTCACTCTTTTTGGTTGTGTTCATTCTTATTACGGTAAATGTTACTGTTGTCACTGTACATTTGATATATTTTTCTAATCACTGTGTAATATTGTTCTTTTCTTATTACTGTGTTTGTCTGTATTTTTACTGTGTTTGTTTTTATTTATTTTGGATACTGCATGTTTGTGTTGTCACTGTTCAGGTTTGTATTTATTGTGAGCACTGTGTATGTCAGTTTTGTCACTCTATTTGTTTGTAATCATTATTATTACTCTGCATGATGGTGTTGTCAGTGTATCTCTGTGTCTCTTTTTATTCTTTTTGCTGTGTATATTCTGTATTGTTACTGAATGTGTTTGTATATTATGAGATGAATGTGTACAACGTCGTTTTCACTCTTTTTCGTTGTGTTCATTTTTATTACGGTTAATGTTACTGTTGTCACTGTACAGGTGAAATTTGTTTCTAATTACTGCGTTGTCTGACTTTTTACTGTGTTTCTTCATTTTCACTCTTTTTCATTGTGTTCATTCTTATTTGAAATTTTTTTCTTATCACTGTGTATGTCTCTGTTTTGACTGTGCTTGTTTTTATTCATTTTGATTACTGTGCATGTTTGTGTTGTCACTGTTTGTGTTTATATCTATTGTCAGCAATGTGTATGTCATTTTTGTCACTCTATTTGTTTGTAATCATTACTATTACTCTGCATGATGGTGTTGTCACTATGTTTATGTGTCTGTTTATATGCTGTTTGCTGTTTCTATTCTGTATTATTACTGAATGTGTTTGTTCATTATGAGATGACTGTGTACAACTTTGTTTTCACTCTTTTTCGTCGTGTTCATTCTTATTATGGTAAATGTTACTGTTGTCACTGTACATTTGATATTTTTTTCTAATCACTGTGTATGTCTGTTTTGTGACTTTTTGTTTGCATTTATTTTAATTACTGTGTTTGTTGGTGTTGTTACTGTTGATGTTTGTATTTATTATGAGCACTGTGTATGTCAGTTTTGTTACTCTATGTGTTTGTAATCATTACTATTACTCTGTATGATGGTGTTGTCACTGTATCTCTATGTGTCTGTTTATATTCTCTGTGCTGTGTCTATTCTGTATTGTTACTGAATGTGTTTGTACATTATGAGATGACTGTGTACAACTTTGTTTTCACTCTTTTTCGTCGTGTTCATTCTTATTACGGTAAATGTTACTGCTGTCAATGTACAAGTGAAATTTGTTTCTAATTACTATGTTTGTCTGTATTTTTACTGTGTTTATTTTTATTTATTTTGGTTACTGTGCATTTTTGTGTTGTCACTGTTCATGTTTGTATTTATTGTGACCACTGCGTATGTTAGTTTTGTCACTCTATTTGTTTGTAATCATTACTATTAGTCTGCATGATGGTGTTGTCACTGTATCTCTATGTGTCTCTATATTCTGTGTGCTGTGTCTATTCTGTATTGTTACTGAATGTGTTTGTACATTATGAGATGACTGTGTACAACTTTGTTTTCACTCTTTTTCGTGTTCATTCTTATTACGGTAAATGTTACTGTTGTCACTGTACATGTGAATTTTTTTTCTAATCACTGTGTTTCTGTTTTGTGACTGTGTTTGTTTGTATTTATTGTGAGCACTGTGTATGTCAGTTTTATCACTCTATTTGTTTGTAATCATTACTATTACTGTGCATGATTGGGTTATCACTATGTTTATGTGTCTGTTTATATGCTGTTTGCTGTTTCTATTCTGTATTGTTACTGAATGTGTTTGTACATTATGAGATGACTATGTACAACTTCGTTTTCACTCTTTTTCGTCGTGTTCATTCTTATTTCAGTAAATGTTACTGTTGTCACTGTACATGTGAAAATTGTTTCTAATCACTGTGTTTCTGTTTTGTGACTGTGTTTGTTTGTATTTATTGTGATTACTGTGTTTGTTGCTGTTATTACTGTTGATGTTTGTATTTATTGTTAGCACTGTGTATGTCAGTTTTGTCACTCTATTTGTTTGTAATCATTACTATTACTCTGCATGATTGGGTTGTCACTATGTTTATGTGTCTCTTTATATTCTGTGTGCTGTGTCTATTCTGTATTATTACTGAATGTGTTTGTTCATTATGAGATGACTGTGTACAACTTTGTTTTCACTCTTTTTCGTCGTGTTCATTCTTATTATGGTGAATGTTACTATTGTCACTGTACATGTCAAAATTTATTATCACTGTGTATGACTGTATTGTGACTGTGTTTCTTTGTATTTATTTTGATTACTGCATTGGTTGGTGTTGTTACTGTTGATGTTTGTATTTATTGTGAGCACTGTGTATGTCAGTTTTTTTACTCTGTTTGTAATCATTACCATTACTCTGCATGATGGTGTTGTCAATATATATGTCTATGTGTCTGTTTATATGCTGTTTGCTGTTTCTATTCTGTATTGTTACTGAATGTGTTTGTTCATATCGAGATGACTGTTTACGCCTTCGTTTTCACTCTTTTACCTTGTGTTCTTGTCATTAAGGTGAATGTTACTGTTGTCCCTGTACGTTTCAAATTTTTTTACTCTTTTTCCTTGTGTTCATTCTCATTATGGTAAATGTCATTGTTGTCATTGTACATGTAAAATTTTTTTCTAATCACTGTGTTTCTGTTTTGTGACTGTGTTTCTTTGTATTTATTTTGATTACTATGTTTGTTGGTGTTGTTACTGTTGATGTTTGTATTTATTGTGAGCACTGTGTATGTCAGTTTTGTTACTCTATTTGTTTGTAATCATTACTATTACTGTGCATGATGGTGTTGTCACTATGTTTATGTGTCTGTTTATATGCTGTTTGCTGTTTCTATTCTGTATTGTTACTGAATGTGTTTTTACATTAAGAGATGACTGTGTACAACTTTGTTTTCACTCTTTTTCGTCGTGTTCATTCTTATTACGGTAAATGTTACTGTTGTCACTGTACAAGTGAAATTTGTTTCTAATTACTATGTTTGTCTGTATTTTTACTGTGTTTGTTTTTATTTATTTTGGTTACTGTGCATTTTTGTGTTGTCACTGTTCATGTTTGTATTTATTGTGACCACTGCGTATGTCAGTTTTGTCACTCTATTTGTTTGTAATCATTACTATTAGTCTGCATGATGGTGTTGTCACTGTATCTCTATGTGTCTCTTTATATTCTGTGTGCTGTGTCTGTGTTCACTGTTTTTCGTCGTGTTCATTCTTATTATGGTGAATGTTACTGTTCTCACTGTACATGTGAATTTTTTTTTCTAATCACTGTGTATGTCTGTTTTGTAATTTTTTATTTGCATTTATTTTGATTACTGTGTTTGTTGGTGTTGTTACTGTTATTGTTTATATTTATTATGAGCACTATGTATGTCAGTTTTGTTACTCAATTTGTTTGTAATCATTACTATTACTCTGCATGATGGTGTTGTCACTGTATGTCTATGTGTCTCTTTATATTCTCTTTGCTGTGTCTATTCTGTATTGTTACTGAATGTGTTTGTACATTATGAGATGAATGTGTACAACATCATTTTCACTCTTTTTCGTTGTGTTCATTCTTATTATGGTAAATGTTACTGTTGTCACTGTACACTGTCTGTATTTTTACTGTGTTTCTTTGTATTTATTTTGATTACTGTGTTGGTTGGTGTTGTTACTGTTGATGTTTGTATTTATTGTGAGCACTGTGTATGTCAGTTTTTTTACTCTATTTGTTTGTAATCATTACCTTTACTCTGCATGATGGTGTTGTCAGTATATGTCTATGTGTCTGTTTATATGCTGTTTGCTGTTTCTATTGTGTATTGTTACTGAATGTGTTTATTCATATCGAGATGACTGTTTACGATTTCGTTTTCACTCTTTTACCTTGTGTTCTTGTCATTATGGTGAATGTCATTGTTGTCACTGTACATGTGAAATTTTTTTCTAATCACTGTGTTTCTGTTTTGTGACTGTGTTTGTTTGTATTTATTTTGATTACTGTGTTTGTTGGTGTTGTTACTGTTGATGTTTGTATTTATTGTGAACACTGTGTATGTCAGTTTTGTCACTCTATTTGTTTGTAATCATTACTAACACTATGTTTATGTGTCTGTTTATATGCTGTTTGATGTTTCTATTCTGTATCGTTACTGAATGTGTTTGTACATTATGAGATGACTGTGTACAACTTTGTTTTCACTCTTTTTTGTCATGTTCATTCTTAGTACGGTAAATGTTACTGTTCTCACTGTACATTTGATATTTTTTTCTAATCACTGTGTATGTCTGTGTTTTGACTGTGCTTGTTTTTATTCATTTTGATTACTATGCATGTTTGTGTTGTCACTGTTCGTGTTTGTATTTATTGTGAGCACTGTGTATGTCAGTTTTGTCACTCTATTTGTTTACGTAATTTTAACTAATTAACATTATTTAATGCTATATAATATCTAACACCATTCTTTAACAGAGGGACCTTTCAATAAAAGCAGCCGCTACCGGCCAAATTTCGAACACTATTTATCTGTGTTTGTCATTTATCTGTTTTTTTAATCTGTGTTTTTATTCATTTTGATTACTGTGCATGTTTGTGTTGTCACTGTTAGTGTTTGTATTTATTGTGAGCACTGTGTATATCAGTTTTGTCACTCTATTTGTTTGTAATCATTACTATTATTCTGCATGATGGTGTTGTCAGTGTATCTCTATGTTTCTCTTTATATTCTGTGTGCTGTGTCTATTCTGTATTGTTACTGAATATGTTTGTACATTATGAGATGACTGTGTACAACTTCATTTTCACTCTTTTTCATTGTGTTCAGTCTTATTATGGTGAATGTTACAATTGTCACTGTACATGTCAAAATTTATTCTGATCACTGTGTATGACTGTATTGTGACTGTGTTTCTTTGTATTTATTTTGATTACTGTGTTGGTTGGTGTTGTTACTGTTGATGTTTGTATTTATTGTGAGCACTGTGTATGTCAGTTGTTTTACTCTATTTGTTTGTAATCATTACCATTACTCTGCATAATGGATCTGTCAATATATGTCTATGTGTCTGTTTATATGCTGTTTGCTGTTTCTATTCTGCATTGTTACTGAATGTGTTTATTCATATTGAGATGACTGTTTACGATTTCATTTTCACTCTTTTACCTTGTATTCTTGTCATTATGGTGAATGTCATTGTTGTCACTGTACATGTGAAATCTTTTTCTAATCACTGTGTTTCTGTTTTGTGACTGTGTTTGTTTGTATTAATTTTGATTACTGTGTTTGTTGGTGTTGTTACTGTTGATATTTGTATTTATTGTGAACACTGTGTATATCAGTTTTGTCACTCTATTTGTTTGTAATCATTACTATTACTGTGCATGATGGTGTTGTCACTATGTTTATGTGTCTGTTTATATGCTGTTTGCTGTTTCTATTCTATATTGTTACTGAATGTGTTTGTACATTATGAGATGACTGTCTACAACTTCATTTTCACTCTTTTTCATTGTGTTCATTCTTATTTGAAATTTTTTTCTTATCACTGTGTATGTCTATGTTTTGACTGTGCTTGTTTTTATTCATTTTGATTACTGTGCATGTTTGTGTTGTCACTGTTTGTGTTTATATCTATTGTCAGCAATGTGTATGTCAGTTTTGTCACTCTATTTGTTTGTAATCATTACTATTACTCTGCATGATTGGGTTATCACTATGTTTATGTGTCTCTTTATATTCTGTGTGCTGTGTCTATTCTGTATTGTTACTGAATGTGTTTGTACATTATGAGATGACTATGTACAACTTCGTTTTCACTCTTTTTCGTCGTGTTCATTCTTATTTCAGTAAATGTTACTGTTGTCACTGTACATGTGAAAATTGTTTCTAATCACTGTGTTTCTGTTTTGTGACTGTGTTTGTTTGTATTTATTGTGATTACTGTGTTTGTTGCTGTTATTACTGTTGATGTTTGTATTTATTGTTAGCACTGTGTATGTCAGTTTTGTCACTCTATTTGTTTGTAATCATTACTATTACTCTGCATGATTGGGTTGTCACTATGTTTATGTGTCTCTTTATATTCTGTGTGCTGTGTCTATTCTGTATTGTTACTGAATGTGTTTGTACATTATGAGATGACTGTGTACAACTTCGTTTTCACTCTTTTTCGTTGTGTTCATTCTTATTACGGTAAATGTTTCTGTTGTCACTGTACATGTGAAATTTGTTTCTAATAACTGTGTTTGTCTGTATTTTTACTGTGTTTATTTTTATTTATTTTGGTTACTATGCATGTTTGTGTTGTCACTGTTTGTGTTTGTATTTATTGTGAGCACTGTGTATGTCAGTTTTGTCACTATGTTTATGTGTCTGTTTATATGCTGTTTGCTGTTTCTATTCTGTATTATTACTGAATGTGTTTGTTCATTATGAGATGACTGTGTACAACTTTGTTTTCACTCTTTTTCGTCGTGTTCATTCTTATTATGGTAAATGTTACTGTTGTCACTGTACATTTGATATTTTTTTCTAATCACTGTGTATGTCTGTTTTGTGACTTTTTGTTTGCATTTATTTTAATTACTGTGTTTGTTGGTGTTGTAACTGTTGATGTTTGTATTTATTGTGAGCACTGTGTATGTCAGTTTTTTTACTCTTTGTTTGTAATCATTACTATTACTGTGCATGATGGTGTTGTCACTATGTTTATGTGTCTGTTTATATGCTGTTTGCTGTTTCTATTCTGTATTGTTACTGAATGTGTTTGTACATTATGAGATGACTGTGTACAACTTTGTTTTCACTCTTTTTCGTCGTGTTCATTCTTATTACGGTAAATGTTACTGCTGTCAATGTACAAGTGAAATTTGTTTCTAATTACTATGTTTGTCTGTATTTTTACTGTGTTTATTTTTATTTATTTTGGTTACTGTGCATTTTTGTGTTGTCACTGTTCATGTTTGTATTTATTGTGACCACTGCGTATGTTAGTTTTGTCACTCTATTTGTTTGTAATCATTACTATTAGTCTGCATGATGGTGTTGTCACTGTATCTCTATGTGTCTCTATATTCTGTGTGCTGTGTCTATTCTGTATTGTTACTGAATGTGTTTGTACATTATGAGATGACTGTGTACAACTTTGTTTTCACTCTTTTTCGTGTTCATTCTTATTACGGTAAATGTTACTGTTGTCACTGTACATGTGAATTTTTTTTCTAATCACTGTGTTTCTGTTTTGTGACTGTGTTTGTTTGTATTTATTGTGAGCACTGTGTATGTCAGTTTTATCACTCTATTTGTTTGTAATCATTACTATTACTGTGCATGATTGGGTTATCACTATGTTTATGTGTCTGTTTATATGCTGTTTGCTGTTTCTATTCTGTATTGTTACTGAATGTGTTTGTACATTATGAGATGACTATGTACAACTTCGTTTTCACTCTTTTTCGTCGTGTTCATTCTTATTTCAGTAAATGTTACTGTTGTCACTGTACATGTGAAAATTGTTTCTAATCACTGTGTTTCTGTTTTGTGACTGTGTTTGTTTGTATTTATTGTGATTACTGTGTTTGTTGCTGTTATTACTGTTGATGTTTGTATTTATTGTTAGCACTGTGTATGTCAGTTTTGTCACTCTATTTGTTTGTAATCATTACTATTACTCTGCATGATTGGGTTGTCACTATGTTTATGTGTCTCTTTATATTCTGTGTGCTGTGTCTATTCTGTATTATTACTGAATGTGTTTGTTCATTATGAGATGACTGTGTACAACTTTGTTTTCACTCTTTTTCGTCGTGTTCATTCTTATTATGGTGAATGTTACTATTGTCACTGTACATGTCAAAATTTATTATCACTGTGTATGACTGTATTGTCACTGTGTTTCTTTGTATTTATTTTGATTACTGCATTGGTTGGTGTTGTTACTGTTGATGTTTGTATTTATTGTGAGCACTGTGTATGTCAGTTTTTTTACTCTGTTTGTAATCATTACCATTACTCTGCATGATGGTGTTGTCAATATATGTCTATGTGTCTGTTTATATGCTGTTTGCTGTTTCTATTCTGTATTGTTACTGAATGTGTTTGTTCATATCGAGATGACTGTTTACGCCTTCGTTTTCACTCTTTTACCTTGTGTTCTTGTCATTATGGTGAATGTCATTGTTGTCACATATGCTGTTTGCTGTTTCTATTCTGTATCGTTACTGAATGTGTTTGTACATTATGAGATGACTGTGTACAACTTTGTTTTCACTCTTTTTCGTCGTGTTCATTCTTATTATGGTGAATGTTACTGTTCTCACTGTACATGTGAATTTTTTTTTCTAATCACTATGTATGTCTGTTTTGTAACTTTTTATTTGCATTTATTTTGATTACTGTGTTTGTTGGTGTTGTTACTGTTATTGTTTATATTTATTATGAGCACTGTGTATGTCAGTTTTGTTACTCAATTTGTTTGTAATCATTACTATTACTCTGCATGATGGTGTTGTCACTGTATGTCTATGTGTCTCTTTATATTCTCTTTGCTGTGTCTATTCTGTATTGTTACTGAATGTGTTTGTACATTATGAGATGAATGTGTACAACATCGTTTTCACTCTTTTTCGTTGTGTTCATTCTTATTATGGTAAATGTTACTGTTGTCACTGTACACTGTCTGTATTTTTACTGTGTTTCTTTGTATTTATTTTGATTACTGTGTTGGTTGGTGTTGTTACTGTTGATGTTTGTATTTATTGTGAGCACTGTGTATGTCAGTTTTTTTACTCTATTTGTTTGTAATCATTACCTTTACTCTGCATGATGGTGTTGTCAATATATGTCTATGTGTCTGTTTATATGCTGTTTGCTGTTTCTATTGTGTATTGTTACTGAATGTGTTTATTCATATCGAGATGACTGTTTACGATTTCGTTTTCACTCTTTTACCTTGTGTTCTTGTCATTATGGTGAATGTCATTGTTGTCACTGTACATGTGAAATTTTTTTCTAATCACTGTGTTTCTGTTTTGTGACTGTGTTTGTTTGTATTTATTTTGATTACTGTGTTTGTTGGTGTTGTTACTGTTGATGTTTGTATTTATTGTGAACACTGTGTATGTCAGTTTTGTCACTCTATTTGTTTGTAATCATTACTAACACTATGTTTATGTGTCTGTTTATATGCTGTTTGCTGTTTCTATTCTGTATCGTTACTGAATGTGTTTGTACATTATGAGATGACTGTGTACAACTTTGTTTTCACTCTTTTTTGTCATGTTCATTCTTAGTACGGTAAATGTTACTGTTCTCACTGTACATTTGATATTTTTTTCTAATCACTGTGTATGTCTATGTTTTGACTGTGCTTGTTTTTATTCATTTTGATTACTATGCATGTTTGTGTTGTCACTGTTCGTGTTTGTATTTATTGTGAGCACTGTGTATGTCAGTTTTGTCACTCTATTTGTTTACGTAATTTTAACTAATTAACATTATTTAATGCTATATAATATCTAACACCATTCTTTAACAGAGGGACCTTTCAGTAAAAGCAGCCGCTACCGGCCAAATTTCGAACACTATTTATCTGTGTTTGTCATTTATCTGTTTTTTTTATCTGTGTTTTTATTCATTTTGATTACTGTGCATGTTTGTGTTGTCACTGTTAGTGTTTGTATTTATTGTGAGCACTGTGTATATCAGTTTTGTCACTCTATTTGTTTGTAATCATTACTATTATTCTGCATGATGGTGTTGTCAGTGTATCTCTATGTTTCTCTTTATACTCTGTGTGCTGTGTCTATTCTGTATTGTTACTGAATATGTTTGTACATTATGAGATGACTGTGTCCAACTTCATTTTCACTCTTTTTCGTCGTGTTCAGTCTTATTATGGTGAATGTTACAATTGTCACTGTACATGTCAAAATTTATTCTGATCACTGTGTATGACTGTATTGTGACTGTGTTTCTTTGTATTTATTTTGATTACTGTGTTGGTTGGTGTTGTTACTGTTGATGTTTGT
This sequence comes from Lingula anatina, assembly GCF_051362555.1. Taxonomy (NCBI): domain Eukaryota; kingdom Metazoa; phylum Brachiopoda; class Lingulata; order Lingulida; family Lingulidae; genus Lingula; species Lingula anatina. The sequence continues at coordinate 30,316,619 of NC_141767.1, forward strand.
ATTTATTGTGAGCACTGTGTATGTCAGTTGTTTTACTCTATTTGTTTGTAATCATTACCATTACTCTGCATAATGGATCTGTCAATATATGTCTATGTGTCTGTTTATATGCTGTTTCTATTCTGTATTGTTACTGAATGTGTTTATTCATATTGAGATGACTGTTTACGATTTCATTTTCACTCTTTTACCTTGTATTCTTGTCATTATGGTGAATGTTATTGTTGTCACTGTACATGTGAAATCTTTTTCTAATCACTGTGTTTCTGTTTTGTGACTGTGTTTGTTTGTATTAATTTTGATTACTGTGTTTGTTGGTGTTGTTACTGTTGATATTTGTATTTATTGTGAACACTGTGTATATCAGTTTTGTCACTCTATTTGTTTGTAATCATTACTATTACTGTGCATGATGGTGTTGTCACTATGTTTATGTGTCTGTTTATGTGCTGTTTGCTGTTTCTATTCTGTATTGTTACTGAATGTGTTTGTACATTATGAGATGACTATGTACAACTTCGTTTTCACTCTTTTTCGTCGTGTTCATTCTTATTTCAGTAAATGTTACTGTTGTCACTGTACATGTGAAAATTGTTTCTAATCACTGTGTTTCTGTTTTGTGACTGTGTTTGTTTGTATTTATTGTGATTACTGTGTTTGTTGCTGTTATTACTGTTGATGTTTGTATTTATTGTTAGCACTGTGTATTCCAGTTTTGTCACTCTATTTGTTTGTAATCATTACTATTACTCTGCATGATTGGGTTGTCACTATGTTTATGTGTCTCTTTATATTCTGTGTGCTGTGTCTATTCTGTATTATTACTGAATGTGTTTGTTCATTATGAGATGACTGTGTACAACTTTGTTTTCACTCTTTTTCGTCGTGTTCATTCTTATTATGGTGAATGTTACTATTGTCACTGTACATGTCAAAATTTATTATCACTGTGTATGACTGTATTGTCACTGTGTTTCTTTGTATTTATTTTGATTACTGCATTGGTTGGTGTTGTTACTGTTGATGTTTGTATTTATTGTGAGCACTGTGTATGTCAGTTTTTTTACTCTGTTTGTAATCATTACCATTACTCTGCATGATGGTGTTGTCAATATATGTCTATGTGTCTGTTTATATGCTGTTTGCTGTTTCTATTCTGTATTGTTACTGAATGTGTTTGTTCATATCGAGATGACTGTTTACGCCTTCGTTTTCACTCTTTTACCTTGTGTTCTTGTCATTAAGGTGAATGTTACTGTTGTCCCTGTACGTTTCAAATTTTTTTACTCTTTTTCCTTGTGTTCATTCTCATTATGGTAAATGTCATTGTTGTCATTGTACATGTATAATTTTTTTCTAATCACTGTGTTTCTGTCTTGTGACTGTGTTTCTTTGTATTTATTTTGATTACTATGTTTGTTGGTGTTGTTACTGTTGATGTTTGTATTTATTGTGAGCACTGTGTATGTCAGTTTTGTTACTCTATTTGTTTGTAATCATTACTATTACTGTGCATGATGGTGTTGTCACTATGTTTATGTGTCTGTTTATATGCTGTTTGCTGTTTCTATTCTGTATTGTTACTGAATGTGTTTTTACATTAAGAGATGACTGTGTACAACTTTGTTTTCACTCTTTTTCGTCGTGTTCATTCTTATTACGGTAAATGTTACTGTTGTCACTGTACAAGTGAAATTTGTTTCTAATTACTATGTTTGTCTGTATTTTTACTGTGTTTGTTTTTATTTATTTTGGTTACTGTGCATTTTTGTGTTGTCACTGTTCATGTTTGTATTTATTGTGACCACTGCGTATGTCAGTTTTGTCACTCTATTTGTTTGTAATCATTACTATAAGTCTGCATGATGGTGTTGTCACTGTATCTCTATGTGTCTCTTTATATTCTGTGTGCTGTGTCTGTGTTCACTGTTTTTCGTCGTGTTCATTCTTATTATGGTGAATGTTACTGTTCTCACTGTACATGTGAATTTTTTTTTCTAATCACTGTGTATGTCTGTTTTGTAACTTTTTATTTGCATTTATTTTGATTACTGTGTTTGTTGGTGTTGTTACTGTTGATATTTGTATTTATTGTGAACACTGTGTATGTCAGTTGTTTTACTCTATTTGTTTGTAATCATTACCATTACTCTGCATAATGGATCTGTCAATATATGTCTATGTGTCTGTTTATATGCTGTTTGTTGTTTCTATTCTGTATTGTTACTGAATGTGTTTATTCATATTGAGATGACTGTTTACGATTTCATTTTCACTCTTTTACCTTGTATTCTTGTCATTATGGTGAATGTCATTGTTGTCACTGTACATGTGAAATCTTTTTCTAATCACTGTGTTTCTGTTTTGTGACTGTGTTTGTTTGTATTAATTTTGATTACTGTGTTTGTTGGTGTTGTTACTGTTGATATTTGTATTTATTGTGAACACTGTGTATATCAGTTTTGTCACTCTATTTGTTTGTAATCATTACTATTACTGTGCATGATGGTGTTCTCACTATGTTTATGTGTCTGTTTATATGCTGTTTGCTGTTTCTATTCTATATTGTTACTGAATGTGTTTGTACATTATGAGATGACTGTCTACAACTTCATTTTCACTCTTTTTCATTGTGTTCATTCTTATTTGAAATTTTTTTCTTATCACTGTGTATGTCTATGTTTTGACTGTGCTTGTTTTTATTCATTTTGATTACTGTGCATGTTTGTGTTGTCACTGTTTGTGTTTATATCTATTGTCAGCAATGTGTATGTCAGTTTTGTCACTCTATTTGTTTGTAATCATTACTATTACTGTGCATGATGGTGTTGTCACTATGTTTATGTGTCTGTTTATATGCTGTTTGCTGTTTCTATTCTATATTGTTACTGAATGTGTTTGTACATTATGAGATGACCGTGTACAACTTTGTTTTCACTCTTTTTCGTCGTGTTCATTCTTATTACGGTAAATGTTACTGTTGTCACTGTACATTTGATATTTTTTTCTAATCACTGTGTATGTCTGTTTTGTGACTTTTTGTTTGCATTTATTTTAATTACTGTGTTTGTTGGTGTTGTTACTGTTGATGTTTGTATTTATTATGAGCACTGTGTATGTCAGTTTTGTTACTCTATGTGTTTGTTATCATTACTATTACTCTGTATGATGGTGTTGTCACTGTATGTCTATGTGTCTGTTTATATTCTCTGTGCTGTGTCTATTCTGTATTGTTACTGAATGTGTTTGTACATTATGAGATGACTGTGTACAACTTCGTTTTCACTCTTTTTCGTTGTGTTCATTCTTATTACGGTAAATGTTTCTGTTGTCACTGTACATGTGAAATTTGTTTCTAATAACTGTGTTTGTCTGTATTTTTACTGTGTTTATTTTTATTTATTTTGGTTACTATGCATGTTTGTGTTGTCACTGTTTGTGTTTGTATTTATTGTGAGCACTGTGTATGTCAGTTTTGTCACTCTATTTGTTTGTAATCATTACTATTACTCTGCATGATGGTGTTGTCACTATGTTTATGTGTCTGTTTATATGCTGTTTGCTGTTTCTATTCTGTATTATTACTGAATGTGTTTATTCATTATGAGATGACTGTGTACAACTTTGTTTTCACTCTTTTTCGTCGTGTTCATTCTTATTATGGTAAATGTTACTGTTGTCACTGTACATTTGATATTTTTTTCTAATCACTGTGTATGTCTGTTTTGTGACTTTTTGTTTGCATTTATTTTAATTACTGTGTTTGTTGGTGTTGTTACTGTTGATGTTTGTATTTATTGTGAGCACTGTGTATGTCAGTTTTTTTACTCTTTGTTTGTAATCATTACTATTACTGTGCATGATGGTGTTGTCACTATGTTTATGTGTCTGTTTATATGCTGTTTGCTGTTTCTATTCTGTATTGTTACTGAATGTGTTTGTACATTATGAGATGACTGTGTACAACTTTGTTTTCACTCTTTTTCGTCGTGTTCATTCTTATTACGGTAAATGTTACTGCTGTCACTGTACAAGTGAAATTTGTTTCTAATTACTATGTTTGTCTGTATTTTTACTGTGTTTATTTTTATTTATTTTGGTTACTGTGCATTTTTGTGTTGTCACTGTTCATGTTTGTATTTATTGTGACCACTGCGTATGTTAGTTTTGTCACTCTATTTGTTTGTAATCATTACTATTAGTCTGCATGATGGTGTTGTCACTGTATCTCTATGTGTCTCTATATTCTGTGTGCTGTGTCTATTCTGTATTGTTACTGAATGTGTGTGTACATTATGAGATGACTGTGTACAACTTTGTTTTCCCTCTTTTTCGTCGTGTTCATTCTTGTTACGGTAAATGTTACTGATGTCACTGTACATGTGAAATTTTTTTCTAATCACTGTGTTTCTGTTTTGTGACTGTGTTTGTTTGTATTTATTTTAATTACTGTGTTTGTTGGTGTTGTTACTGTTGATGTTTGTATTTATTGTGAGCACTGTGTATGTCAGTTTTGTTACTCTATTTGTTTGTAATCATTACTATTACTGTGCATGATTGGGTTGTCACTATGTTTATGTGTCTGTTTATATGCTGTTTGCTGTTTCTATTCTGTATTGTTACTGAATGTGTTTTTACATTAAGAGATGACGTGTACAACTTTGTTTTCACTCTTTTTCGTCGTGTTCATTCTTATTACGGTAAATGTTACTGTTGTCACTGTACAAGTGAAATTTGTTTCTAATTACTATGTTTGTCTGTATTTTTACTGTGTTTGTTTTTATTTATTTTGGTTACTGTGCATTTTTGTGTTGTCACTGTTCATGTTTGTATTTATTGTGACCACTGCGTATGTCAGTTTTGTCACTCTATTTGTTTGTAATCATTACTATTAGTCTGCATGATGGTGTTGTCACTGTATCTCTATGTGTCTCTTTATATTCTCTGTGCTGTGTCTATTCTGTATTGTTACTGAATATGTTTGTACATTATGAGATGACTGTGTCCAACTTCGTTTTCACTCTTTTTCGTTGTGTTCAGTCTTATTATGGTGAATGTTACTATTGTCACTGTACATGTCAAAATTTATTATCACTGTGTATGACTGTATTGTGACTTTGTTTCTTTGTATTTATTTTGATTACTGCATTGGTTGGTGTTGTTACTGTTGATGTTTGTATTTATTGTGAGCACTGTGTATGTCAGTTTTTTACTCTATTTGTTTGTAATCATTACCATTACTCTGCATGATGGTGTTGTCAATATATGTCTATGTGTCTCTTTATATTCTGTGTGCTGTGTCTATTCTGTATTGTTACTGAATGTGTTTGTACATTATGAGATGACCGTGTACAACTTTGTTTTCACTCTTTTTCGTCGTGTTCATTCTTATTACGGTAAATGTTACTGTTGTCACTGTACATATGATATTTTTTTCTAATCACTGTGTAATATTGTGTTTTGACTGTGCTTGTTTTCATTCATTTAGATTACTGTGGATGTTTGTGTTGTCACTGTTCTTGTTTGTATTTATTGTGAGCACTGATTGGGTTGTCACTATGTTTATGTGTCTGTTTATATGTTGTTTGCTGTTTCTATTCTGTATTATTACTGAATGTGTTTGTACATTATGAGATGACTATGTACAACTTCGTTTTCACTCTTTTTCCTCGTGTTCATTCTTATTACAGTAAATGTTTCTGTTGTCACTGTACATGTGAAAATTGTTTCTAATCACTGTGTATGTCTGTGTTTTGACTGTGCTTGTTTTTATTCATTTTGATAACTGCGCATGTTTGTGTTGTCACTGTTCGTGTTTGTATTTATTGTGAGCACTGTATGTCAGTTTTGTCACTCTATTTGTTTGTAATCATTACTATTACTCTGCATGATGGTGTTGTCACTGTATCTCTTTGTGTCTGTTTATATTCTGTTTGCTGTGTCTTTTCAGTATTGTTACTGAATGAGTTTGTACATACTGTGATGACTGTGTGCAGCTATGTTTTTTTTACTTTTTTTCGTTGTGTTCGTTCTCATTATGGTGCACGTTACTGTTTGTTAAGGTCCACTAAATGCATGTGATGAAATCACTCATTTACATATTATGTTTATACAGGAGACACTGACTACGGCTAATGAGGATGAATGTATGAATGTAATTTGTAAAGGAACGTGATGCAGGTGAGGAAAATGATGGAAATGAACTCAGCAAGGACATTATGATTATAAAGGAACAAGAGGTAGAAAAGGGAACCGATTTTGTGAAAGTGCAGAAATGTGAAGGGTATGTCGAGAAAGAACAAGAACAAGTGCCAGGATTGAAAACTGATGATGATGATGATGACAACAGATTAATTGAAAGAGAGAGTAGAATAGGTGAACTGAAGTATTATGAGAAACCTGATGTAGTTGAAAAGGCTTTAACAGATGATGTAAAGAATACGGATGGAGGACTTGATGATGATGATGACCCAAAGTATGTGGAGAAACATGGTGTAGATGAAAAGGCTGTAACGGATTATGTAAAGAATGCTGATGAAGGACTTAATGATGAACCGATGGAAATGGATTTTTCTAATTTCAAAGATACAGACAGAGACAAACTTACTGAAGTAGAGATGAAACAAAGTGCAGGTGAGGAGGAAGTTAAAGTTGAAGAGAATGAAGAACAAAGTGCAAGTGAGGAGGTACTTAAAGTTGTAGAGAATGAAGACAAACAAGGTTCAGACACAGAAAATGTTTATGAGAATGCAAAAGAATGGACAGATGTAAAATGGGAATTTCACAGAGACAACAAAAAGGTGCAGAGAAAGTTTATGGCAAAGAAACTAAAATGGACACCCGATTTTTTTTATTCAGTTAAAGGATAGTGCATCAGTTAGAGCTGTACTGTAGGTTCGGGGGATTTATAGATCTTTATTTTACACTTGGCTCAGTATTTAATATTCTTGTTTCAATGTTTTAAGTAAAATTGCACCAAATGATTCATGACTTACATATTTGAAAATAATAACATAAATTGTGTTTACAGATAAGGTTAAATTGAATTATAAAGAATATGTGACAGTAGGTTTTTTTATTCAAAAATGGTAAATTTCCAACATGTAGGGAGATTCCCAAGATATGTATTATATGGAAGAAAGAATACAGTTTCATGATATACCTGATACTGAATTGTTTAACTGATGAGATTTTAAATGTACAGTCCATTAGAAAAGCTGTTTAAACAATCTGTATGTTAACTGGACATTTATCTCTGTCAAAATATTTTGGAAGCATAAAAATTCAAATTAAATTTCATTAGAATAATGACGTCTTTGTACAGCAATGGAATAGACAATGAACTGAATTTATTACAATTGTTAGTAAAAGTAATGATATCTGACAGAATATTTTAAGTTTTATTTATTTGTTTTATTATTATTATTATTTTTTTTTTATTTTTTTTTTTTATTTTGTAATTGAAACATGAGATAGATATTTTGTATAAGTATTTAGCTGTTTATATTTTATCTTTGAGTATTCTGTGGAATCTTTATTTCAAAAAATTATGTAACCATAATTTTTTTTTTTTTTTTTTTTGTGGAAAAAGAAGGAACATGTTAAGGTCCACTAAATGCATGTGATGAAATCACTCATTTACATATTATGTTTATACAGTCACAAGTCTTGAATGAAAATTTATCATCCTCTGTATAGGTATACTTGATAAGTAGAACTGATATAACTTAAAAGTAGAAGCTCTCACTTGTTATCTATTGCATTGCAATTAGTATTTAAATGAGTTGCTGCCACTGTGGCATGCAGATAGATTCCCTGTAGATAATGTGTATAAATGCTGAATGTTGGGACCTAATAAAGACTTTTAGACTTGGAACTGAATATGTGAGTCTGTGGTTATATTCCCACTCCCATGCATCAGTGACAAGCGAAATATTAGAAGAACCTGGGTAGGGTGGAACATGGACCCCTACATGTTGTCACTGTACATTTGATATTTTTTCTAATCACTGTGTATCTCTGTGTTTTGACTGTGCTTGTTTTTATTTATTTTGATTACTGTGCATGTTTGTGTTGTCACTGTTCGTGTTTGTATTTATTGTGAGCACTGTGTATGTCAGTTTTGTCACTCTATTTGTTTGTAGTCATTTTGAACACTGTGCATTTTAGCATTGGCACTGTTTGTGTTTATATCTATTGTCAGCAATGTGGATATCAGTTTTGTCTGTTTATTTATTTTTAGTCATTATTTTAACTGTGCATGTTGGTGTTGTCACTGTCATTATAGTTTATGTGTCTGTTTATACTCTGATGACTGTTTCCATTCTATATTGTCATTGAATGTGTTTGTATATATATTGTGATCACTGTGTATGACTGTGTAATCACCTGATTAATATGTGTTTATTCTTGTTACTATGCATGGTTGTGTGGTCGCTGTACATGTTAAAATTTATTTTGATCACTGTGTATGTCTGTATTGTGACTGTGTTGTTACTATTACTCTGTATGATGGTGTTGTCACTGTATCTCTATGTGTCTCTTTATATTCTGTCTGCTGTGTCTATTCTGTATTGTTACTGAATGTGTTTGTACATTATGAGATAACTGTGTACAACTTCGTTTTCACTCTTTTTCGTTGTGTTCATTCTTATTACCGTAAATGTTACTGTTGTCACTGTACAAGTGAAATTTGTTTCTAATTACTGTGTTTGTCTGTATTTTTACTGTGTTTGTTTTTATGTACGGACACGGCATTTTCAAGTTGTGACTTTGAAGTTCCGTGGGCCTGAAGACCTTTGCTAGTCACATTTTCTGAATATCCATGATACTAATATTTTATTATTAAAAATTGATGGTCATTATGCTGTTAAACATTATGTAATATTGCATCAAAATTTGAAAAAAACCTATTTTGGGCACTGCTCCCATGATGACCATTTAAGAAAAACCATGTCACTTACTGTTCTCAAACTTACAGGAAAGAAATATGGGACTAAAATATAGCTTCAGTAGGCAATGCAATCTGCCAGTTAAACAGTTTTTTTGTGAAAATTTAATTTTTCACATATTGGCATTTTCAAGGTGTGACTTTGAAGTTTCACAGGCTTGAAGACCCATGCTTGTCACATTTTCTGAAAATCCATGATACGTATATTTTATTATTAAAAATTGATTGTCATTATGCTGGTAACCATTATGTAATATTGCATCAGAATAGAAGAAAACACAATTTTGGGTGCTGCTGCCATGATGACCATTATGGGAAAAAGCATGTTACTTATGATTGCCAAACTTTCAAAGAAGAAATACAGGACTAAAATGCAGCCTGAGTTGGAAAAGCAGTCTAATTGACTTCTTTTTCTGGAAATTTTACATTTTCAAAGTGTGAACTTGAACTCCCATGGGCCTGAAGCCTTATGCTTGTTACACATTTTACTTACATTGGTATTACCTGTTGAGCATAATTAAAATTTGATGTTGAATTTGCAGTTTAACATAATGTACTTTTGCATCAGAATTGACAGTAGCCTATTTTGTTATTTCCTGCTTTTTGTCTGTACATTTGACAGCTTTGCTGCCTTGTTATTTATTTTGGTTACTGTGCATGTTTGTGTTGTCACTGTTCGTGTTTGTATTTATTGTGAGCACTGTACAACTTCGTTTTCACTCTTTTTCGTTGTGTTCATTCTTATTACGGTAAATGTTACTGCTGTCACTGTAAGTGTGAAATTTTTTTCTAATCACTGTGTATGTCTGTTTTGTGACTGCATTTGTTTGTATTTATTTTGATTACTGTGTTTGTTGGTGATGTTACTGTTCATGTTTGTATATTGTGAGCACTGTGTATGTCAGTTTTTTACTCTGTTTGTTTGTAATCATTACCATTACTCTGCATGCTGGTGTTGTCGCTGTATCTCTGTGTCTGTTTATATGCTGTTTGCTGTGTCTATTCTGTATTGTTACTGAATGAATTTGAACATATTGTGATGACTGTGTATGGCTATGTTTTTTACTCTTTTTCGTTGTGTTCATTCTCATTACGGTGCATGTTACTGTTGTCACTGTATATTTGATATTTTTTTCTAATCACTTTGTATGTCGGTATTTTGACTGGGCTTGTTTTCATTTATTTTGATTACTGTGCATGTTTGTGTTGTCACTGTTCGTGTTTGTATTTATTGTGAGCAATGTGGATGTCAGTTTATTTATTTTTAGTCATTATTTTAACTGTGCATGTTGGTGTTGTCACTGTCATTATAGATGTATTTATTGTCGTTTAACAGGTCAACGATGATGTGTCTTAGGAGGAAGGTCATTAGGAGGTACAGGGGGAGCTGTGTTCAAAAGGTGAACAGATCACGTGAGGATGGGAAACGATCATTCGAAGTCGAGCTATGCTACTGTACGGATATTCCAGTTTTCCTAAGCTTGAATTTCATATTTTAAACTTCTATTATGCCAAAGGGTAGAAAATCACAAAGGATAGTGAAAGTGTTTGTGCGGATTCTGAACATACTGAGAAAGAACTTGAGAAGCCTGAGGTGAGCAAACCTGAGCTGATACAGTCGGATGCGGAGGGTGTGGCATCAAACAAAGAGGCTAAAAACTACTCGGCCGAGGAGAGCGGAGAGCTTGAAAATGAAGGGAGTGGCCGAGAAATATCAGATGAAGTTGGCTCAAATCTTGCTAATACTTTCAATTTGTTTAAATCCTATATGGATCAAAAGTTTAAAGGATTAAAAAGAGAACTGTCCGAGAAAATATAGCAGAGAGCAAAATATTGAGGTCATCCCATGACATTGAATTCAAGTTTAAAGGAAACAGAAAGCACTTGACAATCTTGAGCTTGCAGAGAGTTACTTTTAGAAAAGGGGAAGTGAAGTCTCTTAGACAGTTACTGAAAAGGTCCATAGATCAAATCAAGAAACGTAACAAGCTTATAAGATTGGCGGACAAATCGGATACTGGTTGGGAAGCTGTGGAAGAATATCAAACCGATGAACTTGCAGATGATAGTGAAGATGAAAAGGAAATTCGTTCAGTCCCGGCAGTCAATAAGAAAGATACAACTCTAAAAGATAAGTATAATAGCGACAATGTGAAAGGTAGATTGAAGAAGAATGTAGCTTTTTTGGGAAAGTATTCATGCCAATACGTATGTATTAGATGTAATAAAACAAGGATATGTTATTCCTTTTATAAATACACCACCAAAAATGATCATGAAAAACAACAAGTCTGCATTAGACAATAATGTAGAAGAATCAATATTAGATTTGTTAAAATCAGGTCGTATCAAAGAATTTAACGGGATACCACAAGTTGTTAATCCTTTGACGGTGGCAATAAATGGGAAAAAGAAACGTTTGGTTTTAGATTTGAGATGCGTAAATATAAAATACAACAGAACATATTTCCATGCGTTGTTTACAATGTATTTCTTGCTGAATTTTTAATCTCAAAGGAAGAGTTATTATTGCTTTAAGGTGTTTGGTTAAACACTGGAGAGCATGGTATATACCTATAGTGTTGTATTTGGATGATGGCTTTGGATTTAGTGATGATTTTGAGCTGTGCGTTAAAATATTCAGACAAAATGAGGGGAGATTTGAAAAAATCGGGTTTCGTAGTAAACAATGAAAAGAGTATATGGAGACCAGTTCAAGAGATTGATTGGTTAGGTATTCATTGGAATTTGATACAGGGTATGATATCAATCACAGAAAAAAGGGTTTCAGAATTGAAAATTGATATTAGAAAACTAATGCAAAATATTAATATGACATCAGCACATGCGTGAATTGGCTTGAATTACAGGAAAAATTATATCAATGTCAACAGTTATTGGAGATATTAGTAGATTAATGACAAGAAATATGTATCACTCAATCAATGATAGAAACAGTTGGGACGAATGCAAAAATTTTCGTTCAAATACAGAAATTCTGAATGAGTTACATTTTTGGTTGTCAAACATTCATCGTCTATAATAAAAGACATTTATTTTTAAATGAAATACCCAAAATCTTAGGATTTTCAGATGCTAGTGATTATGCATATATTGTGCCTATTTGGTGCGTTGTTAATCTGACATTTGTCACAAAATGTGGTCAGATGAAGAAAAGGGGAAAAGTTCGACATGGAGGGAGTTGAAGGCAATTGCAATTGCATTACAAGCTTTTCTTATAGTTATAAAAAGAGGTAAAATAGGTTGGTACACAGATAATCAAAATGTCGTGAGGATTGTACAGGCAGGATCTATGAAACGTGATTTACAAAATTTAGCTTTACAAATATATCATTTCTGTACACGTCATGAAATCAGTTTGACAGTTAACTGGATACCTAGATCAAAAAATGAAAAAGCAGATTATATCAGCAAATTGGTAGACATAGACGACTGGGAAGTAGAATCTTCTTTTTTTCGGATTTTTGGATAAAAATGGGGACCTCACACTATAGATAGATTTTGAAAATACAAAGACAAACCATTTTAATTCAAGATTTTGGAATCCAAATACAGAGGCAACAGACACATTTTTACAAAATTGGAAGCATGAGAATAATTGGATAGTTCCACCTGTAGGTTTGGTACCAAAGGCAATAAACCATTTATTAAATTGTAAAGCAAAAGGCACTTTAGTCAGTCCAAGTTAGAAGTCGGCTGCATTTTGGCCAAGATATTTGACAGAGATATGAAGTGGAAAATTTACATGAAAGATGTTCTTATTTTCGGTAACAAGGGTATTTTTAAGCAAGGGAAAAATAAGCAATCTTACATAGGGTTGCAGAAATTTAAGGATAAAGTTTTGGCAGTCAGGATTGACATGGAGACAGGATTTTAATACAAGGATATTTTCTAAAAACCAAGGTTATATTTCAAGGCGTGATGGGATGCTGTATTTTTGTGAAGGTTGTAAGTCAGAATTTAAAAGGTAACAAATATTATAAAGGATGAAATATGTATTTGAGAGGAGTGATGGGATGGTGTAATTGAATGTCGTGATGGGATGAGTGTATTTTTACCTGTCAGAATTGACAATATAACAAATGTTATACAGAATTGAAAATTAGAAAATTATAATTGAAAGGTGAGATGGGATGAAGGGGTATTTTTATGCAAGTTGCCAGTCAGGATTGACACTGCAACAATCATTATAATAATTAAAAATTTATATGTATAAGACGTGATGGGATGACGTATTTTTATGAAGGTTGCGAGTCAGGATTGACACTGCAACAAATGTTATACAGAAATAAAATATATATATTTGAAAGTTTTTATGGCATGTTGGTGTATTTTTATGAAGGTTGCCAGTCAGGATTGACAATGCAACAAATGTTATACAGAATTGAAATATATATTTGAAAGTTGTTATGGAATGAAGATGTATTTTATAAAAGTTGCCAGTCAGAATTGACACTGCGACAAATGTTACACAAAACTGAAAATTATATTGGGAAAAAACGTGATGGAATGAAGGTATAATTTAGGAAGGTTACTAGTCAGGATTGACACTGCAACAAATGTTATAGACTTGAAATTTATAATAGAAAAGCGTTATGGGATGAAGGTATATTTTATAAAGGTTTATAGTCCAGATGGACATTGCAACAATTGTTATACAGAACTAAAAAGTTCATTTGAAAAGTATGATGAGATAAAGGTGAATTATAATATAGTTTGCTAGTCAGGATCTACAATGCAACAAATGTTATACAATAATTGAAATTCATATATTTGAAAGGTCTGGTGGCATGAAGGTGTGTTATTATGAAAGTTGATAATCAGGATTGACAGTGTACAAAATTTTTATACATGATCGTATTGATTTATTTTGTTTCATGATTGTCAAATACAATATTAGCTGGTAAAAGTACAAACAAAGCTATGGTACAGGTATATAGAAATTCAAATTAAAAAAGGCAATCAAAGGGTTTTTAATTGTTTATTTTTAACGATGGTTAAGAGTAAATGAATAATTCAGGTTTTTTTGTTAAAAGAGAAAATGAAGGATTGCCTGGATTGGCTTTTGAAAACAGTATAACGCATTAAAAGAACATTTGAACTGTTTTAAAGTTGGGGTTTTATATTAGTAAACATAAACTGGTTTGTTTTCATCAATATACTTTATTTGTATTTACAGGTATTCCAATCTGGAGTTTGGACGGAATTAAAGGATTTCAATAATGCAACTTTACGAAGATTGGGTAAAGAGTTACCAAGTATTGTATTGAAATCTAGAACAGATAATACGGTGAAAAAATATACTTATATTTTCAAAAGTGGAAGAATTGGGCAAGGAAATTTACAGAGGTTAACACATTCCCGGCATCCACAAATCAGATTGCACTATATATGTTAAGTTTAATTCAACAAGAGAGTAAACCAGGAGCAATACAGGATGTGAAATATGCCTTAAAGTGGGTTCATGATATTGCTGGAATAACATGAAATTCTTGTGATAACGCTTTGATCAGTAATATTGTGGAAGCAGCAAAAAGAATGTCATGTAACAGAACAATATAAAAGGAAATAGTAACCAGGGACATGCTTAATAAACTTGTTAATACATTTGCAAAACCTAATGCCCAATTTGAGAGATGTCTGCAAAATATGTTTATTATCATTTTCAGGATTTTTAAGATATAGCGAGGTATCCTCAATTAGAAGAACAGATATTATATTCAAAGATTCATATTTTGAAGTTATTATTGAAAAAAGAAGTTATTATTGAAAAAAGTAGTTATTATTGAAGAAAGTATTTAAAGAAATCTGGAAAACATGTTTTAAGGGATACTGGAAAATTGTCGTGTACACGTATGAGAGCTCGAGAAACAGTTTTACAAAACTTTGAAGAATTGGGTTTTGATAAAAGTAAATTTGGTCTACATAGTCTACGAGCAGGTGGTGCATCAGCTGCAGCAAATTGCGGGATAAAAGAACGATCATTCAAAAAACATGGTCACTGGAAATCGGACAAAGAGAAAGATGGTTATATTAAAGACAATATATTGCAAAGAATGAGTGTATCTTTAAACTTGGGTATTTGATATGCTTTTACATTTTGTTTGTCGATATTGTAGGACAAGAATGTGATGCCAATATGAATCCAGAGTGGATGTGGATTAATAAATTATGTTCATATTTAAGTAGATGAAATTGTATTTGTTTTCTTTTTTAGGATAAAGTAATGATACACAGAGGAGGCCCGTTCTTTGTGGTCGAAGCAGGCAAAGGCACATCGACTCATTCCTATTTATAAATAAATGATTTGATGTTTGAAGATGAAGTGGTTTTATTCGTTGAGAGTTATTAGACGATAAATAATTTATATATGTTTAAGCTTAAGCGAATTAGAATATAAATGTATTTATTGTTGTTTAACGGGTCAACGATGACGTGTCTTAGGAGGAAGGTCATTAGGAGGTACAGGGGACGCTGTATTCAAAAGGTGAACAGATCACGTGAGGATGGGAAACGATCATTCGAAATAAAAGTTTTTGTATAAAAACATTTGTATAAAGATGGGGTTTGATTATGCGTTATAAAATTATCAGATTCATATAAGTAAGAACTCTACCGGAATTGGAATTAGGCTATGCGGGAAATCTAACTGGTGACAGAGCAAACGTTTGTATGTAATATTGTATCGTCTGTACACAGGCAGAGGCACATCGACTCATTCCTATTTATAAATAAATGATTTGATGTTTGAAGATGAAGTGGTTTTATTCCTTGAGAGTTATTAGACGATAAATAATTTATATACGTTTAAACATAAGCGAATTAGAATATAATTTATGTGTCTGTTTATACTCTGATAACAATACAGAATAGAATATAATGCAAACAGAATATAAACAGACACACAGAGATACATAAGGTAAACAAACACACAGGGATACAGTGACAACACAATCATGCAGAGTAATAGTAATGATTACAAACAAATAGAGTGACAACAACAAACACAGTAATCAAAATAAATACAAAGAAACATAGTCACAAAACAGACATACACTGTGATTAGAAAAAAGTTTCACATGTACAGTGACAACAGTAACGTTCACAGTAATGACAATGAACACAAAGGAAAAGATTGAAAATGCAGTCGTACACAGTCATCTCGATATGTTCAAACACATTTAGTAACAATACAGAATAAACACAGCAAACATTGATCAGAATTAAATAAAGACACAAAAAGTAACAACACAAACATACACAGTGATCAAAATAAAACTACAATTAAGATATAGTAATGATTACAAACAAAGTGACATACACATTGATGAAAAATATTAACATGTACAGTGACAATAGTAACGTGCACAATAATCAAAATGAATACAAATTAACAAACACAGTCACAATACAGACATACACAGTGATCAGAATAAATTTTGACATGCACAGTGACAACACAACCATGCACAGTAACAAGAATGAACACAAATTAATTGGGTGATTACACTTTCATACACAGTGATCACAATATATTTGTATACAAACACATTCAATGACAATACAGAATGGAAACAATTATCAAAGTATAAACAGACACATAAACTATGATGACAGTGACAACACCAACATTAACAGTTAAAATAATAACTAGAAATAAATAAACGTAAGCAGAATGACTACAAACAAATAGAGTGACAAAACTGACATACACAGTGATAAGAAAAAAATTCACATGTACAGTGACAACAGTAACATGCATGATAATAAACACAAGTAAAAAGAGTAAAAAACATAGCCACACACAGTCATCACAATATATACAAACATATTCAGTAACAATACAAAATAGACACAGCAAACAGAATATTAACAGACACATAGATATAAAGTGAACAACATCATCATGCAGAATAATAGTAATGATTATAAACAAATAGAGTGACAAAAATAACAGACACAGTGCTAATAATAAATACAAACATGAACAGTGACAAGACAAACATGCACAGTAATCAAATTAAATGCAAACAAACACAGTCAAAATACAGACATACACAGTGATCGGAAAAATTTTTGATATGTACAGTGACAACAGTAACGTGCAGCATAAGAATGAAGACAAGGAAAAAGAGTGAAAACATAACCCTACACAGTCATCACAATATACAAACACATTCAGTAACAATGCAGAATAGACACAGCAAACATAAGATAAACAAACACACAGGCATACAGTGCCATGCACAGTAATAATAATGATTACAAACAAATAGTGACAAACTGACATAAACAGTGATCAAAATAAATATTGGCATGTTCAGTGACAATAGTAACGTGTACAATTATCAAACACTAGGTTGTCTTATTTGTTGTCTGTGAACGGTCATTCTATGTCGGAGAGTGTCTCCAGTTTGTCCTATATAGTTCTCACCGCATCCACTGCAAGTTAATACATAGATTAAATTTGAGCTGGTGCAGGTGAATGGGTGTTTGATTCTGAATGTAAGTCCATAAATAAGACAACCTAAATACCAGTACACGTCTGTGAGTGGGCACATTAGGGAATGCTCTATGAACAAAAACAAGGATTTTACGGTATTCCCATTTTATAAATTCACCAGGGAAACAACCCAAACAGAAAGGGAAATAAAAGAAAATCTATTCATTAATAAGTATAAACCTACATTGAATAGATAAAAGCATTGGTAAAAGTAACAATTAAACACTCATTGTTAAAGACGTCACATTCAAGCCTTTATGACATCACCTAGTAACAAATAAACAAAAACCCCTGAAGAAAGAAAGAAACCGGTCGGGGCAAGAAAGTTGCTGTTCTTCTTTTTCTTTTATTATATATAATATTACTCGTACAGGAAAAACGTTTTCATTTTTTATATATATATATATATATATATATATATATATATATATATATATATATATATATATATATATATATATATATATTTCATTTTTACATTTTTTGACTTATGAATAGCACACAAACACACACACACACACACACACACACACAGTGAAAAAAATCACAATATATATACAAATACATTCAATGACAATACAGAATGGAAACAGTAATAAGAGTATAAACAGACATGTATATAAACTACATGTATGATGTCAGTGACAACACCAACATGCACAGTTAAAATAATGACTAGAAAAAAATTAACTGACAAAACTGACATCCATATTGCTGATAATAAATACAAACACAAACAATGCCAACACTAAAATGCACAGTAATCAAAATGACTACAAACAAATAGTGACAAAACTGACATACACAGTGCTCACAATAAATACAAACATCAACAGTAACGACACAAACATACACTGTGATCACAAAAAATACAAACCCAAACACTGACAAAACAAACATGCACAGTAATGATTATGGTTATATACAAACAGAAGGACAAACAGACTTTAACAGTGATCAAAATTATATGAAGACATTCAGTAACAATACAGAACAGACACAGCAAAAAGAATATTAACAGACACATAGAGATACATAAGATAAACAAACACACAGGGATACAGTGACAAAACAATCATGCAGAGTAATAGTAAAGATTACAAACAAATAGAGTGACAAAGCTGACATACACAGTACTCACAATAAATAAAAACAAGCACAGTCAAAATACAGACATACAGACAGTGTACAGTGGCAACAGTAATGTTAGCGTTAGCGTATTATATGATGGGCTAGGGGATTTTGCCAATAGAGGGGTTAGTGTGAGAGCTAGTTTATTTTCATACCACTTGGTATGTATTCCCACTCACAATATGATGATGTAGAGGTATGACCCTTTTAAGCTCAAGAAGTAGGGGTAAACTTACAGTTAATAGCAATGAATTTATTTTGTTTAGGTGTTATCTTGTGTGTGTGTGTGTGTGTGTGTGTGTGTGTGTGTTGTTTTAAGGAATCGCACATATAATATGAGAACCGAATAACTGAAATGAGTTGAAACAGTATTAGAAGGAGCAGATTTGTGCACTGTATAAATTAACGTTATTATTTATAAGCATTTTCACATGATTATTTTAAAATGAATGTTTGATAAAGATAACGTTTCAGGGTATTGACTTTGGCAACTGAGGAAGTGGGGAGGGGGGGGGGTCATTGTACTGAGCTGGCGCAATGCCAACATACATGTATATGCATGTAATTAATTTTATTCATTTCCACATATAATATAAATGGGCAAAACAATCCACATCATTATACATATTATAAAATGAATATTATATTATTTATAAATGGGCAAAACAATCTGCACAATCAAAATATAGGCCTACATGTTACATTAACCAAGTTTATAGGCTACAAGTTGGGAATTAACGATGTTGTCAGGGGAATTAGTACGAGTACCCCCCCCCCCCCTCCCCGTTAATTTATTCTTTTGTAGTTGAAATTGTTAGTTACATCTATGAACTTAGATAATCTGAGGATACATGAAATTAAATGGCTTAATTACACTTTACTAATCAATTTCAAATGAATAACATGCAGTGGCAGATTTAGGGCCAGGTGTGTGTTGGGTCCCGACTCCCCCCTTCGATGTCTGTAAAAAAATAACATTATGTTGAGAAAAGTGGGAACAGTGTGGGTTGATTTGTCCCATATATATAGTTTATAATGATTAACCTGTTAATTGTTTCTTGGCACCGATTTGTATATTTGATGCTAGTCCAGGAAGCAAAAAAGATATAACTGTTATTCTGCTAATTTATTGCCCACCAATGAAGTAGAATTAAACAATTTAATTGATCCATTCTTACCAAGACAAATGTTCAAAGCAAAAATATAGTGGTATGCTCAGATGCTTTATTTACTACTTTTAAAATGTACATGTAGTTCTGTCTCATTTTTGTACTAGGTACCTAGCAATCTCTCAGGACGTATAAATGTTTAATCAAAATCAAATCAAAATCAGAGATTCAATATGAAAGACATTTGTTGTAGATGGATATTTTTTCTTTTGTTTAAACACTCCTTTTTGTTAATTCAATTTTGTTTTGGTGTTTTTTCCTGTTAGGAATCCTGTAACTTAGATTGTAGAAGTGAATAATTTGTTCACTGGATGCTGTTTTACTGAGCCACGCATATATTATCCACCGAGCCTAAACCTGTGAAACATTGGGTCAGGAGTTTTGCACATGCATGCTCGCTATTAAGCAATGTCGTTGGTTACCAAATAATAGCAAAAACTAAATAAGTGTAGTCCCCCCCCCCCCCCAAAAAAAAAAAAAAAAAAAAAAACATTTATTCACATAAGTCTTATAATACTTTTAGCATAACTATGTCACCCACAGAAAAAGTAGTTTGAAAAATAAAAGGAAGAAAAAGATACAGTTTATAAAGAAAGTTTAACTAAATCTCCGTCATGGGATATATTACACATACATACTTATATATATATATATATATATATATATATATATATATATATATATTAGATTTATATTTTACATTGAATACATTGTAAACAACTTGGACAAATATAACAAATTCTATTTTACCACCAAAATGGTGGTTCTTGCAATTATTCTGGAATCTGTGCTTGCCACTAAACCATATGTGACCTTCAATCTTCACAGATGATTAACCTCTGATAATCTCTTAAGAGATGGGGGAAACACTCTAAATTATTAGTACCACCAGCATGTACGCTGGCAATACTCATGGTTTTAGTGACACTCGTTTGAATGCGCCCTTGTCATAATTTTTGAAAATTCAGTGCTAAATATCTCTCAAACCGAAGGAATTATGGGAAAAATTACTATAGAAGTCTGACCAAAAGTCATGTGGAGATTCCAAATATGCCCTTAGATTTTACTTTCGACCTTTATTTCAGGGTCAAACAGGCTCTTAGGTGCGTGTACTGCAGGTAATAAAGAGACCTTCGATTTGGAACTGGAAAAAATTTTGCAAACCACCCAAAATTAATTTTATTTTAATTAAGAATTTAACTGTATTCCTGATTCTCATAAAATTAACTAAGAGGGCTCTGGCATAACTTAAGTGGCTCTTTTACTTCACTTGCACAGTTTTGTTCAGATCTTAAATAATTTTTCCCACAATTATATAAAAATGAAGACATAAATACAGTACAGTATTATACCCTTAATTCAGATGCTAGTGCACATGACTTTTTAACAAGTCCATCACCCAGACACCATTTTCAAAAATATATCAACAGCATCCCATTTGCACTCTATACAAAGGGTAATAATACAAACATATAAAAAGATGTAATGGAACCTCCACAGTTAATGCAAAATTTTGAACCAATGTTCTTCATATATAATATTTGATATAAGTGTATGGCAGTATATAATAATAACACAATTTCCAGGATTTGATAGTAGTAGCCTCTTACAGAATTATACTGGATCCATTATCATTTCTGCATTAAATAAAGACATTGCAGTTATAATCACTGGGCCAGTTAAGATTCCCTTTTGCACTTGTACAATTAAAAAAACTGTCACAAGTGTTGCATTATGACAAAATTAACCTGCTCTTATGCCCAATAGGTATTATTTTGAAATGCCTTTTGTCTGCAACAACTGAAAATCACGAAAAAGATACTATTAGTTATTAGCATTAATCATCAAACCAAAGGGATAACACAGCGACATGTTTTTATGTGTCAAAAACTGTGAGATCCTTAAAGGCTTTCTCTGGGCATAGTAAACTTTTAAGCAATTTAATGAATTTGCCAACTTAATCCATAAATTTAAATATTAATGCATTTCTTGAAAATAAATAAGAATACACATTACGTCTTTCTTAGAATTACATTTTTGGTATTTTAAATGTAACATCCAACTCTTACTTGTAAATTAAAATATCTCAATTCTCATTATTATTATTATTATTTTGACAAAATTAAATTCCATATTCATACCAATATTTCTTAAAATCAGAATAAATATAGCCTAAGCACTAAAAAGTCTTGTGGGAGATCTTTGGTGTTTTGTCCAATCCATATTCCAACAGGTGCTCCACTGCCTGAATAAAAAATAAAAAATGATAACAAAATTACTATTAATATACCAGGAAAAAAGGAACATCCCTACACAATGTTTTAATGTATATATACAAATGTGTCTATACAAAGTTAATTTTGTTGTTCAATACATTATAGATAAGTTGTTGTTGTTGTTAATACTTCTATCATTATTATATTTATCAATTCTAACCAAATGTCATGATTTTCCATGTGACATTTAATGTTGTCATTTTATTGCACTTTGTTATGATTCTTACCTTCTTACCCCTGTTGCTAATCATAATATCCAGATAACTGTCAATTACCTAAAACATAAAGCATGTAACAGTTATATATTTCATATTAAAAAAATCAAACAGCAGAAAGAGAGATTAACATCTTCATAGGTTGAGTACATAGTAATCAGTAACAAGGCAAATGCTGTAAGGCATAATTTGAGTCCATGTAGCTCATTTTAACAATAGATATAGATGTGATTCTTATATTTTACCTGTGTAACAAAACTGTTTACGTACTTTATCAGCAAGCATCCCATTAAAAGATGTTATGCTATCATGTGTAATATGATGGGACTCGATGTTCTTTCCAAGTGTTATGTTGGTGCTTTGTGGAATGACAGCATCTTCAATGATAACTTAAAACTTTTATAATTTCAAAGTGGAGAAAACATTTGTTATATTTATAATATAAAAATATGATTGATTATGGTATTCATTTTAAAATAACACTTATCTTACAAATTGCACCATTCCATAATACATTAAACTGTTCTCCTAACTCAAATGTACAGCAAGCAACTCAGAAAAAAATAATTAAAAATAAGAATAAAAATTATGGTCTGCAGTAATATGATTATTACAAAATCCGCAGATAAAATTGACCAACTTTGAATATCGGGTGTCAGTTTGTCACCATTGACCATGAAAAACAACTAGATGGCTACACTTGTAGAC
Organism: Lingula anatina; assembly: GCF_051362555.1. Taxonomy (NCBI): domain Eukaryota; kingdom Metazoa; phylum Brachiopoda; class Lingulata; order Lingulida; family Lingulidae; genus Lingula; species Lingula anatina. Next base: position 30,339,592 of record NC_141767.1, read on the forward strand.
TATGAAGAAGAAACTGAACTGGCAAACAATTTATGAACAGATAGAATTTAAAAAAGCAACTCTAGTTTTTAAATCATTAAAAGGACATTCACCAAAATACATTAGGGACTTACTGGGTACATGTACCAGTACTACGACCATGGACCATGGACAGACAGAATCATCTGATTACGTAATAAGGGAAATCTCTGGCAGACATAAAGACACAATTAAGGCCCAATATGGGCTTTGGATGAAATTGGAATTGCTTTAACTCTCAAATTAAAAACTCCAAAGACTTGGATACTTTAAAAATATTTTTAAAAAATCAAAAGTATAAAGTATAAATCTATTATATATATATAATATATATGTGTGTGTGTGTGTGTGTGTGTGTGTGTGTGTATGTGTGTGTAAGATAAATGTATACACATACCGTATCAAGCTAAACGTGCAAAGAATTCTTTGTCCAAGTGGAAATTAACTAACACCAGTCTTGCAACTTCAAAAATAAAAGTGATCACTAGATTTATCTCTATCTTTCGCACGCACGTGCACACACACACACACACACACTCACATGAAAACACTTAAACATAAATCTAAAGAGCGACCTTCATTGCTGTTAAATTTACAGGCTATATTCAGGTTAATGTCTACGTCATCATATTGTGAGTGGGAAAACAGTGCACCAAATGGTATAAAAAATAACTACTTCTCACACGAAGCCCTCTATTGGCAAAATCCCCTAGCCAATCTTATAATATGCTAACCGTTCAACATAATGAGAATGAACACAAACAAAAAGAGTGAAAAGGAAGTTGTACACAGTCATCACAATATATATATACAAACACATTCAATAACAATACAGAATAGATACAGCAAACATAAAATAAACAAACACAAAAGCATACAGTTACAAAACCATCATGCACAGTAGTAATAATGAATATAAACAGAATGACAATCTGACATACACAGTGATCAAAATATTAACATATACAGTGATAATAGTAGCATGCATCACAATGAGAATGAAAACAAGGAAAAAGAGTGAAAACATAGCTGTAAAAAGTCATCACAATATATATAAAAACATTCAGTAACAATACAGAATAGACACAGCAGACAGAATATAAACAGATACAAAGAGATACATAAGATAAATAAACAAACAGGGATACAGTGACAACACAATCATGTAGAGTAATAGTAAAGATTACAAACAAATAGACTGACAAAATTGACATATACAGTGCTCACAATAAATACAAACACGAACAGTGACAACACAAACATGCACAGTAATCAAAATAAAAGAGTGAAGACAAAGTCATACACAGTCATCACAATATATACAAACACATTCAGTAACAATACAGAATAGACACAGCAAACAGAATATGAACAGACACATAGACGTACAGTGACAATTTTACACCGTCATGCAGAGTAATAGTAATGATTACAAACAAATAGAGTGACAAAACTGACATACACAATACTCACAATAAATAGAAACATCAACAGTAACAACACCAAAAAACACAGTAATCAAAATAAATACAAATAAACACAGTCCCAGTACAGACATACACAGTAATTAGAAACAAATTTCACATGTACAGTGACAACAGTAATGTTCAACGTAATGAGAATAAACACAAGGAAAAAGAGTGAAAACGAAATCGTACACAGTCATCTCAATATGAACAAACACATTCAGTAATAATACAGAATAGACATAGCAAACAATATAAACAGACATATAGATATACAGTGACAACAACATCATGCAGAGTAATAATAATGAATAAAAAAGAAATAAGAGTGACAAAACTGACGTACATAGTGCTCACAATAAATACAAACACAAACAGTAACGACACCAACAAACACAGTAATCAAAATAAATACAAACAAATAGTCAAAATACAGACATACACAGTGATTAAATAAAATTTGAAATGTATAGTGACAACAGTTACGTTCACCATAATGAAAATAAACACAAGGAAAAAGAGTAAAAAACATAGCCGTACACAGTCATCACAATGTATACAAACACATTCAGTAACAATACAAAATAGACACAGCAGCAGAATATAAACAGACACACACACATATAGTAAATAACATCATCATGCAGAGTAAAAGTAAAGATTATAAACAAATAGAGTGAGAAAACAAATAGACACAGTGGTCACCATAAATACAAACACGAACAGTGACAATTCAAATTAAATACAAACAAATTAAAGCAATCAAATTAAATACAAACAAACACAGTCAAAATATAAACATACACAGTGATCATAATAAATATTGATGTTTACAGTGACAAGAGTAATGTTCACCGTAATGAGAATGATCAAAAGGAAAAAGAGTGAAAACAAAGTTGTAGAGAGTCATCACAATATATACAAATACATTCAGTAACAATACAGAATAGACACAGCAAATATAAGATAAACAAACACACAGGCATATAGTGACAACACCATCGTGCAGAGTAATAATAATTATTACGAAGAAATAGAGTTACAAAATGACCTACACAGTGATTAAAATAAATATTAACATGTACAGTGATAATAGTAGCATGAACTGCAATGAGAATGAACACAAGGAAAAAGAGTGAAAACATAGCAGTAAATATATAGTCATCACAATATACATAAACACATTCAGTAACAATACAGAATAGACACAGCAGACATTATAAACAGACACATAGATATACATAAGATAAACAAACACACAGGGATACACACTTACAACACAATCATGCAGAGAAATAGTAAAGATTACAAACAAATAGTGACAAAACTGACATACACAGTGCTCACAATAAATACAAACAGGGACAGTGACAACACAAACATGCACAGTAATAAAAAAAAATAAAAACAAGCACAGTCAAAATACAGACATACACAGTGATTGGAAAAAATTTGAAGTGTACAGTGACAACTGAAAGTTCACCATAATTAGAATGAACACAAGGAAAAAGAGTGAAAACGAAGTCGTATACAGTCATCACAATATATACAAACACATTCAGTAACAATATACACAGAATAGACACAGTAACCAGAATATAAACAGACACATACAGTGACAACACCATCATGCAGAGTAATAGTAATGATTACAAAAAAATAGAGTGACAAACCTGACATACACAGTGATCACAATAAATACAAACAACAACATTAACAACACCAACAAACACAGTAATCAAAATAAATACAAACAAACACCATCAAAATACAGACAAACACAGTAATTAGAAAAAAATTTCACATGTACAGTGACAACAATAACGTTCACGGTAATGAGAATGAACACAAGGAAAAAGAGTAAAAACATAGACATGTGCACAATAATCAAAATAAATACAAACAAACAGTCACAATACAGACATACACAGTGATCAGAATAAATTTTAACATGTACAGTGTTTATGCTCAATATATGTTTATTATGTTCAATATTTGTAATATTTGTTTACATTTTTGTTAAGTGCAATTTAACAATGCTCAGTATTTGAAACGAAAATCATTACAAAATACAACTAATGTATTCCTTATTGTATTTGAAACCTCACTTGTTCTGTTCATGCTCGACATATATTTATTATAATCAGTATTTGTGCTCTTGATACTTGTGCCAAAGTGAATGTTATTATAACTCCACATAAAATTCAATGCAGTATTTCTGCTAAACATGTATTTTGACACTGAGAAAATCAAATTGAATCTGTGCCAAACAGGTGTCCATTGCATTTTGTCATAATAATAATCCTTATTTATCTAATGTTGATTACACTAATGAACTGCATATCTGGTTAATTTTATAGCAGCTTTTTATTTACTTTTTTATTTTCACAGTAGGTTGCATTGTATATACTCTTGTTAATAATGCACCTGCTCTATGTAAAGTATATATCATTTTCCACATTTTTGTTCAATATATTTGATGTTGAATAGGACATTTACATGATAGTATTTTCATTACTGCAACAAAATTTGAGAAAAAGTTTTAAGCATAAAAGTGCAATTATTTCATCTGTGAACAAATTGTACAAAACTACAGGACATCCTCATCATTTGCTTCTTCAGAGTCCTTGTCAATTTCAACACAAGTCCAGTGAAACCACTTATCACACATTAAACACAATATGCTATATGCTTCTTTATCTTCAGCATTTTCTATACATTTACTCTTGCAAATTTTACATATGTACACTGGGGTTTTTCTGGTTTTTGTTTTCACAGACTTCTTTGCTTTTACTTCTGTACTGGTAGAAACTAGTGCCCTGTCATGATTGTTGGATTCGATTCTGCTTTTCAAAATACGCCTAGATATCAACTCACCTACGGTAAGTCTATTTAACCCTCTAATTCCACATCACCGTCTAGTGACGTAATAGGCTCAACATGAGACATTCAAATGTGGTCCAGACACAACACCTTACCAGGTTTTTTGAAACCAGCAAATTAAAGGCACAAACACTATGTGTTTAATTAAATCAACATGTATTAACTGCAAAGAACAATAAACTTGTTTATCAAACAACTTGTAACAGCATATTCAATGCAAAGTAGAAATTCGATCTGCACAATTTGCAGGAAACAGCTCTTAATGCACAAGTTGCAGTTATAAACAGCATATTTAAATGCTCAAAAGAACTCCATCTGGACAAATTGCAGGTAACAACTGTAACTGCACAAGTTGCAGCTTAAAAAGGTAAATCAAATAAAAAGTTCATAAAACAGCTCCCTATAAATCTGAATGTCCATGTCAGACACCTGTGCCAGACAAAATTGCATCTGCAAACTGGCCCTGTTGAATATCTTTATCATAATATTTAGCAAATGTGCAATCTTTAGACCAGCCTGCCATCTTCAAAATAGTGTCTAATGGCACTTTAGCAAGTTTTGCTTGTGAAGATGCTGCCCTGCGTGTGCTGTGTGGAGTAAATATCTCCATGTCTATACCAGCCATATTCATAGTTTGCTTAATCCATCTAGATATGGTAGATTTGGCTGCTGCCTTAAATAGCTTTACAGATGTTAAAAACAATCTTGTGATATTTCCGGGGCCGTAGCAATAGTCCGAAGGTTCAATAGTCCGAAGGTTCATTGGTCCGAATATTCACTATAGAACCTTCGGACCAATGAACCCTTGATTAAAAAATCGATGAAAATGTTACCACTTTTCGGACCAATGAACCTTCGGACCAATGAACCTTCGGACTATCGAGATGCCCCCATATTTCCTCTTAAATGTTTGACTCTGTCCATGTATTCCATTAAGACAGTACATAAACATAATCGTCTATCTGGTGCATATGCTGTCACTGTTATTTCACCAATGTGGTGACCTGGTCTTCACTGCCTCAGTAAATCACCATATCTAAATGTGACTTTAGACTTATTAATTGTGATGTTCCGAATGTCAATTAGATGCAACGATTGGGTTCTTTGACCTGTCAATAAAATAGTCAATGTCACTGCTTTCTTGCTCAGTTGTGAAAGATTAAGTTTTTTCACTGGTGAAAGTTTTTTGAGGTAATTCAAAAGCAAACTTGTGTCCCATATCATATTGTTCCTTGGTAATGCAGGTCTAGAAGTAAAAACTCCTCTCATCAGTCTAACCACATGAGGATGAGCACCTGCTGGACACTTATCCACCATAATAAAAGTTGAAAGTGCTGATCTTGCTGTATTTAGAGCAGAATATCAAGTCCCATATCAAAGCAATGGGCTAAAAAATTTACAACATCAGTTACATTTGGTGACAAGGTATTAATGTTCCTCTCACTACAATATTGAATCCATCTGGAAATGTAAAATTCGTATTGCTTGACAGTTGTATCTCTCCATGAGGACATGACCAATTTGACAGCTGTTGGCAAAAATGCCCTGTCTTCGAAACTTTTCCTGACAATACACAAGCCATTAGCTTTAACTTTGGAAGATGATTGGCCATGTTTTTGTGTGGGTGCCACAGCAATTCTTGATTCCTGGGAAGTAAAAAAGGACAAGATATTAACATATGGCTCAATTTACAAGCTGCATGAAATTAACCATACTTGAGTTGTCCAATATGGCACTACCACTATGTTACTATCCACTTGATCAAACTCAATTTTGCTTAACATCTTTCCTATTAAAGAAAAAGGTGGAAATGTATAAGCATTCATCTGTGACCAGTCAATAGACAAGGCATCCGTTGTCATAGCAAACAGATCAGGTTTCCATGATACATATTTAGGTAATTGATTATTCAGCCTTGAAGCAAACAAATCCGTTTCTGGTAGATAAAACTGCTTAGTTATATATCTTTAAATACTGTTGGGTGCAACTTCCATTCAAGATTATCATGATCAAGTCTACTTTCTTTATCAGCTTTTACATTATTTTCTGATTCAATATATGCAACTGATAACCATATATTTTTTCCCTTGCACCATAACCAAATTTTTCTGGCCAAGTTATTTAGCGAGGGTATTTTCCCTCCCATTCGAGCAATATATGACAAAGCAGTTATATTATCTATACACATTTTAATGTGAATATTTGTTTCATCTTGTGCAAAGCATTTTAGAGCAAACCATGCAGCTAATAGTTCAAGATAATTAATGTGAAAAGCACTTTCAACTGCTGACCAGTTCCCTCCTGATGTGATGCCCTTGCATGCTCCCCCCCCCCCCCATCCTTTTTCTGATGCATCAGAATAAATAACTAATGAAGGGTTTCCATGTGAAATCAACTTAAAACTTGAATGGATATTTTCTATCCACCAAGTCAAGTCTAGTTTCAAGGCATCATCACTGGCAATCTGCAATTTTGCTTGAAAATCTCCTTTACTAGCTTTCAAAGCTTGATTTTTTCTCATATCCAGTGACCTATAATAAAGAGGCCCATATTCTACACCAGGAAAAGATGCTACCAATAATCCTACTACTTTTGCCAATTGCAGAATAGTAATACAGTCCTGCTGTTAGAGGTTGGTACATGCAGAAAATATTTTATCTGCTTGTCTCTTGTTTAAAGACACTCTCATTTTTACAGAATCCAATGTAAAGCCTAAAAAATCCAACTTTTGCGTTGGTTCTAAAACAGACTTAGTTGGATGCACAGTAAACCCTGCTTGAGTAGAAACTTTAACTGTTTGCATCACATTCTCTCTGCAATCTTGCAAAGATTCCCCAACTAAGAGACTGTCATCAATGTATGGACAATTCATGTGACCTAATTTTCTCAAACAGGAAAAAATTGGTTTAGTAACTTTAGTAAAAACATGTGGTCCACTTGCCAAGCCATTTGGTAAAACCTGAAACTCATACAAGTTCCCATCAAATTCAAATCTTAACAGTCTCTTGTGTTCATCACAAACTGCCAGACAATAATAAGCATCTTTCCAATCAATGGTTGACATGAAACACTGATGTGTCATAAGATTAATGGCTGACTGCAAACTAGACATCTTAAAATGATGATATACAACAGAAGCATTAAGTTTCCTCAGATTTAAAATCAATCTGAACTTTCCATCCTTTTTCTCTCTTAAGAAAATATTGGAAATAAATTCACCTGCACAGTTGTTGTGAACCGTCTAAAATGACTTTAACTTTAATTTATAACTGTACTGAATTCTAGTGTATCAATTTCCATTAACGAATTAACTAATCTATGGGCTCCGACATGACTCCAGATTCGACTCAGTCTTTCACTTTACGTGCACAGAGAAGCATAACAGAACAACCTCACATCTTCAGTCTCAGATCAAAAGTGTCTTTATTATGGACAAGTTTCAAGTTATATACAGATTATCTACAGGGAATCTATGTGTACATGTGGCTGCTTCTTATTTACATACGTGTACATGTGGCTGCTACTTATTTACATACTAATTGTTGTGCAATATTAACAGGTGATATGCATCTGTCTCAAGCATAGGCCTACCTATGGGCCTTTACAGAAAATAATATTTAAATGTATACAGGACAGACGCAAATTAGATAATAACATGTTGATTAACTATGACTACACAATGTGGAATTTATGCAGGATTCCGTACTTTGCCCGATGCTCTGGGTTTATTACCTTGGAGCTGTCTGAATTCAAAAGCATAATAAAATCATATTTTTAGTTTCTATTGACAACATATAACGTCAGCTTCACAGATTGTACTATATAGTTTGTTGTATATAATAAACTAAAAACATTCTATAATATTTAAAATATAATATTTTTATGGCAGTTCTGGTACTGTATACATAGATCAAATAATTTCCATTGCTTATTTGACTGATGATATGAAGTAGGGAATTTAATAAGTTGACCAATCGTTAATACCTATATTTGCCATAGAGGGAGACTTCCAAGCCATATCTTGAATCCGCTTTGGGGTCAGGATGGCCTTCGACTGCTTTGGTGCTCGCCAAACATATTCTTTGGATGTGCTAGCTGGCTGGCATAGCCCAGATCTCCATCCATACTCCACTTAAAACAAAATGGCAGCCACATGATTACATGCCTCTCCAAGTCCAGCAAAGCATGTGCAATAGGCCCTCAATATTTTGCCATCCTTACTGCTAGCAATCCAGGCCTGGTGTGGTGGGTCATTTAGCCTTTGAGAGGGAGTGACATTTGCTCTTAATAGTATAATGGAAGAATTTGGGACATTAAAATGTTTCACTTCAAACACCCAGTTGGAGGAAAATATGAATAAGCTTTCTGCTCTTTATAGTCCCTCAACAGATGTGTTCTTAAACTGGCATTTGATATTGCAACATTATGTTCTTTTAAAAATTCTGAAATGTCATAGATTGTGATGGGAGGCCATAGCTCGATGCTCTTTGGTTCTCCTGTCCATGAATCCACCATGAATGGGTCCGGAATCCTGATATCATCTATGACTACCAGGGATTGATATGTCCTACTAATTTCTTCAGCTCTTTCAGTGGCACTTTTTCTGGATTTAAATTTAATTTAATGAAGATTTTTTAGAAATTAAAATAATTGTGAATCTTGGATTGGGTGAAAAAACTGCCTTGACTCCAGGAATAAGGTGGAAAGTTCTTTCACAGGACTGGTAATAATTTTCTTGACATTAATCATTTGACAATTCATATAAAACACATTTATGATTGTTTAAATTTAATATTATAATATCTATATAAAAAGTTTCTTTGAGATGTCTTTTTATATTATTTTTCCATTCACATCACATTTAGTTGGTTGAAGGTATTTGTTCAGTGTAATGTTATGAATTAATTAAACAGTTTAAAATATATCACTAATCTTTTTGTTTCAACCGCAACACAGGCAGATCAAGTCCTCTGAAGAATTCATCCATTAATCAGTTTGTTAATTTTTCAGTTATACCTTGCAGTCTGCAGATTTCAGATGCTTAAGATATTTCATCAGGACATTGATCTGCCTGTGCATCAGACATGTTTTTACAGTGCCCTACTACGTATGTGATTCTGGATAAAATTATTTTGCCTTTGGTTCAATGATGTAAATCACTGTGCCCCTGGTTTTAGGTTGGGTCATTAATCATTGTGCAAATTGCAGATACCTCGGTGACCAGATGGCCTACCATTGGCCCAATGTCAATGCAATGTTGGTTTGAGGTTGGGTAATCGTTGGACCAATGTTGATTATTAGTAGAACCAACGTAAATACGCTGTTGGTTACAGGTTGGGTAATTGTTGGGCCAATGTTGAATATTAGTTGGCCCAATGTAGGGCCAACGTAGTTTGGTTGGGAATACGTTGGCAATGCATTAGCATTGAAATTGATTAACGTTGGCCAAATACGTTCAGCCAACCGTTGGCCAAAGTGAGCCTTTAGATGGAAACCCAACGTTGGGCCAACGTATGCATGGTCAACCAATGCAACGTTGGGCCAACATTTGCCCAACGTTTGCATGCTATCTGGGACAGCAAACAGAATATAAACAGACACATAGACATACAGTGACAACACCATCATGCAGAGTAATGGTAATGATTACAAACAAAAAGAGTTACAAAACTGACATACACAGTGCTCACAATAAGTACAAACACGAACAGTGACAACACAAACATGCACATTATTCAAAATAAATTAAAACAAAATACAGACATACACAGTGATTAGAAAAAATTTCACATGTACAGTGACAACAGTAACATTCACTGTAATAAAAATGAACACAAAGAAGAAGAGTGAAAACACAGACATACATAGTTATCTAAATATGTACAAACTCATTCAGTAAAAATGCAGAATAGACACAGCAAAAAGAATATAAATAGACACATAGACATACAGTTATAACACCATCATGCAGAGTAATAGTAATGATTACAAACAAATAGAATGACAAAATTGACAAACACAGTGCTTATATTAAATACAAACACAAACAGTAACAACACCAACAAACACAGTAATCAATATAAATACAAACAAACAAACACAGTCACAAAACAGACATACATAGTGATTAGAAAAAATTTCACATGTACAGTGACAACAGTAACATTCACTGTAATGAAAATGAACACAAGGAAAAAGAGTGAAAACACAGACATACATAGTTATCTCAATATGTACAAACTCATTCAGTAATAATACAGAATAGACACAGCAACAAAACAGAATATAAACAGACACATAGACATACAGTTACAACACCATCATGCAGAGTAATAGTAATGATTACAAACAAATAGTGACAAAATTAACATACACAGTGCTCATAATAAATACAAACACAAACAGTAACAACACCAACAAACACAGTAATCAAAATAAATACAAACAAACACAGCAACAAAACAGACATATACAGTGATTACAAAAAAAATTTCACATGTAGAGTGACAACCGTAATGTTCAATGTAATGAGAATAAACACAAAGAAAAATAGTGAAAACGAAGTCGTACACAGTCATCTCAATATGAACAAACACATTCAGTAATAATACTTAAAGCATTCTCCTGTCAAAAGACAACAGGTCGTGCCGTGTTTTATTTTGTGTAAAGTCACGTCATCCACGAATGCGTTCCATGCACCAGTGCACAGGCTTAATTAATTGTGCTTTAAGCCAGATAAAGCACTCGGCGCTGAGCTTTACGAGAAATAGAGCAGATAACTGCCTCTTTGCAACCCCACAAATGAAAATATTTGCACTATTTGTTTTGATATTTATTTTTAAGAGATAACATTACGTAATTTTAACTAATTAACATTATTTAATGCTATACAATATCTAACACCATTCTTTAATAGAGGGACCTTTCAATAAAAGCGGCTGCTACCGGCCAAATTTCGAACACTATTTATCTGTGTTTGTCATTTACTTATCCTTTGGCTTGGATTAATATTTAAGTTTAGTTTAGTTTAGTTTATCTCACTGTAACATATGAAAATGAAAATATGAATACGATTTTTGTGAATATGATATTAATGAGGAGACATAAAGAGCAGATAACTGCTCTATTCCTCCTGAAGCTCAGCGCCTGGTACTTTATCTATACCTTAAAGCACCCTCCTGTCAAAAGACAATAGGTCGCGCCATGCTTTATTTCGTGAAAAGTCACATCATCCACAAATGCGTTCCACGCACAGTGTACAGGGTTAATTAATCGTGCTTTAAGCCAGATAAAGCACTCAGTGCCAAGCTTTAAGAGAAATAGAGCAGATAATTGTCTCGGCTTCGCCTTGCCAATTATCTGCTCTATTTCTCGTAAAGCTCAGTGCCTTGTACTTTATCTATACCATAATAGACACAGCAAACAATATAAACAGACACATAGACATACAGGGAAAACACCATCATGCAGAGTAATAGTAATGATTACAAACAAATAGAGTGACAAAGCTGACATACACAGTGCTCACAATAAATACAAACACAAACAGTGACAACACAAACATGCACAATAATCAAAATATATAAAAACAAACACAGTCAAAATACAGACATACACAGTGATTAGAAAAAAATTTGATGTGTGCAGTGACAACAGTAATGTTCACCATAATGGGAATGAACACAAGGAAAAAGAGTGAAAACAAAGTCATATACAGATAAACACATTCAGTAACAATACAGAATAGACACAGCAAACAGCATATAAACAGACACATAGACATAAAGTGACAACACCATCATGCAGAGTAATGGAATTGATTACAAACAAATAGAGTAAAAAAAACTGACATACACAGTGCTCACAATAAATACAAACATCAACATAAAAAAATGACATAAACAGTGGTCAAAATAAATATTAACATGTACAGTGACAGTAGTAACGTGCACAATATTTAAAATGAATACATACAAACACAGTCACAATACAGACATACACAGTGATCAGAATAAATTTTAACATGTACAGTGACCACACAACCATGCATAGTAACAAGAATAAACACAAATTAATCAGGTGATTACACAGTCATACACAGTGATCACAATATATATACAAACACATTCAATGACAATACAGAATGGAAACAGTTATCAGAATATAAACAGACACATAAACTATAATGACAGTGACAACACCAACATGCACAGTTAAAATAATGACTAAAATTAAATAAACAGACAAAATGCACATCCACATTGCTGACAATAGATATAAACACAAACAGTGCCAATGCTAAAATGCACATTGATCAAAATGACTACAAACAAACAGAGTGACAAAACTGACATACACAGTGCTCACAATAAATACAAACACGAACAGTGACAACACAAACATGCACAGTAATCAAAATAAATAAAAACAAGCACAGTCAAAACACAGACATACACAGTGATTAGAAAAAATATCAAATGTACATTGACAACAGTAACGTGCACCATAATGAGAACGAACACAACGAAAAAAAGTAAAAAACATAGCCGCACACAGTCATCACAGTATGTACAAACTCATTCAGTAACAATACAGAAAAGACACAGCAAACAGAATATAAACAGACACATTGAGATACAGTGACAACACCATCATGCAGAGTAATAGTAATGATTGCAAACAAATAGAGTGACAAAACTGACATAGACAGTGCTCACAATAAATACAAATATTAACAGTAACAACACCAACAAACACAGTAATCAAAATAAATACAAACAAACACAGTCAAAAAACAGAAACACACTGATTAGAAAAAAATTTCACATGTACAGTGACAACAATGACATTCACCATAATGACAATGAACACAAGGAAAAAGAGTGAAAAAAATTCAAATGTACAGTGACAACAGTAACGTTCACCAAAATGGGAATGAACACGAGGAAAAAGAGTGAAAACAAAGTCATACACAGTCATCTTGTTATGCACAAACACATTCAGTAACAATACAGAATAGAAACAGCAAACAGCATATAAACAGACACATAAGCATATAGTGACAACACCATTATGCAGAGTAATGGTAATGATTACAAACAAATAGACTAAAAAAAACTAGCATACACAGTGCTCACAATAAATACAAACATCAACAGTAACAACACCAACAAACACAGTAATCAAAATATATAAAAACAAACACAGTCAAAATACAGACAAACACGGTGATTAGAAAAAATTTGACGTGTACAGTGACAACAGTAACGTTCATCATAATGGGAATGAACACAAGGAAAAAGAGTGAAAACAAAGTCATACACCGTCATCACAATATATATAAACACATTCAGTAACAATACAGAATAGACACAGCAAAGAGCTACAATATAAACAGACACATAGATATACAGTGACAACACCATCATGCAGAGTAATGGTAAAGATTTCAAACAAATAGAGTAAAAAAAACTGACAAACACAGTGCTCACAATAAATACAAACACAAACAGTGACAACACAAACATGCACAGTAATCAAAATATATGAAAACAAACACAGTCAAAATACAGACATACACAGTGATTAGAAAAAATTTGACGTGTACAGTGACAACAGTAACGTTCACCATAATGGGAATGAACACAAGGAAAAAGAGTGAAAACAAAGTCATACACAGTCATCACAATATATATAAACACATTCAGTAACAATACAGAATAGACACAGCCAACAGCACATAAACAGACACATATACATAAAGTGACAACACCATCATGCAGATTAATGGTAAAGATTTCAAACAAATAGAGTAAAAAAAACTGACAAACACAGTGCTCACAATAAATACAAACACAAACAGTGACAACACAAACATGCACAGTAATCAAAATATATGAAAACAAACACAGTCAAAATACAGACATACACAGCGATTAGAAAAAATTTGACATGTACAGTGACAATACTAACATTCACCATAATAAGAATGAACACAACGAAAAGGAGTGGAAACGAAGTTGTACACAGTCATCTCATAATGTACAAACACATTCAGTAACAATACAGAATAGACACAGCAGACAGAATATAAAGAGACACATAGAGATACAGTGACAACACCATCATGAAGAGCAATAGTAATGATTACAAACAAATAGAGTGACAAAACTGACATACACAATGCTCACAATAAATACAAACACGAACAGTGACAACACAAACATGCACAGTTACCAAAATAAATAAAAACAAATACAGTTAAAATACAGACAAACACAGTAATTAGAAACAAATTTCACATGTACAGTGAGAACAGTAACATTTACCATAATGTGAATGAACAAAATGCAAAAGAGTGAATACGAAGTTGTATACAGTCATCTCATAATGTACAAACACATTCAGTAACAATACATAATAGACACAGGAAACAGAATATAAACAGACACATTGACCTACAGTGACAACACCATTAATTCAGAGTAATAGTAATGATTACAAACAAATAGAGTAGCAAAACTGACATACACAGTGCTCACGAAAAATACAAATATCAACAGTAATAAGACCAACAAACACAGTAATCAAAATAAATACAAACAAACACAGTCAGAAAACAGACAAAGACGGTGATTAGAAAAAAAATTCACATGTACAGTGACAACAATGACATTCACCATAATGAGAATGAACACAAGGAAAAAGAGTGAAAAAATTTCAAATGTACAGGGACAACAGTAATATTCAGCTCTGACAATGAGCACAAGATAAAAGAGTGAAAACAAAGTCATACACAGTCATCTTGTTATGAACAAACACATTCAGTAAGAATACAGAATAGAAACCGCAAACAGCATATAAACAGACACATAAACATATAGTGACAACACCATCATGGAGAGTAACGGTAATGATTACAAACAAATAGACTAAAAAAAACTGGCATACACAGTGCTCACAATAAATACAAACATCAACAGTAACAACACCAACAAACACAGTAATCAAAATATATAAAAACAAACACAGTCAAAATACAGACAAACACGGTGATTAGAACAAATTTGACGTGTACAGTGACAACAGTAACGTTCATCATAATGAGAATGAACACAACGAAAAAGAGTGAAAACAAAGTCATACACCGTCATCACAATATATATAAACACATTCAGTAACAATACAGAATAGAAACAGCAAACAGCATATAAACAGACACATAGACATAAAGTGACAACACCATCATGCAGAGTAATGGTAAAGATTTCAAACAAATAGAGTAAAAAAAACTGACAAACACAGTGCTCACAATAAATGCAAACACAAACAGTGACAACACAAACATGCACAGTAATCAAAATATATAAAAACAAACACAGTCAAAATACAGACATACATAGTGATTAGAAAAACTTTGACGTGTACAGTGACAACAGTAACGTTCACCATAATGGGAATGAACACAAGGAAAAAGAGTGAAAACAAAGTCATACACAGTCATCTCATAATGTACAAACACATTCAGTAACAATACAGAATAGACACAGAGCAGACAGAATATAAAGAGACACATAGAGATACAGTGACAACACCATCATGAAGAGCAATAGTAATGATTACAAACAAATAGAGTGACAAAACTGACATACACAATGCTCACAATAAATACAAACACGAACAGTGACAACACAAACATGCACAGTTACCAAAATAAATAAAAACAAATACAGTTAAAATACAGACAAACACAGTAATTAGAAACAAATTTCACATGTACAGTGAGAACAGTAACATTTACCATAATGTGAATGAACAAAATGCAAAAGAGTGAATACGAAGTTGTATACAGTCATCTCATAATGTACAAACACATTCAGTAACAATACATAATAGACACAGGAAACAGAATATAAACAGACACATTGACCTACAGTGACAACACCATTAATTCAGAGTAATAGTAATGATTACAAACAAATAGAGTAGCAAAACTGACATACACAGTGCTCACAAAAAATACAAATATCAACAGTAATAAGACCAACAAACACAGTAATCAAAATAAATACAAACAAACACAGTCAGAAAACAGACAAAGACAGTGATTAGAAAAAAATTCACATGTACAGTGACAACAATGACATTCACCATAATGAGAATGAACACAAGGAAAAAGAGTGAAAAAATTTCAAATGTACAGGGACAACAGTAATATTCAGCTCTGACAATGAGCACAAGATAAAAGAGTGAAAACAAAGTCATACGCAGTCATCTTGTTATGAACAAACACATTCAGTAACAATACAGAATAGAAACCGCAAACAGCATATAAACAGACACATAAACATATAGTGACAACACCATCATGGAGAGTAACGGTAATGATTACAAACAAATAGACTAAAAAAAACTGGCATACACAGTGCTCACAATAAATACAAACATCAACAGTAACAACACCAACAAACACAGTAATCAAAATATATAAAAACAAACACAGTCAAAATACAGACAAACACAGTGATTAGAACAAATTTGACGTGTACAGTGACAACAGTAACATTCACCATAATGAGAATGAACACAACGAAAAAGAGTGAAAACAATGCCATACACAGTCATCACAATATATATAAATACATTCAGTAACAATACAGAATAGAAACAGCAAACAGCATGTAAACAGACACATAGACATAAAGTGACAACACCATCATGCAGAGTAATGGTAAAGATTTCAAACAAATAGAGTAAAAAAAACTGACAAACACAGTGCTCACAATAAATACAAACACAAACAGTGACAACACAAACATGCACAGTAATCAAAATATATAAAAACAAACACAGTCAAAATACAGACATACATAGTGATTAGAAAAACTTTGACGTGTACAGTGACAACAGTAACGTTCACCATAATGGGAATGAACACAAGGAAAAAGAGTGAAAACAAAGTCATACACAGTCATCTCATAATGTACAAACACATTCAGTAACAATACAGAATAGACACAGCAGACAGAATATAAAGAGACACATAGAGATACAGTGACAACACCATCATGAAGAGCAATAGTAATGATTACAAACAAATAGAGTGACAAAACTGACATACACAATGCTCACAATAAATACAAACACGAACAGTGACAACACAAACATGCACAGTAACCAAAATAAATAAAAACAAATACAGTTAAAATACAGACAAACACAGTAATTAGAAACAAATTTCACATGTACAGTGAGAACAGTAACATTTACCATAATGTGAATGAACAAAATGCAAAAGAGTGAATACGAAGTTGTATACAGTCATCTCATAATGTACAAACACATTCAGTAACAATACATAATAGACACAGGAAACAGAATATAAACAGACACATTGACCTACAGTGACAACACCATTAATTCAGAGTAATAGTAATGATTACAAACAAATAGAGTAGCAAAACTGACATACACAGTGCTCACAAAAAATACAAATATCAACAGTAATAAGACCAACAAACACAGTAATCAAAATATATAAAAACAAACACAGTCAAAATACAGACAAACACAGTGATTAGAACAAATTTGACGTGTACAGTGACAACAGTAACGTTCACCATAATGAGAATGAACACAAGGAAAAAGAGTGAAAACAATGCCATACACAGTCATCACAATATATATATACACATTCAGTAACAATACAGAATAGACACAGCAAACAGCATGTAAACAGACACATAGACATAAGGTGACAACACCATCATGCAGAGTAATGGTAAAGATTTCAAACAAATAGAGTAAAAAAAACTGACAAACACAGTGCTCACAATAAATACAAACACAAACAGTGACAACACAAACATGCACAGTAATCAAAATATATGAAAACAAACACAGTCAAAATACAGACATACACAGTGATTAGAAAAAATTTGACGTGTACAGTGACAACAGTAACGTTCACCATAATGGGAATGAACACAACGAAAAAGAGTGAAAACAATGCCATACACAGTCATCACAATATATATATACACATTCAGTAACAATACAGAATAGACACAGCAAACAGCACGTAAACAGACACATAGACATAAAGTGACAACACCATCATGCAGATTAATGGTATTTATTACAAACAAATAGAGTAAAAAAAAACTGATATACAAAGAGCTCACAATAAATACAAACATCAACATAAACAAACTGACATAAAAAGTGATCAGAATAAATTTTAACATGTACAGTGACAACACAACCATGCATAGTAACAAGAATAAACACAAATTAATCGGGTGATTACACAGTCATACACAGTGATCACAATATATATACAAACACATTCAATGACAATACAGAATGGAAACATTTATCAGAGTTTAAACAGACACATAAACTATAATGACAGTGACAACACCACCATGCACACTTAAAATAATGACTAATAATAAATATACTGACAAAACTGACTTTCACATTGTTGACAATAAATATAAACACAAACATTGCCAACACTAAAATGCACAGTAATCAGAATGACAAAACTGACATACACAGTGCTCGCAATAAATACAAACACCAACAGTAACAACATGAACAAACACAGTAATCAAAATTAAAAAAAAACACAATCTCAAAACAGTCAAACACAGTGGTTAGAAAAAAAATTTCACATGTACAGTGACAACAGTAACGTTCATCATAATGGGAATGAACACAAGGAAAAAGAGTGAAAACAAAGTCATACACAGTGTAACACCTGGCAAATTTTAGCTAGCTGAACATTTAACCTAACTATTAAGTTTTACCATGTATTGCCAATGACTAATAAGAGTACGCTGTAAGGTGCTGACCCCTATTGCTGATAGAAAGTATTAACCAGCAAATAGTTTCTTTTGATTGTCTTTTAATGAGATTCCTTGAGGGGGTTTAAATTTCCTAGCACAGCACATTCCTTTGTTCTGTTCTTGAGAGGAAGAAAACGCATTTTTAATAATCCCAGAAGTTGTTTAAACCAAGTGTATACCTTTGAGAACCCTGTCCAACCAGGAATGTGAGTAAAATTATTTTTTAATGTCATTTTTTGTAACTGGAGAGAAATTAAGATGCGCTTAGTTAAGTGAATTGTTGTTTTTGGCTTGTTTTTGAGTTACTGAGAAGCAGAAGCAGTTTGACCCACATTGATTTTAATTGATTTATCTACACGTACTGTACTAGTTCTTTGCTGTGAAATTTAATGGTTTTTATGACACACCTTGTCTTATGTGGTAGAATTTTTATAAGTAAAACATGTTTAAGGTTCAATTAGATATTCTGAAGGAGTAATGCGCCTCATGCTTTCTCTGCTGTCTCATGTTACACAAATTGTGCTAGTTGTCTCAAAGATGTTGGGTGCCTAAATTGTGCCATATTGTGCTATTGCAGATTTCTCAATTACAGCATTCTAGATTATTTCCATTGTAATTATTGCATTAAAGTAGTTAAGTATTTTATTTATTTATTTATTCAATTTTTTGTTTCAGTTTAAACTTTCGTTGATTGACGAGTATTTTATAACTGGTACAGACAGAGAAGAGAATAAACAACTTATATCACCCCAACAAGACTCTATTCCTTTTCTAACACTACTTGTGTTACACACAGTCATCACAATATATACAAACCAGGGGCGGATTTAAGCCGTCTTCTGGGTCTTCCGGAAGACGGTCAGATTTTCAAGTTTACATTGACGGGTATCTAATTTTTTTCTGTCGGAAGACGGTCAAAAATGAACAATGGATCAACAAAGATAATTTGGAAGACTGTCAGAAAATATCTCTGAATCCGCCCCTGCAAACTCATTCAGTAACAATACAGAATAGACACAGCAAAGAGAATATAAATATTAAGAATATTAACAGGCACATAGAGATACAGTGACAATGCCATCATGCAGAGTAATGGTAATGATTACCAACAAATAGAGTGACAAAACTGACATACACACGGCGGGATTGGGTATCAGATCCACCGCGACATAGGTCCAAGAATAAATCAACACAACTTAGTATGTACTTCAGGTTTATGCAACATTGTAACCTTGCAGACTTAAACCTCTTTCTGCATTACCCCTTCTATCGGTATACTACATGTGCCCTTACATTCGCCTGTCAACAAACACTACTTCAGCACCAACATATTTACTTATCCTTTCAAAAAAATATGTCACTCTAAAACATGTTGTAGATAACAGCAGTTGTATTCATGGAACAGTGTAAGTTTACATTTTCATGATATTATTACATTAGTTCTTGGACTAATCAATCTAAAACAAGTTAAAGTTACACAGATACAAAACATACCAAAATTTTAGTGCAAAGGTTGAGCATAAACAAACAATATGATTATAAATACAAATACGAGTAAGAAGTTATTACAATGATTAGCTAAGTATGTCCTTGCTCTCACCCATGTGGCTCTGAAGGTAGAGAAAAGGAGATATAAAGGCTTGACCAGTATCTCAACTACAGGGTAGAACCGACTAGGAAGTATACTGGTACAAAAGAAAAGATTTAAGAAAAGAGAGACCACACCAGGTAAAGACAAGATCTTACCAGTTTCTCATTTTAAATAAGCCAAGGTTTAATAATTATTATAAAGATGTCTACTGCCTTTTCCTCTTTGATAAAAGTTTCTGTGATTGCCTTGCTGTTTGTGTCCCAATTCTTTGTTCAGTTTTTGTATTTTCTTTTGCAACAATTCATTTTCGTCATAAATTTCACAATATAGTTTGGCATTGTTCTTTGCAGTGTTGAAAGTTGTAAGATATATCTGTATGATGTCATCTATTGTTTTGTCCTTTTTAAATTTCAAGGTGTTGTCTATCACAAGGGTGCCAAGTCCATGATTTGTTATAACATTGCTGAATCTTTTCAGATCTTCTTCAGATTTGCACACTGTTTCTTCTAACATTTTGATCCTCAATTCTATTTTTGAAATTGTGCTTTCCAAACTCTGCATGGTTTTTAGGCTCTGGTCCAACTGTGATTCTTTCTTTTAGATCTCTTTAGTAAGTTTATGGCACTTAGCTTGTAATAGCTGCAGTTCTGTTTTGGAGGTTGCAGATAAGTCTATAACATCAGCCAAATTTTCACACTCTTGGAATGGTAAATCAGTCCGGATATTGATTTTTGAAAAACTATTTTCTTCTGTCACAGGTAACTTACTTGTGTCTACGGTTTCTTCAGATAAAGGAACAGCCCTTCTCATTTCTCTCTCTTCCAGCCATTTTTGTTTTCTCTGTTTATCTCTCCTTATTCTAGATGGTGTCTTTTTCTTCACTACTTTCATTGCTGAGAGGGTGTTGACCTCACTGCTCATCATTTTCGGGGTCCTTGGGTCTGTTTTCCACTTCAGGGTAATAAACAGTTCTTCACCCACCTTACTCACACTGTACATTGATGGTACTTGGTCGACTTCCAGTAGAATATTAAAAATAGCTGCTGGTAAGATATTTTGTCTCCCAAGTCTTTCCATCTTTGTTGCGAGAGGTACTGGGGAAGTTACAATGCCTAAGGTCCTCCAACAGTTATCACGGCGGGATTGGGTATCAGATCCACCGCGACATACAGGTAGGTCCAAGAATAAATCAACACAACTTAGTATGTACTTCAGGTTTATTCCTGGTCAAGAGCTGGGACCTCCAGTCAGCTTGTTCAGCTGTCTGGTGTAGCCAAGTCCAGTCTTCCTTCTCAGAGAATACATACATGTTATATAGCCTATCTGAACAATGCACAATGAACAATGAACTTAATTACAGGTAGGACGATGACTTAAGTTTAAATTATAATTAAAGAGTGTGGTCGGAGACGTCTGGCTATGCTAACAGAGAGACCACTGTCTGACCATTTCCTTTGAAGCCAAATGACACATCCGACCCATTAATTTTACAATAATTCAGTTGTGATAGTGCTCACAATAAATACCAACACGAACAGTGACAACAAAAACATGCACAGTAATCAAAATAAATAAAAACATACACAGTCAAAACAAAAAAAAATTCACATGTACAGTGACAGCAGTAACATTTACCGTAATAAGAATGAACACAAGGAAAAAGAGTGAAATGAAGTCATACACAGTCATCACAATATATACAAACACATTCAGTAACAATACACAATAAACACATAGACACAGCAAATACCATATAAACAGACACATAGACATACAGTGACAACACCATCATGCAGAGTAATAGTTATGATTACAAACAAATAGAGTAACAAAACTTAAACCACGGCTAGCACGTAGAACAAAAGACTCGGCCGTGCTGTATTTGACATACAAGCACGTCATGTACGAGTGCGTTCCACGGTTTGTTGCACTACTAGTGTAGTAGACAATCAGAGGCCGTGGTTTAAGCCAGATACAACACTCGTCGCCGAGCTGTACGTGAAAATTACTCGTGTATTGTCTCGCCTGCGGCTCGCCAATACACTCGTAATATTTCACGTACAGCTCGGCGACTCGTATTGTATCTATCACTGACATACACAGTGCTCACAATAAATACAAACATCAACAGTAACTACACCAACAAACAGTAATCAAAATAAATACAAAGAAACACAGTCACAAAACAGACAAAGACAGTGATTAGAAAAAAAAATTCACATGTACAGTGACAACAATGACATTCACCATAATGAGAATGAACACAAGGAAAAAGAGTGAAAAATTTTCAAATGTACAGGGACAACAGTAATATTCAGCTCGGCGATGAGTGTTGTATCTGGCTTAAACCACGGCCTCTGATTTGCTACTACATTAGTAGTGCAACAGACCGTGGAACGCACTCGTACATGACGTGCTTGTATGTCGAATACAGCACGGTCAAGTCTTTTGTTCTATGCGCTAGCTGTGGATTAAGTATATTTATATATATAGTTATAGTTATCTGTTTATATATATATACATGTACACAATAAACAGGTCATATATACATATATATATTAATCTAAACCTTGGAAATTTTAACATACATTTATACCCTACATATATTTAGCCATCAAACATGTACTACTGCTACACACATCCAGGCTAAAAGGGTGTACCATGCTTAGGTGCAAAACATGCTTAGGAGCTAAATGCGTTGAAAAATCAGACAAAGCAGGCACTTGGATGTTTTTACAGTGTACTTTATAATTGTGTACCTGTGTTTTGTACCAAAAATAAAAACATTTCAGGTCATTTAATGTCTTTTTATGCAAGAATGTTGTCCAACAACTGGGTTTGATACATTGTTATCTGACGTTGATCTCATTTTCAAATCCAATGTTAATCCAACATCTTGTCAACGTTGAAGCTCAACATTGTTTCAACATTGAAACAATAAAATTTCCTGCTGGGTGGGGTTGATATAACATTGTTTTTTGACATTGATACAACATTGTTATCTGAGGTTGACACAATTTTCAAATCCAATGTTTATCCAATGTCTTCTCAACGTTATGGTTCAACGTTGTTTAAATGTTAAAACAACATAATTTGGGACAGCAAACAGAATATAAACAGACACATAGACATACAGTGACAACACCATCATGCAGAGTAATAATAATGATTAAAAACAAATAGAGTGACAAAACTGACCTACAAAGTGCTCACAATAAATGCAAACATGAACAGTAACATCACCAACAAACACAGTCATCAAAATAAATACAAACAAACACAATCACTAAACAGACATACGCAGTGATTAGAAAAAAAATTCACATGTACAGTGACAACAGTAACATTTACCGTAATAAGAATGAACACAAGGAAAAAGAGTGAAAATGAAGTCATACACAGTCATCACAATATATACAAACACATTCAGTAACAATACAAAATAGACAGCAAACATGTACAGTGACAACAGTAATGTATATCGTAAAAAGAAAGAAGACAAGGAAAAAGATTGAAAACATAGCAGTACACAGTCATCACAATATATGCAAACACATTCAGTAACCATACAGAATAGACACAGCAAATATAAGATAAACAGGCATACAGTAACAATACCATCATGCACAGTAATAGTAATGATTACAAACACAGTAACAAACTGACATACACAGTGATCAAAATAAATATTAACATGCACAGTGATGATAGTAGCGTGCACCGCAATGAGAATGAACTAAAGGAAAAATAGTGAAAACATGGCCGTAAAATGTCATCACAATATATATGAGCACATTCAGTAACAATACATTATAGACACAGGGGACAGAATATAAATGTGCACATGGAGATACATAAGATAAACAAACACACAGGGACACAGTGACAACACAATCATGCAGAGTAATAGTAAATCCCTATTTCACAAAGAAAATGTTCCTATTGCAATGATGTGGAGGACGAATTCCATTTTATACTGGGTTGCTCTAGATATTTAGATTTAAGAAAAAGGTTCATCAAACCTTTCTACTGCAATAGACCCTTGGTGTTCAAATTGGTTCTCCTGCTGAATTCTTCCAGTAAGAAAGTATTATGTAACCTGGCACGATATCTTAGCCAAGCAGGAAGGCTTCGGCATGAGATCTAATCTAATTTGATCTAATTTGATCCAATTTGATCTCATTTGATTCAATTTGATTTAATTTGATTTATTTAAGTAGTTTATTTATATTTAAGTACTCATGTATCTAATTTACTACAGGTACTATTATTATTGTTATGATGATTATGATTGCGATTATTTATATTATAATTATTCTTTGTAATAACCCTATAGTTGTTGTAACTTCAGTCGTTGTAACATTTGTACCAGTACTAGACTGATGGTCCTCAAGAGACCAAGGTAATAAATAAATGAAATGAAATAGTAAAGATTACAAACAAATAGAGTGACAAAGCTGAAATACACAGTGCTCACAATTAATACAAACACCAACACTGACAACACAAACATGCACAGTAATCAAATTAAATACAAACAAACATAGTCAAAATACAGACATACACAGTGATCAGAAAAATTTTTGACATGTACACTGACAACAGTAACATACATCGTAAAATGAAAGAGGACAAGGAAAAAGATTGAAAACATAGCAGTACACAGTCATCACAATATATATACAAACACATTCAGTAACAATACAG
Source organism: Lingula anatina (assembly GCF_051362555.1). Taxonomy (NCBI): domain Eukaryota; kingdom Metazoa; phylum Brachiopoda; class Lingulata; order Lingulida; family Lingulidae; genus Lingula; species Lingula anatina. The sequence goes on from NC_141767.1 coordinate 30,365,109, forward strand.
AATAGACACAGCAAACATAAGATAAACAAACACACAGGCATACAGTAACAACACCATCATGCATAGTAATAGTAATGATTACAAACCAAGTGACAAACTAACATACACAGTGATCAAAATAAATATTAAGATGTACAGTGATAATAGTAGCGTACACCGCAATGAAAATGAACAAAAGGAAAAAGAGTGAAAACATAGCCGTAAAAAGTCATCACAATATATATGAACACATTCAGTAACAATACAGAATAGACACAGGAGACAGAATATAAACAGACACATAAAGATACATAAGATAAACAAACACACAGGGATACAGTGACAACACAATCATGCAAGAGTTATAGTAAATATTACAAACAAATAGAGTGACAAAACTGACATACATAGTGCTCATAATAAATACAAACACAAACAGTGACAACACAAACATGCACAGTAATCAAAATAAATACAAACAAACACAGTCACTAAACAGACATAAACAGTGATCAAAATAAATATTAACATGTACAGTGACAATAGTAATGTGCACAATAATCAAAATGAATACAAACAAACGCAGTCACAATATAGACATACACAGTGATCAGAATAAATTTTGACATGTACAGTGAAAACACAACCATGCACAGTAACAAGAATAAACACAGTCATGCACAGTGAACACAATATATATACAAACACATTCAATGACAATGCAGAATGGAATCAGTTATCAGATTATAAACAGACACATAAACTATGATGACAGTGACAACACCAACATGCACAGTTAAAATAATGACTAGAAATAAATAAACTGATAAAACTGACATACACAGTGCTCTCAATAAATACAAACACCAACAGTAACAACACCAACAAACACAGTAATAAAAAAATACAAACAAACACAGTCAGAAAAAAGACATACACAGTGATTAGAAAGGAAACATCACATGTACAATGACAACAGTAACGTGCACCATAATGAGAATGAACACAAGGAAAAAGAGTAAAAAACATAGCCATACACAGTCATCACAATATGTACAAACTCATTCAGTAACAATACAGAATAGACACAGCAGACAGAATATAAACAGGCACATAGACATATAGTGAACAACATCATCATGCAGGGTAATAGCAATGATTATTTAAAAATAAAGTGACAAAACTAACATACACAGCGCTTATAATAAAATACAAACATGAATAGTGACAACACAAACATGCACAGTAATCAAATTAAATACAAACAAACACATTATTTTGCATGATGATGTTGTCACTGTTTGTGTATGTGTCTGTTTATATTCTGTTTCCGGTGTCTATTTTGTCATGTTATTGAATGTGTTTGTACATTTTGAGATGACTGTGTACGACTTTCACTCTTTTTTGTTGTGTTCATTCTCATTAAGGTAAACGTTATTGTCAATTTTGTCACTCTATTTGTTTGAAATCTTTACTATTACTCTGCATGATTGTGTTGTCTCTGTATCCCTGTGTGTTTGTTTATCCTATGTATCTGTATGTGTCTGTTTATATTCTGTCTGCTGTGTCTATTCTGTATTGTTACTGAATGTGTTTGTACATATTGTGATGACTTTTTACGGCTTTGTTTTCACTCTTTTTCCTTGTGTTCATTCTCACTTTGGTGCATGCTACTATTAGCACTGTACATGTTAATATTTATTTTGATCACTGTGTATGTCAGTTTGTCACTCTATTTGTTTATAATCATTACTATTACTGTGCATGATGGTGTTGTCACTGTGTGCCTGTGTGTTTGTTTATCTTATGTTTGCTGTGTCTATTCTGTATTGTTACTGAATGTGTTTGTATATATATATATTGTGATGACTGTGTACAACTTCATTTTCACTCTTTTTCCTTGTGTTCATTCTCATTATGGTGAATGGTTAGTGTATTATAAGATGGGCTAGGGGATTTTGCCAATAGAGGGCTTTGTGTGAGAAATAGGTATTTTTCATACCACTTGGTGCACTGTATTCCCACTCACAAAATGATGACGTAGACATTAACCTGAAAATAGCGGGTAAACTTAACAGCAATGAAGGTCGCTATTTAAATTAATGTATATGTGTTTTCGTGTGTGAGTGTGTGTATGTGTGATAAATCTATTGATCACTTTTATTTTTGAAGTTGCAAGACTGGTGTTAGTTAATTTCCACTTGGACAAAGAATTAGCTTGATAATAATAATAATAATAATAATAATTATAATAATAATAATAATGATAATAATAATAATAAACTTTATTTATAGAGGGTAAAACATATTATGTGTGTACATTTATCTTACACACACACACACACATACTAGGGGGAGTATATATATATATATATATATATATATATATATATATATATATATATATATATATATATATATATATACACTCTTGCCCAAAATGGTTGGTACACGGAAATTTTGGGAGGCATATTGCCCTGTTTCTTTCATTATTATTGTTATTATCAAATTAATACTGTTTATAGTGTTAAATATGTGAAGCTGGAGGATTGGTAAAGTCAAGGAGAAACAAACAATGCAAATGTGAAAAAAGCGTAAATTTATTTAGGGTATTTTTTCTCATGCCCCCAAAAAGAGTACTTTTTTTGCATAACAGTACCAAGTGAAAAATTAAACATAAATGTATACTGTGATTGACAATTAATATGAAATTAGGGGAAATTGTCAAGAAACATCTTCAGAGTTCATTATTAATCTAAATAGCGGGCATGCCCACCCCGAGCTGGGATTATGGCCGCCAGACGGCGTGGCATACTGTGAACTAGAGTTACAGCTCTTTGAAGAGGAATTCTGGTCCATTCATCTTGCAGGGCATCTCGCAGTTCATCTAGATTTGCAGGGGGCACGTTTCTCCTCTGAATGGCACGACCAAGTTCGTCCCAAATGTGCTCAATTGGGTTTGCACCTGGGCTTCTTGCTGGCTGTGGCATCGGCTGAATGTTGTTTTTTCGAATATAGTCAGCAATTGAGCGGTCTGTTTGGGGAGTTGGATTGTCATGTTGCAATCTAAACTTGTCTCTGTATATTCCTCTTGCGAACGGCTCCAGGTACTGCTTGAGAATGTCTCTGTATCTGGCAGCGTTAAGGTTTTCATCCAGAGGAAGCAATGGGCAAATACCGTTTCTGCAAATGGCACCCCAAACGTATACAGAACCATCTCCTCCAGCTATGAGAGTACGTAGGCTCCCTGGGGAGAGGCTGTTAAATGAAAATATCCAGGAAACAATAGCTGGAGGAGGTGGTTCTGTACATGTATGGGGTGCCATTCGCAGCGACGGTATATGCCCATTGCTTCCCCTGGATGAAAACCTTAACGCTGCCAGATACAGAGACATTCTCCAGCAGAACCTGGAGCCGTTCGCAAGACGGATATACAGAGACAAGTTAAGATTGCAACACGACAATCCAACTCCTCAAACAGTCCGCTCAATTGCAGACTTTATCCTACAAAACAACATTCAGCTGATGCCACAGCCAGCAAGAAGCCCAGATGCAAACTCAATTGAGTACATGTGGGACGAACTTGGTCGTGCTATTCAGAGGAGAAACCTTCCCCCTGCAAATCTAGATGAACTGCGAGTTGCCCTTCAAGATGAATGGACCAGAATTCCTCTCCAAAGAGCTGTAACTCTAGTTCACAGTATGCCATGCTGTCTGGCGGCCAGTATCCAAGCTCGGGGTGGGCATGCCCGCTATTTAGATTAATAATGAACTCTGAAGATGGTTCTTGACAATCCCCCCTAATTTCATATTAATTGTCAATCACAGTATAAATTTATGTTTAATTTTTCACTTGGTACTGTTATGCAAAAAAAGTACTCTTTTTGGGGGCATGAGAAAAAATACCCTTAATAAATTTACGCTTTTTTCACATTTGCATTGTTTGTTTCTCCTTGACTTTACCAATCCTCCAGCTTCACATATTTAACAATATAAACAGTATTAATTTGATAATATCAATAATAATGAAAGAAACAGGGCGATACGCCTCCCAAAATTTCCGTGTACCAACCATTTTGGGCAAGAGTGTATATATATATATAGTATCCAAGTCTTTGGAGTTTTTAATTTCAGAGTTAAAGCAATCCCATATTTCAACCAAAGCCCATATTGGACCTTAATTGTGTCTTTATGTCTGCCAGAGATTTCCCTTATTACGTAATCAGATGATTCTGTCTGTAGTGTCCATGGTCGTAGTACTGGTACATGTACCCAGTAAGTCCCTGATGTATTTTGGTGAATGTCCATTTAATGATTTAAAAACTAGTTTTGCTTTTTAAAATTCTATCTGTTCATCAGTCCAAGAGAGCGGAAAACGAATGTATGGTTACGTGAACAGACCAAAGTTAAGGACGTACTGCTCACAGTTAAAGAAATGAAATGGAGGTGGGCAGGACATGTCAAAAGAATGAAGGACAATAGGTGGCCATGGACAATCAGGCTTACAGAATGAACCCCAAGGTATGGACAAAGAAAAAGAGGAAGGCCGGTCAAATGATGGAGGGATGAATTAGATGACTACTGGAAGTCTTGGAAGAAGAAACCTTGGCCAAACTGGAAATCTGAGGCTCAGGATAGGAAACAATGGAAAAAGCATGCTGAGGCCTTTGTCCAACAGTGGAACACTATAGGCTCTAAATGATGATGATGATGATGATGATCTGTTCATAAATTGTTTGCCAGTTCAGTTTCTTCTTCATAGTCTACAAGTGTAGCCATCTAGTTGTTTTTCATGGTCAATGCCATGGTGACAAACCGATATTCAATGTTGGTCGATTTTATCTGTGGATTTTGTAATAATCATATTACTGCAGGCCATAATTTTTTATTCTAATCTTTAATTATTTTTTCTGAGTTGATTGCTGTACATTTGAGTTAGGAGAACGGTTTAATGTTAACATATTATGGAATGGTGCAATTTGTAAGATAAGTGTTATTTTAAAATGAATACCATAATCATTCATATTTTTATATTATAAATGTAACAAATGCTTTCTCCACTTTGAAATTATACAAGCTTTAAGTTATCATTGAAGATGCTGTTCCTCCACAAAGCACCAACATGTGCAATATAATGAAATGACAACATTAAATGTCACATGGAAAATCACCAATGACATTTGGTGATAGAAGTATTAATAACATCAACTAATCTGTAATGTATTGAACATGTATTGAATTATTTTTGTTATCATTATTATTTTTATTCAGGCAGTGGAGCACCTGTTGGAATATGGATTGGACAAAACACCAAAGATCTCCCACAATACTTTTTAGTGCTTAGGCTATATTTATTTTGATTTTAAGAAATGTTGGTATGAATATGGAATTTAATTTTGTTAAAATAATAATAATGAGAATTAAGATATTTTGATTTACAAGTAAGAGTTGGATGTTACATTTAAAATACCAAAAATGTAATTCTAAGAAAGACGTAATGTGCATTCTTATTTATTTTCAAGACATGCATTAATATTTATATTTATGGATTTAGTTGGCAAATTCATTCAATTGCTTAAAAGTTTACTATGCCCAGAGAAAGCCTTTAAGGATCTCACAGTTTTTGACACTTAAAATTCCTGGACTCTTGACGCTTCCAAAATAAATGGGGTCATGTTTTCCCACCTGTCTGTCTGGAAATGTCACTGTGTTATACCTTTGGTTTGATGATTAATGCTAATAACTAATAGTATCTTTTTCTTGACTTTCAGTTGTTGCAGACATAAGGCACTTCAAAATAATACCTATTGGGCATAAGGGCAGGTTAACTTTGTCATAATGCAACACTTGTGACGGTTTTTTTAATTGTACAAGTGCAAAAGGGAATTTTAACTGACATTAACTGTATTGTCTTTAATTAATGCAGAAATGATAATGGATCCAGTATAATTCTGTAAGAGGCTACTACTATCAAATCCTGGAAGTGGTGTTACTATTATATACTGCCATACACTTATATCAAATATTATATATGAAGAATATTGGTTCAAACTTTTGCATTAACTGTGGGGGTTCCATTACCCTTTGTATAAAGTGCAAATGGGATGTTGCTGGTATATCTTTGAAAATGGTGTCTGGGTGATGGACTTGTTAAAAAGTCATGTGCACTAGCATCTGAATTAAGGGTATAATACTGTACTGTATTTATGTCTTCATTTTTATATAATTGTGGGAAAAATTATTTTAAGATCTGAACAAAACTGTGCAAGTGAAGTAAAAGAGCCACTTAAGTTAAGCCAGAACCCTCTTAGTTAATTTTATGAGAAAAATTAATAAACTGGAATACAGTTAAATTCTTAATTAAAAAAAATTAATTTTGGGTGGTTTGCAACATTTTTTCCAGTTCCAAATCAAAGGTCTCTTTATTACCTGCAGTACACACACCTAAGAGCCTGTTTGACCTTAAAATAAAGGGCAAAAGTCAAATCCAAGGGTATATTTGGAATCTCCACATGACTTTTGGTCAGACTTCTATAGTAAATTTTCCCATAATTCCTTCGGTTTAAGAGATATTTAGCATTGAATTTTCAAAAATTATGACAAGAGGCGCATTCAAATGAGTGTCACTAAAACCATGAGTATTGCCAGCATACATGCTGGTGGTACTAATAATTTAGAGTGTTTCCCCCATCTCTTAAGAGATTATCAGAGGTTAATCATCTGTGAAGATTGAAGGTCACATATGGTTTAGTAGCAAGCACAGATCCAAAGAATAATTGCAAGAACCACCATTATGGTGGTAAAATAGAATTTGTTATATTTGTCCGAGTTGTTTACAATGTATTCAATGTAAAATATAAATCTAATATGTATAAATATATATATGTATGTGTAATATATCCCATGACGGAGATTTATTTAAACTTTCTTTATAAACTGTATCTTTTTCTTCCTATTTTTCAAACTACTTTTTCTGTGGGTGACATAGTTATGCTAAAAGTATTATAAGACTTATGTGAATAAATGTATTTTTGTTTTTTTGTTTTTTTTTTTGGGGGGGGGGAATACACTTATTTAGTTTTTGGTATTATTTGGTAACCAACGACATTGCATTGGTAAAATAGAATTTATTATATTTTTCTGAGTTGTTTACAATGTATTCAATGTAAAATATAAATCTAAAATATAAATGTAGTATATATATATATATATATATATATATAAAGAAAAAAAAACAGCAGCTATTTTGCCATTTTATAAATTCACTAGGGAAACAACCCAAACAGAAAGGGAAATTAAAGAAAATCTATTCATTAATAAGTATAAACCTACATTAAATAGATAATAACATTGGTAAAAGCAACAATTAAACACCCATTGTTACAGACCTCACATTTTAGCCTTTATGACATCACCTAGTAACAAATAAACAAAAACCCCTGAAGAAAGAATGAAATGGGTCGGGCAAAATAGCTGCTGTTTTATTTTCTTTTTATTATATAAAATATACTCGTACAGGAAGAACACTTTTAGTTTTAATGTGTATGTGTGTGTGTGTGTGTGTGTATGTGTGTGTGTAATATATACCATGACGGAGATTTATTTGAACTTCCTTTATAAACTGTATCTTTTTCTTTTTTTCTTTTTTTTCAAACTACTTTTTCTGTGGGTGACATAGACCCCATTCCCAGAGATTAGATCGATCCAAACTAGATCGACCTAACTCCCTGGGGATTCACTCTAAATAGCTGTCAGCTGAGTGGGCACGAAAGTTAATTACCCCCTTACAGCTTGTAGTAGGCGGGACAGACATTTAAACCAGATTATCTGACAGTAATCTAGTGAGACTCCCCATGGGGATAGAGCGTTCTAAATGTCTGGGAATATGCCCATAGTTATGCTAAAAGTATTATAAGGCTCCGTTCACATGAAAAGTCTATTTTCTAAAAATCTATTTTCTATTTGCGGTATCTTGTGATCACTCCGAGTGCAGCTGAGAATTAATTACAGCTTTGGAAGTAAGTGGCTCATGCTGCCAGTAATTACGCCGTGGGGTATTCAGGGCACAGACCATGATCACAAGATACCACAAATAGAAAATAGATTTTTAGAAAATAGATTTTAAATGTGAACGATCCCTAAGACTTATGTGAATAAATATATTTTTGGTTTTTTGGGGACTACACTTTTTTAGTTTTTGCTATTATTTGGTAACCACCAACATTGCTTAATAGTGGGCATGCATGTGCAAAACTCCCAACCCAATGTTTCACAGGTTTAAGCTCGGTGGATTATATATGTGCGGCTCAGTAAAACAGCACCCAGTGAACAAATTATTCACTTCTACAAACTAAGTTACAGGATTCCTAACAGGAAAAAACACCAAAACAAAATTGATTAACAAAAAGGAGTGTGTAAACAAAAGAAAAATATCCATCTACAACAAATGTCTTTCATATCGAATCCCTGATTTTGATTAAGCATTTATTTTATACGTCCTAAGAGATTGCTAGGTACCTAGTACAAAAATGAGACAGAACTACATGTACATTTTAAAAGTAGTAAATAAAGCATCTGAACATACCACTATATTTTTGCTTTGAACATTTGTCTTGGTAAGAATGGGTCAATTAAATTGTTAAAATCTACTTCGTTGGTGGGCAATAAATTAGCAGAATAACAGTTATATCTTTTTTGCTTCCTGAGCTAGCATCAAATATACAAATCGGTACCAAGAAACAATTAACAGGTTTACCATTATAAACTATTTATGGGACAAATCAACCCACACTGTTCCCACTTTTCTCGACATAATGTTATTTTTTACAGACATCAAAGGGGGATCAGGACCCAACACACACCTGGCCCTAAATCCACCACTGCATGTTATTCATTTGAAATCGATTAATAAAGTGTAATTAATCCATTTAATTTCATGTATCTTCAGATTTTGTAAGTTCATAGATGTAACTGACAATTTCAACTACAAAAGAGTAAATTAACGGGGGAGAGGGGGAGGGGGTACTCATACTAATTCCCCTCACAACATCGTTAATTCCCAACTTGTAGCCTATACACTTGGTTAATGTAACAAGTAGGCCTATATTATGATTGTGCGGATTGTTTTGCCCATTTATAAATAATACAATATACATTTTATAATATATATAATGATGTGGATTGTTTTGCCCATTAATATTATATGTGGAAACTAATATATTAAAATTAATTATGTGCATATACACGTATGTAGGCATTGTGCCAGCTCAGTATGATGAGCCCTCCCCCCTTTCTCAGTTGCCAAAGTCAATACCCCAAAACATGTTATCTTTATCAAACATTCATTTTAAAATAATCATGTGAAAATGCTTATAAATAAATAATAATGTTAATTTATAAATCTTCTCCTTCTAACTCTGTTTTAACTCATTTCAGTTATTCGGTTCTCATATTACATGTGGGATTCTTTAAAACAACACACACACACACAAGATAACACCTAAACAAATTAAATTCATTGCTATTAACTGTAAGTTTACCCCTACTTGTTGAGCCTAAAAGGGTCATACGTCTACATCATCATATTGTGAGTGGGAATACAGCGCACCGTGTGGTATGAAAAATAACTACAGTAGTTCTCACACAAACCCCTCTATTGGCAAAATCCCCTAGCCCATCTTATAATACCCTTACCTCGGTGAACGTTACTCCTGTCACTGTACATGTCAAAATTTATTCTGATCACTGTGTATGTCTGTATTTTGACTGTGTTTGTTTTTATTTATTTTGATTACTGTGCATGTTTGTGTTGTCACTGTTTGTGTTTGTATTTATTATGAACACTATGTATGTCAGTTTTTTTACTCTATTTGTTTGTAATATTTACTATAACTCTTGCATGATTGTGTTGTCACTGTATCCCTGTGTGTTTATCTTATGTATCTCTATGTGTCTGTTTATATTCTGTTTGCTGTGTCTATTCTGTATTGTTACTGAATGTGTTTTTACATATTGTGATGACTGTGTATGGCTATGTTTTCTCTCTAAATTTTTTCTTGTGTTCATTGTCATTAGGATGCACTTTACTACTGTCACCTTATGTGATAATATTTATTTCGAGCACTGTGTATGTTTGTGTTATTACTGTTTTTGTCTGCATATAATTCTGATCACTGTTTAAGTCTGTTTGTCTTTCTATTTGTTTATAATTATTATTATTACTGTGCATGTTTGTTTTGTTGGTATTTGCATTTGTATTTTTTGTCATCATTGCATATGCTTGTGTTGTTACTGTTGGTGTTTGTATTTATTATGAGCACTGTGTATGTTAGTTTTGTCACTCTGTTTGTTTATAATCATTACTACTTCTCTGCATGATAATGTTGTTCACTATATGTCTATGTGTCTGTTTATATTCTGTTTGCTGTGTCGATTTTGTATTGTTACTTGAATGTGTTTGTACATATTGTGATGACTGTGAACAGCTATGTTTTTTACTCTTTTTACTTGTGTTCATTATCATTACGGTGCACGTTACTGTTGTCACTGTACATTTCAAAATTTATTCTGATCACTGTGTATGTCACAGTTTTTTCTATATTGCAGACTGATAAATGAAAAAAAGGATTAAAATCATGTTTTAATAACTTCTGATAATCTATTCCATGTCATTGTGACATCAGTTCATTAATTGAATTCGCCCGTGAAGCAATTAAAAATACATTGCCTATTTTAAGTCATACAACAACCATTGAAAACGATATTTTGGATCTCCATATTTCCCAAATTATCGTCTTTAAAAGAGTTTCATGCCCCACAAAGGTCCCTAATGTCAGTGTGTAGTCACAGCAACAGTCGCTGTTATGCCTGACCTCATCTCCCTGCTACCAGAGCTTTCAAGCGGCAAGGCATACTTTAGGATAGGTTTTTGAAATTCAATCTGGAATAAAATTCCAGGCAATGGTTTAAAATTGTCCAATTTGGTTCCGTTTTGTTTTAGGACATGCAGGCCATTGATTCGGTGACTAATGACCTACCGCCATATTGTCTATGTGGTTCAAATATGGCGATTTTGATGACCAAGCTAGCTGTTCATTCCCTTGGTTCTGTAAGTTATCTGCTATTGAAAGTGCTCTGTGTGAACCCGCAATCTGATCGTGCAACCTAAATCTGTTCCCAAGGTGCCCCCTATCAAATGATAATCAAGTGGTTCCCAGATTATTCCTTTATGTGATCTGGTTCAGGTTTTCATCGATGACTTCCATTGGTGTTTTGGCACCAATGTGGTATCCACTCCAAATATTGACACTGCCAATGACCCAAGTCACTTCAGAAGTGGCACACGCCTTGTCGTAGGCCTCTTCATGATTTCTGTAAACTCTGTTTTGACCAATTTAGCGGTACAGGTGAAATCTGACCTCAATAAAGAAAACCACGCGGTTTCAATGTTCTACCCAGAAAATGTCATGGTCCCCAAATCATTAGAGAAACAGACTACACTGTTTTGCTGTTTACAGTGACTTCCCCAGAGGTGGCCTGGTATTCTTACCTGCTAAAACCAGTTTGGTGTTCGCTAAGAGCCTTGAAAAACGCGTTTTGGTGACAATTTGCCCCTCATTCAAAACGGACTGGGTGGATTGGGTTTAATTGCAGCAGCAAATCCTGAAGAACATTGAGTCCTATACCCTGGTGGTAAGATAACGATACATTGGGCGAGGTCTCTGTGTGGGTATATAAGTCTGGGCATTACTCTAAGAAACTGTGCGGACCGTTCCATTTGGCGCAATAATCCGTCTAGCAATGTCTGTCTTTTATGCGCCATTCTGGCACAGCTTAACAATTTTGTAAAACACTGCTAATTTCACTTTACACAATGCAAAACCAACCGCTTGCATGCAAAATTTTAAATTCTTCTATACAGTAGTTGCTGACATATGGATACTTTTTTGACAGAACCATGCTTCGCCAAAGCCAAGCTTTGACCAGCCCAAAGGAGCACTACCCAATTAAATCACTGCATATTACATAATGCAGCAGTGCAACAGACTTGATAATCAGTTAATTGGTAGTGACACACCTGACTTCACACTTCTCCAGTCAGATATCTTATATGAGATCTGAGTTTTTTGATAAAGAACGCATTTTACCTACGTAAAACTGAAATATTCCATATTAAATGTCAAGTCTGTATATGTAGGGTATATATGTATATGTATGGCTGTTCAGTTATATATATATATATATATATATATATATATATAAAATCAAGGATACGAATAAATTAGTCTTTTCTCTCCATTTTAATAAAAAATACCCTATGGCCGTTTCAACCTGAGGCCTCGCCCTTAGGTAGATCAACCGCATAATAAATGGTAGAGCACTTTTTCATAGTGTATTGTCTTTATTCTCCAAGATATATATATATATATATATATATATATATATATATATATATATATATATATATATATATATATATATGAGAAAGTCACGGTCACCTCAACCTGTCTATCTATAACAAAATAATAACAAAAGGGTTTTAAAGTAAAAGTGACAGTTGTTTTGTGTCTTTAGTGAACTAGTGAATTTTTTTAATTTGTTATTCAGAAATACATTCTAATAAACTAAATTCCTTGCAAGGTCAGCTAACACTAGGATGAATAAGTTGCTGTAAATCTGATGGAGTGATATAAAGTTGATTGTTCTTGGTAACCTATAATAGATAGACAGGTTGAGGTGACTGTGACTTTGTTGTGATAGATACAATACGAGTCGCTGAGCTGTACGTGAAATATTACGAGTATATTGGCGAGCCGCAGGCGAGACAATACCTGAGTAATTTTCATGTACAGCTCGGCGATGAGTGTTGTATCTGGCTTAAACCACGGCCTCTGATTTGCTACTACATTAGTAGTGCAACAGACCGTGGAATGCACTCGTACATGACGTGCTTGTATGTCGAATACAGCACGGTCAAGTCTTTTGTTCTACGCGCTAGCTGTGGATTATATATATATATATATATATATATATATATATATATATATATATATATATATATATATATATATATTAATCTAAACCTTGGAAATTTTAACATACATTTATACCCTACATATATTTAGCCATCAAACATGTACTACTGCTACACACATCCAGGCTAAAAGGGTGTACCATGCTTAGGTGCAAAACATGCTTAGGAACTAAATGCGTTGAAAAATCAGACAAAGCAGGCACTTGGTTTTTTTTACAGTGTACATATAATTGTGTACCTGTGTTTTGTACCAAAAATAAAAACATTTCAGGTCATTTTAATGTCTTTTTATGCAAGAATGTTGTCCAACAACTGGGTTTGATACATTGTTATCTGACGTTGATCTAATTTTCAAATCCAATGTTAATCCAACATCTTGTCAACGTTGAAGCTCAACATTGTTTCAACGTTGAAACAACAAAATTTCCTGATGTGTGGGGTTGATATAACATTGTTTTCTGACATTGATACAACATTGTTATCTGAAGTTGACACAATTTTCAAATCCAATGTTTATCCAATGTCTTCTCAACGTTATGGTTCAACGTTGTTTCAATGTTAAAACAACATAATTTGGGACAGTAAACAGAATATAAACAGACACATAGACATACAGTGACAACACCATCCTGCAGAGTAATAATAATGATTAAAATCAAATAGAGTGACAAAACTGACCTACATAGTGCTCACAATAAATACAAACACGAACAGTAACATCACCAACAAACACAGTCATCAAAATAAATACAAACAAACACAATCACTAAACAGACATACGCAGTGATTAGAAAAATAATTCCCATGTACAGTGACAACAGTAACATTTACCATAATAAGAATGAACACAAGGAAAAAGAGTGAACATGAAGTCATACACAGTCATCACAATATATACAAACACATTCAGTAACAATACACAATAAACACATAGACACAGCAAATACCATATAAACAGACACATAGACATACAGTGACAACACCATCATGCAGAGTAATAGTTATGATTACAAACAAACAGAGTAACAAAACTGACATACACAGTGCTCACAATAAATACAAACATCAACAGTAACTACACCAACAAACAGTAATCAAAATAAATACAAAGAAACACAGTCACAATACAGACATACACAGTGATCAGAATAAATGTTGACATGTACAGAGACAACAGTAACGTTCACCCTAATGACAATGAACACAAGAAAAAAGAAAGAAAACATTGATATTTATATTTATATTTATATTTTTATTTATTAAAGTGTCGCATATTCTTAAAACATAAAATACAAAAAACAGTATAAAATAAACTACTAATTAAAAGAATACCCAGCCATATTTGGCTTATGAGACATAGTTAAAAGATTTCCGTCTTTTAAACATTTTAAAAACTGTCACAATAAGTGCTCACAATAAATGCAAACATGAACAGTAACATCACCAACAAACACAGTCATCAAAATAAATACAAACAAACACAATCACTAAACAGACATACGCAGTGATTAGAAAAAAAATTCACATGTACAGTGACAACAGTAACATTTACCATAATAAGAATGAACACAAGGAAAAAGAGACAAAATGAAGTCATACACAGTCATCACAATATATACAAACACATTCAGTAACAATACACAATAAACACATAGACACAGCAAATACCATATAAACAGACACATAGACATACAGTGACAACACCATCATGCAGAGTAATAGTTATGATTACAAACAAACAAAGTAACAAAACTGACAAACACAGTGCTCACAATAAATACAAACATCAACAGTAACTACACCAACAAACAGTAATCAAAATAAATACAAAGAAACACAGTCACAATACAGACATACACAGTGATCAGAATAAATGTTGACATGTATAGAGACAACAGTAACGTTCACCCTAATGACAATGAACACAAGAAAAAAGAAAGAAAACATTTATATTTATATTTATATTTATATTTATATTTTTATTTATTAAAGTGTCGCATATTCTTAAAACATAAAATACAAAAAACAGTATAAAATAAACTACTAATTAAAAGAATACCCAGCCATATTTGGCTTATGAGACATAGTTAAAAGATTTCCGTCTTTTAAACATTTTAAAAACTGTCACAATAAGTGCTCACAATAAATGCAAACATGAACAGTAACATCACCAACAAACACAGTCATCAAAATAAATACAAACAAACACAATCACTAAATAGACATACGCAGTAATTAGAAAAAAAATTCACATGTACAGTGACAACAGTAACATTTACCATAATAAGAATGAACACAAGGAAAAAGAGACAAAATGAAGTCATACACAGTCATCACAATATATACAAACACATTCAGTAACAATACACAATAAACACATAGACACAGCAAATACCATATAAACAGACACATAGACATACAGTGACAACACCATCATGCAGAGTAATAGTTATGATTACAAACAAACAAAGAAACAAAACTGACAAACACAGTGCTCACAATAAATACAAACATCAACAGTAACTACACCAACAAACAGTAATCAAAATAAATACAAAGAAACACAGTCACAATACAGACATACACAGTGATCAGAATAAATGTTGACATGTACAGAGACAACAGTAACGTTCACCCTAATGACAATGAACACAAGAAAAAAGAAAGAAAACATTGATATTTATATTTATATTTATATTTATATTTTTATTTATTAAAGTGTCGCATATTCTTAAAACATAAAATACAAAAAACATTATAAAATAAACTACTAATTAAAAGAATACCCAGCCATATTTGGCTTATGAGACACAGTTAAAAGATTTCCGTCTTTTAAACATTTTAAAAACTGTCTTAGCTAATAAAAACTGGTATTTGCAATTCATAATAAAAACAAATTTTTCTGTATCACTATAATTGCTAAAACATGGATTAAGATAGTGACATTGATCTAAAATTTCTTGTTGAAAATCTGAATAAAAAGGACATATTAAAAGAAAGTGAATCTCATCTTCTGTATTTTTTCTATCACAATAAAAACATACTCTTTCATTTAAAGGGGTTCGTATAAAACGGCCAGATTCTACATGTAAAGGTAGACTGCCACAGCGCAACTTAGCTAAAATGCTACGGTAAGGTCTTGGCATTGCACAGTGAAGATATGTCTCCATTTTCAAATCTTTTTTGAAGGATCTATAATGTCTCAGTTTATTTCCATTGGGGTTTCCTTTGTCATTCCACAATTTACAAAACCATTTCTGTTCGTAAAATTGAAAAAGAGACCTTTTAATCTCTTTTTTAGCATTTTTAAATACATAAGACTCATTGCTTAACATGCTGTTCAGTTTAAATTGAGTGAGAAGTTTAATGGTTTTCACACCCCAAGAGCATTTCTTCTTTACTGACCAATTAAAAACTTTACTTAAAATGCGGCCGTTGTTTACATTTTTAAGTCTACAATAGTATCTGAACACTTCTATGTGTTGAACTGCTAGGCTAGGCATCCACCCCATGTCACCCTGCTTTGCCACATTAGACGTTGTTTTGGTTACGCCAAGGCAGATACGCATCGCGCGAGTTTGAACATTGTTGACAAATCGATATTCTTTTTGTCCCCATAATGATGCACAGAACATTAAAACTGGTTCTACTGAAGACTAATATAGTTGTGTGAAAATGGCATAGGTCATGCCACAGCTTTCAAAATATTTTGCTGTCAAGACGCCAAGTGATCTACTGGCTGCTTTCTACATACCCATACACAGTCTTCACAAAATGTACAAACACATTCAGTAACAACACAGAATAGACACAGCAAACAGAATATGACATACACAAACTGACATACACAGTGCTCAAAATAAATACAAACACTCACAATTAAAACACAAATATACATAGTGACATACATAGTATGTACAAACTCATTCAGTAACAGTACACAATAGACACAGCAAACAGAGCATAAACAGACACATAGACATACAGTGACAACACCATCATGCAGAGTAATAGCAATGATTAAAAACAAATAGAGTATGAAAACTGACATACACAGTGCTCACAATAACTACAAACATCAACAGTAATAACACCAACAAACACAGTAATCAAAATAAATACAAACAAACATAGTCACAAAACAGACAAACACAGTGATTAGAAAAAAAATTCACATGTACAGTGACAACAATGACATTCACCATAATGAGAATGAACACAAGGAAAAAGAGTGAAAAAATTTCAAATATACAGGGCCAAGAGTAACATTCAGCTATGACAATGAATACAAGGTAAAAGAGTGAAAACAAAGTCGTACACAGTCATCTCATTATGAACAAACACATTCAGTAACAATACAGAATAGAAACAGCAAACAGCATATAAACAGACACATAAACATATAGTGACAACACCATCATGCAGAGTAATGGTAATGATTACAAACAAATAGAGTAAAAAAACTGACATACACAGTGCTCACAATAAATACAAACATCAACAGTAACAACACCAACAAACACAATAATCAAAATAAATACAAAGAAACACAGTCACAATACAGTCATACACAGTGATCAGAATAAATTTTGATATGTACAGTGACAATAATAACATTCACCATAATAAGAATGAACACAACGAAAAAGAGTGAAAACGAAGTTGTACACAGTCATCTCATAATGTACAAACACAATCAGTAACAATACAGAATAGACACAGCAGACAGAATATAAAGAGACAAATAGAGATACAGTGATAACACCATCATGCAGAGTAATAGTAATGATTACAAACAAATACAGTGACAAAACTGACACACACAGTGCTCACAATAAATACAAACACAAACAGGGACAACACAAACATGCACAGTAACCAAAATAAATAAAAACAAACACAGTAAAAATACAGACAAACACATTAATTAGAAACAAATTTCACTTGTACAGTGACAACAGTAACATTTACCGTAATGAGAATGAACACAATGCAAAAGAGTGAAAACGAAGTTGTACACAGTCATCTCATAATGTACAAACACATTCAGTAAGAATACATAATAAACACAGGAAACAGAATATAAACACACACATAGACCTACAGTGACAACACCATTATGCAGAGTAATAGTAATGATTACAAACAAATAAGAGTGACAAAACTGACATACAGAGTACTCACAATAAATACAAACACGAACAGTAACATCACCAACAAACACAGTAATCAAAATAAATAAACACAAATGCAGTCACAAAACAGACATACACAGTGATTGGAAAAAAATTTATCATGTACAGTAACAACAGTAACATGCACCATAATGAGAACGAACACAACGAAAAAAAGTTAAAAACATAGCCGCACACAGTCATCACAGTATGTACAAACTCATTCAGTAACAATACAGAAAAGACACAGCAAACAGAATATAAACAGACACATAGACATACAGTGAAAACACCATAATGCAGAGTAATAGTTATGATTACAAACAAATAGAGTATGAAAACTGACATACACAGTGCTCACAATAACTACAAACATCAACAGTAATAACACCAACAAACACAGTAATCAAAATAAATACAAACAAACATAGTCACAAAACAGACAAACACAGTGATTAGAAAAAAAATTCACATGTACAGTGACAACAATGACATTCACCATAATGAGAATGAACACAAGGAAAAAGAGTGAAAAAATTTCAAATATACAGGGCCAAGAGTAACATTCAGCTATGACAATGAATACAAGGTAAAAGAGTGAAAACAAAGTCGTACACAGTCATCTCATTATGAACAAACACATTCAGTAACAATACAGAATAGAAACAGCAAACAGCATATAAACAGACACATAAACATATAGTGACAACACCATCATGCAGAGTAATGGTAATGATTACAAACAAATAGAGTAAAAAAACTGACATACACAGTGCTCACAATAAATACAAACATCAACAGTAACAACACCAACAAACACAGTAATCAAAATAAATACAAAGAAACACAGTCACAATACAGTCATACACAGTGATCAGAATAAATTTTGATATGTACAGTGACAATAGTAACATTCACCATAATAAGAATGAACACAACGAAAAAGAGTTAAAAACATAGCCCTACACAGTCATCACAGCATGTACAAACTCATTCAGTAACAATACAGAAAAGACACAGCAAACAGAATATAAACAGACACATAGACATACAGTGAAAACACCATAATGCAGAGTAATAGTAATGATTACAAACAAATAGAGTGACAAAATTGACCTACATAGTGCTCACAATAAATACAAACACGAACAGTAACATCACCAACAAATACAGTAATCAAAATAAATACAAACAAACACAGTCACTAAACAGACATGCACAGTGATTAGAAAAAAATTTCACATGTACAGTGACAGCAGTAACATTTACCATAATAAGAATGAACACAAGGAAAAAGAGTGAAAACGAAGTCATACACAGTCATCACAATATATATACAAACACATTCAGTAACAATACACAATAAACACATAGACACAGCAAATACCATATAAAAAGACACATAGACATACAGTGACAACACCATCATGCAGAGTAATAGTTATGATTACAAACAAACAGAGTAACAAAACTGACATACACAGTGCTCACAATAAATACAAACATCAACAGTAACTACACCAACAAACAGTAATCAAAATAAATACAAAGAAACACAGTCACAATACAGACATACACAGTGATCAGAATAAATGTTGACATGTACAGAGACAACATTAACGTTCACCTTAATGACAATGAACACAAGAAAAAAGAAAGAAAACATACCCATGCACAGTCATCACAATATGTACAAACACGTTCAGTAACAATACAGAATAGACACAGCAAACAGAATATGATATACACAAAGCGACATTCACAGTGCTCATAATGAATACAAACACTCACAGTTAAAACACAAACATACACAGTGATCACAAAAATACAAACGCAAACACTGACAAAACAAACATGCACAGTAATAATAATGATTACAAACAAATAGGACAAACAATTAAACATTGATCAGAATTATATGCAGACAAAAACAGTAGCAACACAAACATACACAGTGCTCAAAATAAATATTATCATATAAGGTGACAATAGTAAAATGCACCCTAATGGCAATGAACACAAGAAAAGAGAGAGAAAACATAGCCATACACAGT
This sequence comes from Lingula anatina, assembly GCF_051362555.1. Taxonomy (NCBI): domain Eukaryota; kingdom Metazoa; phylum Brachiopoda; class Lingulata; order Lingulida; family Lingulidae; genus Lingula; species Lingula anatina. Next base: position 30,385,349 of record NC_141767.1, read on the forward strand.
CATCACAATATGTAGAAACACATTCAGTAACAATACAGAATAGACATAGCAAACAGAATATGACAGTGACAGTGACAACGCCAACATGCACAGTTAAAATAATGACTAGAAATAAATAAACTTACAAAACTGACATCCACATCGCTGACAACAAATACAAACACAAACAGTGCCAACACTAAAATGCACAGTAATCAAAATGACCACAAACAAATAGAGTAACAAAACTGACGTACCCAGTGCTCACAATATATACAAACAAGAAGATTAACAAAGATCTGCCTTATGGTGTTGTCACTGTATGTACATGTGTCTTTTTATATTCTGTTTGTTTGTCAGTGTTTGGGTTTGGGTTTTTTGTGATCACAGTGTATGTTTGTGTTGTTACTGTTGGTGTTTGTATTCATTGTGAGCACTATGTATGTCTGTTTTGTTGGTGTTGGTGTTGTCACTGTCATCATAGTTTATTTGTCCATTTATACTCTGATTACTGTTTCCATTCTGTATTGTCATTGAATTTGTTTGTATATATATTGTGATCACTGTATATAACTGTGTAATTACCTGATTAATTTGTGTTCATTCTTTTTACTGTGCATGGTTGTGTTGTCACAATACATGTCAAAATTTATTCTGATCACTGTGTATGTCTGTATGGTGTCTGTGTTTGTTTGTAGTCATTTTGATTATTGTGCACGTTACTATTATCACTGTGCATGTTAATATTTATTTTGATTACTGTTTATGTCAGTTTGTCACTCTATTTGTTTATAATCATTACTATTATTCTGCATGATAATGTTGTTCACTATATGTCTATGTGTCTGTTTATATTCTGTTTGCTGTGTCGATTTTGTATTGTTACTGAATGTGTTTGTACATATTGTGATGACTCTTTTTTACTCTTTTTACTTGTTTTCATTATCATTACGGTGAACATTACTGTTGTCACTGTACATGTGAATTTCTTTCTACTGCGTATGTCTGTATTGTGACTGTGTTTGTTTGTATATATTTTGATTACTGTTTGTTGGTGTTGTTACTGTTCGTGTTTGTATTTATTGTGAGCACTATGTACGTCAGTTTTGTCACTCCATTTGTTTTTATTCATTATTATTACTCTGCATGATCGTGTTGTCACTGTATGTCTATTTGTCTGTTTATATTCTGTTTGCTGTGTTTATTCTGTATTGTAACCTCCGGCAAGCAATTTTACGTAAAATCAACGTTGATCCAGCCACGTCAAAACACCGTCATAATGTGACGTTGACTCAACGTTGTATTTTGTTCATTGACACAACCTTGCAGACATGGATTGTAATTTAAAATATTAATTATTGAAAACGTGACACTTTGTTTATCAATTCTGTAACTAACTTTATCAAAATAATTAAAAAGTGTTTTAAAGTAAAAGTCACAGTTGTTTTGTGTCTTTAGTGAACTAGTGAATTTTCTTAACTTGTTATTCAGAAATACATTCAAATAAACTGAATTTTACCATGGCCTATAGGAGCCTACGTGTGCGTCTTTTAGACGCCCCTTAACAAATGAAAACAACATGCACCGCGTCTATTTTGTACGTTATTGAGCCCTATAGCAGCGAAACTTACACCACCTTCGTCTTTTACTACAGAGCTTTGAGGCCCGAAAATGATATGGCTGAGTCTGTTTCGCCACATACTGAACTGCATAGATGCGAGATTAACACAACCCATGTCGCGTTCGTTTCTTTGAGCTTGAAATGGCTATGTTATAAAACGTCATTCACTAATACCCCCGTCACACTTATTTGGAATCAGCAGGAATGAAGAAGAATGAGCCTGATCAAAGAATTTTTAAAATTCGCACCACATTCGTGGAAAAATTTCAAATTGACCTTAATTATTGTAAAAGTACCGTTGGAATACTCAGAATGCGCTTGAATTCGCCTGGAACTTTCGACTGTATTAGCTCTCAAAAGCAGTTCGAATGTAGTTGGAAAACTAGGAATATTTATGATGCTGTAAGAAGGCAGTAAGAATATTTAGAATATACTTTGAACGGCGCACTAGGGTAGTTCGATTGCTGGCAACATAAATATTTCAGCTCATCCGAGGCACATTCGAAACATTCTGGCGGGATATAAAAGCCCCGTCACACTAGAGGCGGAATGATTAAGAATGGCGTCTGAAAAACAATTCTTTGTGCACTCCAGGATATTCGAAGAGCATTCTAAAAACATTCTAAAAACTCTGAGTGCATTCCAAATATTTTTACCCATTCTTATGGCCAGCTCGAATGTTTTTGTCATGTCAAAAACTTTCGAAGTGCACTCCAAGAGGAAATTTATCGCAATATCCCTACAGTATTCCAACTACATTCGAGCTGCATTTGAGAGGTAATAAACCTAGCTGGAATGTGCAAAAACATTCCAGGCGGGTTCGATGTGCATTCTTGGTATTCCAGAGGCATTCTTATAAAGCCGTAATATTTTGCGATAATTTGAAATTCCCTCCCGAATATGGTACGAATTTTTTAATTTAGTAATTTCGGCTTGATTCCTACTGGTTTCGAATAAGATTGACGGGGGCTTTAAGTCACTTGTCAGTTCGAATATTCCTCTAATGTGATCAGAATGTTTCGAATGCTGTCGGAATGCCGTGAGAATGTTTATAATGCAGTCATAGTGCAGTTAGAATACTGTTCAAATGCCATTTGATGAATTTCAACTTAGACTGCACTTCGAAAGTTTTTGACATGACAAAAACATTCGGGATGCCACAAGAATGGGTAAAAATATTTAGAATGCACTCGGAATTTTAGAATGCTCTTCGAATATCCAGGAGCGCAAAAAGAATTGTCTTTCCGACGGCATTCTCGCTCATTCCGCCTCTAGTGTGAAGGGGGTATAATGCCCATAGATGCGAAATTGACCAGACCCAGACGCATACAACATTTCACAAGGAAAAAAATTGATCCCGTACGGTGGATAACGCGGTACAAAGGGGTAGGGGGTGGACTCAACTACAATTCATATCAAGTATTAAATAACATACAGATTTTGCTCCGCATGTTACATTAAAACACACCGCCAAGCCATCACATGCATTAGTATCTAAGAACAACCACCGACACCTGTGCCAACTGAACTCTGGGTCGAGTTGCTTAGGATGTTTAAAAACAGTAAAGTGAAGGCAAAATAATTCACCGTTTCATTAAAAACATTACCAAACTAGTATGATTACTTGCAAATGTTTCTGTATAAAATTTGATAAATTTTGTTACAATAGATCTTGGTAAAGTGAAGCTGCAAAAGTACTGGGGCTGCAGTATTTGGTCTTAGGGTCAATCTCAACATGATTGTGACGATGTCCCAAATTACATCATATTGTGCTAGTGGAGACAGTGATGAAAGATAGTAGTCTGGTTGGAACAAGGGGTGCACGTAAAACCTCCTGACAAGCAATGTGAAGATAAATTTTCTTAATCCATGATGTTTTAATTTTTCTAGGTTTTCCCAGAACAAATCGTTGTGGTTTATTTTAACATTATATCACACACTTGGCCTTAAATTAGAACATTTAAAATGGGGATAGGGGAAGGAAATCGTTCATTACATGAAGATGCAACAATGATCTATCCACCATTGTGTAGCGAAAGGGTTTCTCTACAGATATATGTAATGTATTAAAGCAAATAGTAATAATGGGCTCCATTTGTCTATGCGTTCGGAACAATTTACCACAGTGATTTTCTTCCTAATGTGGGCGCAGTGAGAAAGTTCGTTTTGCCCCGTTACTTCCAGCGCACGGCACCCACAGCTGTCTGTATTATGCGCTTCGGGTGGATTGGAGATTATTATAGGCCTACGTGTAGAACTGAACTTGTGCGTGTTTTATAGAGATAGAGAATTCTTCTCATGAATATCAAATTTAAACTTGTCTTTTAAGATATGAAACAAGGTAAATTTGTAAAACGTGCCGGTCTTCATGAGTCACCAGTGGTAGACTGCTTGAGGGGGCAGCCAGGACGGCCTGTGAACAAAAAACAGTAATTTGTATCACTGGCAACAGTACCGAGGGTGTCATTTTGGGAAGGTTTACGAGAAATCTATGAAATACTCCTCTGTGAATCAATTTTGGGCATCGTTCGATAGGCCTAATATTATTCATATTTATACTTGTTAAATTACCTTAAAAAGTAAATTACATGCATTTGAATACATCTTGAAGTCATTTGTATGCCTAAAATTCCTGTAAGCTAAATGTACTTTATTAAAGGGGTATAATGAGATGCACGTTTATTTTACTGATAGGCTCCCAGATAGCATGTCGCCGGTGGGTCGACGTTGGGCCGCCGACTCCAACTACGTCGGCCATCCAGCTACTGTCGCCGGTGGGCCTACGTTGGCCTGACCATCGGTCCAACGTTGGCCCACCAGCGACATACAACTTGAGCGGCCCAACGTCGGCCCAGCAACGACAGTAGCTGGTGGGCCGACGTAGCTTCACCGCTTTTATTTTTTTTCTTTATTATTCATTAATTAATTGATTTATTAATTTTTTTATAATTATATTATCATTATTATTGTCATATATAATGGACAAAACACAATGTGATATTTCAAGAGTGTTTATTCTTCTGTTATATTAATGTAGCTACATGATGTATATTTTTCGCGATGCAATACATGTAGGCCTACTTTCTAACTAACGACCAGGGTCCTATGGGGTGAGGGGGGTGTTCACGGGAAAATTCATCAAATAATAAATTATAGAGAATACATCTTTATTCATATCTCATCGAAAATGCGAGCCCGGTAAGTTGAAAATTACGAATGACCGAGCATAATTAGTAGGCCCTACGTTTCACGAACGAGAAGGTATAAAAAGTCACGGGAATGGGATGTTTCACGAATAACGCTCAATATCAAACAAGTAAAAAATGAACTGCAGCAAAAGACACATCGAACTTTTTTTTAAATATTTTATTATTATTTTTTAATTCTACAAACCGGGAGCCGCCAGTTATTTATGTGTGTTATTTAATATAAACATTCCAGGCAATTTCCGAGACATTAGACATCATACTGGCTTCCTGACAAGTTGCAAATTTTCCACTTTAGTAAAAATAAACTAGATCAATTAGAGTATATGTGAGATGGTACCGGTGCTGCGAGCGAGCGACAGTAAAAAAGTTTTACAGTTGAGTCCGTTCTATATGTTTTTGTCCCAGAATTTTGATTGTAGATTTTTCTTTCCAAATCATTATTGTTATGGAAGAAGGGGGAGCAGCATAAGATCTCAAGATCGAAAGGAGTCCTTGAAGAATGAACAGCTTTGTTAATAGCAATCACCGCCAAATGTATTGACATCTACTGTTTATATACTCTGCAACACACATCTTACTACCGCAGAAACACTGTATGTTAATACCAAAGCGCTATTTCAAGGCCGGTGTGCCAACAATAAATCATACATTTTTTAATTTTATGGTTTACGCTAGTGTATTTTTTTCTGTCACAGACCGATTAAAACATTCCCAAAACAAAAAGTCGAAAAAAATGAAACCATGCTCTCGAGACCGAAGAACACTGCCGTCTTCATGGACGAGAAGCCCACCGCCATCCTTGAAAACGCCAGAAGTCAGACTGAGGCAGGCGTAAGAAAAGATAGCATAGTTGACCCCGAGACCGACTGGGTGGAGGCAGAGAAAAAGAGGTTGGTAAATGTATAAGTCAAGCGGCGAACAATAGAAATAGTCTTTACCGCTGTTATTATCAATTTTATCAAATTATCAAAATGAATTCATTTCAGTGTCACATGAAAAAAACTTTCAAAGCACAAACATTCAATGCCCGCTTAGAAAAAAAGCACATTGAGGGCACACAAAACAAGTTGATTCGTGGACTAAATGTGGAGTCGAGGAGGATTAATTGAACTTCAAATAATTCAAAGTATCTTATAAGCGTAAACAAAAACTAAAAGCTGTTAGTAGGCTAGCAGTAAATTGTACAATCATAATGTACATGAAAGCATTTTGGTCTGTTACAGCTTCCAACCATAGCATGTCCAAATGAAGAAAACGTTATGCTGAAGGAAGTGAAGAACACTGCCTTATCTGCGGACGAGATGCCAGGGGGTTGAAGTTACCTTTATGTCGTTGTTTACAATGGATATTTAAAATTAGTATTTAATTAGTATTTAATTAGTATCAAACTGTGTTACCTACTCTCGCACATCTTTGATTTATATAGCACATGAGGATTAAAACACTCACGTATATGCCTGCATTACGAGTATATGTACGATTCACAATGTGCAATAATTAAAGAAGTTCTTTTCTAACACAATCCCTTTGTTGTCATCTCAAAATGATAAATAGCCTTTTTGCAGCGCACTGCTAAGATACTAAAGCGTGAAGGGGAAGGTGGCATCGTACACAGACTGCGTTTAGACAAGGGGTTGAACACCCTTGACGGAAGCATGTTGAGTAGATTGATAATTCTGGTATTTTGTCTCTTTTAGACAAAGCACGCTTAAAATATATACACGGAGTAGCTACAGGTACATCTCTTTGCTGTTTTTCGTCCTAAATGTTCCCACAGAGTATGAGTAACACAGGGTAATTACACATTTGAATGTTTTTTTAATTCCCTCTTGTTAGGGTCTCGCTAAAACTGTTTTGAACCGCCTTTGATCCCACTGTACTCTTTCATATGATAGGTAAAGTCAAAATTAATCTTAGTATAAAACAAACTCCGAACTCCGTGTCGGGTTCTCAAACACGGCCTCCTGTACATCACGAGCTTCATGCTAAAACCATGGTCGGGGACTGGGTTTGCGTGGGATAAAATACGGCACCCGGAAAGCAGATAAATATACATGTACATCCAATCTGGCCCTCTCCGTGACAAGGTTGAAAGTTTCCATCTGATCATAGGGGAGACCGGGGCTAGTTGGTCCAGTTAGACACTTAGGGTCTCGTAGAGCCAACTAGGAATGAGTTAGGTAACAAAACCGATTTCAAAGTAAGCCCCATGAACTAAGCTACATATGCTACGTCATTATTTTTCAAATATAATGCCAGATGGCTCACAATTTGACAAAAAACGCAATTAACGTCAGGGGGGTAACTTGCAAGTTGGCCCCAGGATCGGGGCAAGTTGGCACCCTGTACGAAAATGAAGTATACATCCCATGTAAACGCCTTGAAATACATTTTTATACATTTTTAATTTATTAAATTGATTTTTGAGAGTCTTTGATGAATAAATAGATCAGATGAGGAATATTTATTGAGGTTTCCGTACGTCACGTTGTATGTGTTGCAAGAACCAAAATATCAATCTATAAAATTTGTTTTGTTTTAATTAAGAATAAATTTATAATGGTTAAAAGCAGATTTTTTAAAATGAATGAAAACGAATAATAAATTAAAGAAACTAACAAATTCACTTTTAAACTGGTAATTATTTAACAAATGACTGAGTTTGTTTCAACAATGGTCTGTAGATCTGTTGCGCGCAAAGGATTGTAGACAATATGAGGGTCCAACTTGCCCCGAGTCAAGGGGACCAACTAGCCCCGGGTGCACATTTTTAACTTTAAAGGATTGAAGCCATTTATGGTGCTAGAATGAACAACGATGATACATTTATATAAAACTTGAACTTTTACCCCGTAGTTACTTTTTCATAAATTGAAAGCGGGAGGGGGGGGCAACTTACCCCGGGGTCCAACTAGTCCGGGTCTCCCCTATTCTAATTAGTGAAAACTTGTGACGCACATTACACGTTTAGTGTTAAAAGCGGTTTGTTTGAATGGTAGCAGCAGAAGGAGGGGACGGGGGAAGGAGGGATATCAAAGAACAGGTCTTTCTTATTTCATGAGTAGTTTTATGTAAATATAATGAAGTCTTTCATTCCATTCTTATATCATTTCTTTAAAATAAAAGTCCTGAATTGAGAGTGTGTTTCGCATGGAGAATTATGCCAATTAAGTGGAAATCAGTTGGCTAGGATCCCGGTCAGTGCAAACACATGCATGTTTCACTGGATTTTATTCGTTTTGATTTGTGAATGTACGTGTAAGAATAGGAAAACAAATTTCAATCAGACATTTTCTATAATTCAGTTTGCGCTTCATTCAACAGTATAAAAAAAAAACTGGAATCATTTTCAGTTTTCTGCTTTTACAGACTACATGAAGATCTTGAATTAAAGTGTTTATCTCAAAAACACTTAAATTCAGTTAAAATAACTTTTATATTTCTATAACTCATATTTCCGGTGATTCTGATTTTTTGTGTCTCTTTCTTAAAATCTCCCAAAATACTAATGTCTGTTTGCCCTCTTGCTAACAACTTCGTTTGGAACGTCATTTCGATTGTGCTGTATCCGGCCTCGTACGTTACAGTGATGAACATCACTTCCGGCCAGTTTATTACTCAAGGCAAGTTAATTTGCATATAAGAGAAAAATACATTTTTTTCTTGGTTTTTAGTTGCTTACACATTTCCCATTATCATTAAAAAGCAATGCCCTTTTATGAAAAAAAACTTTGATAGACACGTACCATTAATTAATCATATCATTTTAAAAGACTTTCGTATCACAGAGGTGAATCAAGTCTCCACGTCCAAGTCGTAAAATTGTTAAATAGCGCCGATAACTGCACTTGCTCAAAGTAGGTCGATTGCCTGTATAAAAATCCCATACGATTATCGATTTTTGTGTATGGACAGTTTTTGGGGAGGCACGCAATAAAAAATTATCTAGATGCCATCAAAATAACTGGGACTCTTCTAACCACTTAAATTCAGAGTTTATTAAAACATTTATGGAGTAAAAAACTAAGCAACTTCAACAGGTTTGCAACGTTTAAAAAATTGCAGACATCTAAGTAGAATCAATATTTCATCTATCTCTCCCTGAAATATTGCAGACCGCGTTAACTGTTTTCCCTGTCGAGAATCGCGGGATATAAACCAAACGATAGTGTTGAAGGAACGAGGTTGAGTGGATGAGAGAGAGAGAGATTACTCCCGTCACTATTTCCAATCAAGATGGTCTTTAGAGCTAGATGCGTGAATATATGCAACTGGAATAAAAAATAAAATTTAAGATTCTAACAGTTGA